>NC_141089.1:47757454-48357454 GCF_041138505.1 Cibotium barometz | reverse complement strand
CTGTCAAAACCCTCTGTTGGGCATGCACTGATAGTTTTAGATCCCACGAAGCATATAAAGAAACCATTCACGCATCACATGGGGGAAAGTGCTAGACTTCTCCCAGGGCTTCTCCCACATGGCCCGAGAGCTCATCACATAAATGAAGGATTCCATCTATCGCCACCAGTAGGAGATCACCTATAAATGTTGCTTGCAAAGGCATAGGAGAGGCAGAATGTGGAGGACCTTTATACAACCACACTTAACAACATCCATCTTAGTAGGCCCTCAATGAAAAGGAGAAGCTACTCGCAAATACCCTCTCCTCCATTTTTGAGCTCCAAAACCAGCTCTCCAGGCACTGCACAAGAGGAAGTGCACCAAGCCAACCATGAACTCTCCCTTGCCTAGGCCACCGCACAGGATTTCTAGCAAAGAGCCACAATCGTGGAAGAAGCCTTCAACCGAACCACCCTCGACTTCCAGCACTATCATGAGGTTGTAGAGGAGGCACTCCACCACAAAGAAGTGCAGCTGACAGCCGTAGAAGCAAGAGTTGCCTAACCACTACCCACTCAGCATCTCATTAGGAAGTTGATTATCAGTAGGAGAGCTCAAAATTCCACTTTTGATAAATACTCATATTTTGAATTATGATAAAAATTTCTCTTTTAACATTTAATTATTTGGATCTCGAATATCATGGAAATTTCTCTTTTTGCATAAAAATAAATATAAAATCTCTAATCCTAGAATATGGTAGGAATTCTTCTTTTAGAATTATGCATAAAAATAAGATATGTATTATTTTTAAAAAAATTTACCATAGCTTCGTTGCTATTACTGATAATTCTCAATTTTTCTAAAAGAATAAAAGCTTGTAATGAAAATATGATAGAAGCTCTTCTTTTAAGCTTAAAATCAAACTATGTATACATATCATAATTTTAACCATAATTATAAGCATAATTATTATTATTCCCTTTGATTAGGCTAACTTAAACATTCCTCTTTTCGTAATTTGTTGGGATAATCTTTTTCTCATTTAGAATGAGTTAAAGTAACTTTTTATCTACTCGTAAACAATGTAAAAAGAAATAACCATATTTTTACTAACTCAAAATCATGAAAATATCAATTCTTATTCTCTAGCTCATCGAGCCTAGAGTTTAGATTTGAAATAAGAGACTATCATTGAGAAGCATCCTTTTCCAAAAGATTTAGCCATAAAGATGAATACTCTTTTTAAGAGAGAGATTTACTTAAGGAAAGCATTACAAATAAGCATAAAGATTAACTTAATTCTAATTAGACATTAAGAATCTTAGGGAAAGCTTGATTTGAATAAAAATCATAATTTTGAAAGCTTCTCAAGCTTGAGAGGGGTTGAGAGAAGAAAGTCATTGAGATAATTAAAAAACCATAAAAATTAGTTTTACGTCCAAGTTTGGCTTGATTCTTAATTAGCAGTGAGGTCCCCAGCCAATCAATTGGTGCACCAAGAGGAGAAGAGAAAACTTCAAGAGTTGTTGGAGAGAGAGAGAGAGAAGCTCCAAGCTCCCAAGAGAGATGAAAATTTAAGAGATAATAGAATTATGATTATTTTAAGATAATACTGCCATGGTATAGCTCCAATATCAAAATACAAAGGAATGAGGGTCTATTTATAGGTGAGGGATGCCACTAACCAAGTCCAACCAAGTTCTAGAATTTTTTAGCTTTAGTTTGACTCAATTTGGATAAGATTTGGACCAGTTTGGCTCCTTTTTATATCTAGTTTGTTCCAGGAGAGATAAAAATATCACATTTTTTGAATTAAAAAACCCAACCACACATGTAAAAAAGGCGCCTACCTCAAGAGTCTCCCTCTCCTTACCAAGGTGTCAAAAATGCATCATTTCTCTAAAATATCTCATTTTTTAACTAATAAACCTTGTACTCAGTCAACTCTTCATCTTAAGTGAGCATTTACTCATTTTTGGATATTTTCTTTTATTCTTTGGATTTATCTCATCCCAACACTTGGATTAATCCAATTGGCCCATTGGAACCTTAATTGGACCATAATCTAAATTTTTTTTAAAATGTAGACCCTTAGGCTAAGGTCCCTTATACACATTTTTAATTAATTCCTAATGCACATTGGAAAGTTCATTTTGAACTTCTGTTTTAGGAAAATCCATTTTAGACACTAGGAGAATTTTTGTATCTAAAGATATCTCAACTTTGACCTCTCTCTAGATATTTTCGCTCTCTAAGCCAAAACAAGGTAAAACAAGATCTTTCTTCCATTTCAGAGAGGGGATGATTACAAGAACAAAAGGGGAGGTTCTTACACCTTTACATCTCATAAGCTGGAGGGAGGAATCTTACACAGCCACTCTCCTCACAAAAGTACGCTACCACGTGGCTGGAGATGGGAGGATCTTCCCAGGGCAGTTCAGCTAACAAGGCCACATGTGGTACCTATATCTCTACCTCCCCTCCAATCCTCTCCCACCAGTAAAGCGCCATTACCGAGAACCCAAGAAAAAGGAGCACCTTTCCCTCCAGTCTACTAGCCAAGGCCTCACCATGGAAGTACTGGAAGCTACAGAAGCCCAACGAAAAGCCACTGAGGAGGAGGAACAACACTAGGCTTTCTATGATCAGAATCTCTTTGAAACCCCACCCCCACAGGCTCGTCGCCTCCATATCCTCCTCATCACTTTGAAGTTGTTCTCTCATCTCCTGCCTCATCTCGTTGCGATACTGTCAAAACCCTCTGTTGGGCATGCACTGATAGTTTTAGATCCCGCGAAGCATATAAAGAGACCATTCACGCATCACATGGGGAAGTGCTAGACTTCTCCCAGGGCTTCTCCCACATGGCCCGAGAACTCATCACATAAATGACGGATTCCATCTATCGCCACCAGTAGGAGATCACCTACAAATGTTGCTTGCAAAGGCATAGGAGAGGTAGAATGTGGAGGACCTTTATATAGCCACACTTAACAACATCCATCTTAGTAGGCCCTCAATGAAAACGAGAAGCTACTCGCAAATACCCTCTCCTCCATTTTTGAGCTCCAAAACCAGCTCCAGGCACTGCACAAGAGGAAGTGCAACAAGCCAACCATGAACTCTCCCTTGCCTAGGCCACCACATAGGATTTCTAGCAAGGAGCCACAATCGTGGAAGAAGCCTTCAACCGAACCACCCTCGACTTCCAGCACTATCATGAGGTTGTAGAGGAGGCACTCCACCACAAAGAAGTGCAGCTGACAGCCGCAGAAGCAAGAGCTGCCTAACCACTACCCACTCAGCATCTCATTAGGAAGTTGATTATCATTAGGAGAGGTCGATCCCTGTTTCTCAACAAGTCCTATAACAAATCAAGCGATGGTTAAACATCCCAACAACTCCTATCAAAGGGCATGCACCATGCACCTCCATTAGTCTTGGGACCATAACCACCTCTACCAAGGGTGATACCTCTTAATCAAGTAAGATTCGAGGAGTCTATTGATTACCAAGAATATGAGGTAGATGTCAGACCCAACCCCCACCTTTTTGAGGACCCCAAAGAGCTTCATCATCCTGACTATTATGTAGTGGACGGGAGAGGGGGATTCAAGCCAGTTTACTAATAACTTGATGCGATGGAAAGGGGCCCCGCCAGAATTCCTCTTCAATGTTACCACTGTCAAGGTCCCCATCGAGTTTCAAAATGCCCTCTAGAATTTCCTCAACTCAACCAAGCGGTACCCTCAAACATGTCACTGCTACTTGTAACCATTGTGGCATAGGCGATTGGATTAAGGACTGTCCCAACAAGATTGTGGTGACAAGCCCACAGATGGGACCCATCATCACACCCCTAAACATGATTAGGGTAAGTAATCAAACTCAAAGGAAGATACTAAAAAATCTAGATCACACAACTTTGAATGTTATGACCCGACTACAAGCCCAAAACCAACATGTTCTGGAGCAATGATTTGTGGCCTTGGTAGCAAAATCTAAGAAGAAGAAGAAAAATAGGAGAAAAAAGTTAGTTAAGAATGGGATAATGAAGGAAACCAAAAAGACAAACCTTGGGATACCTCAAGAGATAGTCTTCATTAGGGTAAAAAAATACCCTCCAAAACCAAGAGCACAGGGAAGGAGACAAACCTTGGGATACCTCAAGAGATAGTCTTCATTAGGGACCTAGATGAGGACTTCGACTCCTTGGACACAAGGGCCGATTCTGAACAAGGTAGGGAAATACCCTCCAAAACCAAGAGCACAGGGAAGGAGACCCCACTGGAACCTATAATTTCTAAAACTAGATCAAACATACAAAACTTGGCTCTTATCCTAACCCTCAAAAGGAGATTGAGCAACTCCAAGAATTTAGTGATTTAGTTATGAAAACACAAGAGGAGCTTGAGACAAGACCCAAGCAAGTGAGAGTCTCAGATACTATACACCCTAGTACCTTAATGTTTACTACTACTGAAATTTACAAACCTCTAGATGTGTCGAGTGTCATCATGGAAGAGACTGAGGCCTCCACCTCTCATAGTTTGATACAATATGGAAACCTTGAGCCCATATCGGCGGAGATGGATTTTCCAGTCTCACCGATACCTATTTATGGAAAAGAGGTCATGAATGCACCACTAAATATCCCCAAATTGTTAGACTTTATGGCCTCACAAACCAATACAACTATAACCGCCATATTGAGTGGAGATCCTAAATTCTTTGAAGCAATGCCATCTCTCCTTAATGGGGAACTCAATGTTGGATTACCACCATTTGCTGACATGCATAAGGCACGTCACCAATATACAATGGAGACACCTCAAGTTGTACCTGAATCAATAGTCCTGGTGGAAGAAGAAAATACCAAATCTATGGTTAAAATTCCACTTAACAAACTAGGGCAATACTTTGAAGGTGATGAGTCTAACACACTAATACCAATCATCTTCACCAAGGGCATCACGGTAATGGGAATCCTAGATGGTGGTGTGGGAGTGAGAATAATCACTAAGAAATGATGGGAGAAGATGGCCAAGCCATGTCTAGAAGTCTCAGACATCATTGTCAAGATGGCTCACCATGAAACTATCGCCAAACCTATTGGGATACTATGAGATTTAAAGATCAAGGTTCTCAAACATCAGGTTAAATATACCTTCATTGTTATATGGACTTTTCTAAACAACCTAAATCATATGAAATGATCTTAGGATGCCTGTTCATGAGATAGGCAAAGATGGTACATGACTGGTCTAAGAACCATGTCTACCTCCAATTCAATGATTCCATATGAAATGATCTTAGGATGCCCGTTCATGAGAGAGGCAAAGATGGTACATGACTGGTCTAAGAACCATGTCTACCTCCAATTCAATGATTCCATCATTAGGGTTAATCTTGTGATTGGCCACGTACATCCTATGGGTAGTGGAGGACTTTTTGAAAACCGTTTAGACACCAACACTTATTCAATCCCATTGCAATACTACTATACTTGTAGAGAGGAGATTGATGAAAGGAAGGATCCAGCCCACAAGGATGCGGACAAACAAGGTATTGAGCCTGAAGATGATCTAAATTGGATACATATGATGGCCACAATCAATAGCTGGGAAACCAGAGGATCTACATGGGTTACAGCTGATAGTGAGGAGCTCCCTAAGGTTGTGATGAATGATTCTTGCTCTACCTTTTGATGCTGAGGGGGTTGGTTATAGTGAACTTGAGTTCATGTGGGATGACTCAAGCACAAGTACCAATAGTGGGATGAGGAGTCTGAAATAGGGATTGAAAATGACACCAACTCATCGATTACCACAAGCAATACATAACTAATAATAGTAAAATAAATTACAGGGAGTAGCTCCCATTTTGATATGGATTCTCAATCTGAAGAGAGGGATGAAGTTCTTCAAAGCACCAAGGAGCATCTTAGAAGATGGTAGAGACATAAATGCTATGCAGCCCATCATCATAGAAGGCTGCAAGAGAGGACAACTACCACCTAATGGCTGCAAGAGAGGACAGCTACCACCTAATGGCTGCAATACATTGGTGCATTCGAGTTTATTGGACAAATGGGGAGAGGAATTACAAAAAGTTATGTATTGCAAACCTCCTTCCACTGAGTTGATAGCCAGAATCAATGTCGTAGATGAACCAAAACTTAATCGTTTCGCGAGGTGGAAGAAGAACAAAGAGTTGGCCCAAAAAGAGAGGGAAGCAGAAGTTGGAGCTAAAGAAAATCAAGAGACAACACCTAACTTGTGCCCTACACCTGAGCATTACAAGTCATACACCATAGGGGAATGCAAGTTAGTGTTTGATAATGCCAAATGTAACCCCACAAGTGAGAGTGGAGGAGCCTATGGACAGGCCTACAGAGGTTAAAGAAGTAGACTTGGCTGAACCAGCAGAAGATCCGAAGCTTGCTATCTATATAGCCAAGGACTTAAATAAGTCCAAGGAGGCTGAACTTAGCTCTCCTTAAGGAGGTTGAACTTAGCTCTCCTCAAGGAGTATATGGATTTCTTTGCATGTACATACCATGATATGAAGAGAGTTCCCGCAAAGGTGGTACAACACACCATCCCCATGGTACCTGATGCTAAACCAGTCTAATAGTGACCCTATCCAATGAATCCCAAATATGCAAGCATTGTTAAGGAAGAGATCGAGTGGATTCATCTATGAGATTGAACACTTAGAGTGGGTCTCACCCATTGTGGCTGTGCGCCCAAGAAGAATGGAAAACTTTGAGTATGTGTTGATCTCAAGTAAGTGAATGCTACCACACACAAGGATCACTTCCCCTTGCCATATTTAGAACATATGCTCGAACAAGTTATGGACAAGGAGGCTTATAGCTTTTTGGATAATCAAATTTTGATTGCACCTAAGGACCAAGCCAAAACAGTTTTGTCACTGAGCATGGAGTGTAGTAGAGCGAGACAAGGAAGAAGCCCCTCCCCCGGATACAAAGCCATGCAAAGGAAGCAGTGGGCTCTTATGCCTCACGGATCCGGATGAGTTGGCAAAACAGCTCACTCAAAGAGCACAAAGAGGAAGGGGAGTGCCAAATTCAGAACCAACAGGCATACCACCCTATGGGTGGAAATTGAGTCAGGGCGGGAGAAGAAGGCCAAGAGTGCTAGAGCAAATATTTTTTGAAGATGATGCCATCATCCCAGAGGAGTAGACAAAGCCCCATGCCTTTGCAAAACAGGCATGGCTATCACCACAATGAAAAGGGCCATGGCAAGGTATCTAGAGGTGCATTCCATAGATGTGTAGTTCGGACGGCAGGCAGATGAAAGAATTGGATTGGGCCATGCATGGGTGAGTAGCAAAGGAAAAGGGCCTATGAGCCAAGGTATGCTTAAGACCACCCAATCCAAATTTTTTAAAGGGGGCATCGCAAACAAAAGCAAAAGGAGAAGGCAGATGGGACAGGCCATTAAGCGTCTAGACTACAGGATCCAGAGCTAGGAATATTCGGATGCTAAATTTTTCCAGAACAGCAACTGTGGGCTTCACTGCTAGCGCAACGTCCACCGTGATTTGGCAATTGTTGGCGGCGGCCAACACTTGCCAAAGGAGAAGGCAGATGGGACAGGCCATTAAGCGTCTAGACTACAAGATCCAGAGCTAGGAATATTCGGATGCTAAATTTTTCCAGAACAACAACTGTGGGCTTCACTGCTAGCGCAACGTCCATCGTGATTTGGCAAGTGTTGGCGGCGGCCAACCAGCCCATTTAACTACCGCCTAGGTCGCCGCTCGGATTGATCCATTGTGCAGCAAATCTAGCTCGTAGCACCACCACTGTGTGAAACCTATAGCTAAAGGTAATACCTTACCAGAAATGCCTTGGACTAACTTCTCAAAAGCTCTCTAAGAGGAAATGAAGACTAGCAAAGCTTTGAACAATGTACACATGTACCCAAGGAGAGAGATTCATTGGTGTTCCATTTGTCATCAAGGACATACCAGCAGAAAATGTCCAATCTTGAGGGCTCGTTTACAATAGTAACTGTGGCTTTTGTGGGTGCTATGGTCACAAAACCTGAGATTTTTGAACATGCCTATAGGCTATTGCCAACATAGTGAGACCACAACTAGCCTTGTCAGCACCACCAAAAACACTAGCCCTCAATCTTGTAACAAATCAAGCAATGATTGAGAATCCCACGTGATAATTGCTATCAAAGGGCATGCACAATGCACCCAATGTGCCATTACCTCCACCAGTCTTAGGACCGCAACCACCTCCACCAAGGGTGACACCTCTTAATTAAGTAATCTTGGAGGAGCCTACTGATTACCAAGAATATGAAGTGGATGTCAAACCCATTCCACACTTCTTTGAGGACCCCACTGAGCTTCATCTTGACTATTATATAGTGGATGGGAGAGGGGGAGTTAAGCCAATTTATCAACTTGCTGCTATGGAAAGGGGCAAGGGCATCAATGTAACGAGAAGGAGAATGCCTCTTCAATGTTACCACTGTCAAGGTCCTTTCAGAATTCCCCATAAAGTTTCCTCAACTCAACCAAGCTATACCTTCAAACATGCCATCGGCTACTTGTAAGTGTTCTGGCACATGGATCATTGGATTAAAAACTTCCCCAACAAGATTGTAATGACAAGTCCATAGATGAGACCCATCATCATACCGCTAAAACATGATTGGGGTAAGTGATCAAACCCAAAGGTAGATCTTGAAGAATCTAGATCCCACAATGCTATCACCCGGCTACAAGCCCAAAACCAACATGTTCTTGAGCAACAATGTATGGCCTTAGTAGTAGTAGATTCTAAAAAGAAGAAGGGCCATAACCAACATGTTCTCAAGCAATGATTTGTGGCCTTAGTAGTAGCAGAGTCTAAGAAGAAGAAGGGCCATAGGAGAAAAAAGTCGATTAAGAATGGAAAAACAAAAGAGACCAAAAAGAAAAAACTGGGAACACCTCAAGAGCCAGTCTTCATTAGGGACCTAGATGAGGACTTTGACTCCTTGGACACAAGGGCCAATTCTAAACTTGGTAGGGAAATATCACCCAAGAGCACAAGAAAGGAGATCCCATAGGATCCTGTAAGTCATAAAATTAAATCACATGACGAAACTTGGCTCTTATCCTGACCCCCTCAGAAGGAGATTGAGAAAGTTCAAGAATTTAGTGATTTAGTTACAAAAGCACAAGAGGAGATGGAATCAAATCCCAAGAAAGTGAGAGTCTTAGATACTGTAATCCCTAGTACCTTAACACCTACTACTAAGATTCACAAACCCCTAGATGTGCCTAGTGTCATCATGGAAAAGACCGAGGTCTCCACCACTCATCATAGTTTGATCCCTGATTAGTTCAAGGGATAATTACCGTATGGAAATCCTAAGCCCACCTCGGAGATGGATTTTCTAGTCTCACCAATGCCTTTTTATGGAAAGGAGGTCATGAATTTGCCACTAAATATCCCTAAATTGTTGGATTTTATGGCCTCACAAACAAGTACAACGATAACCACCACCCTGATTGAGTGGAGATCGTGAAACTATTGTTTAAAGTGATGAGAGTTCTCCTTAATGGAGAACTCAATGTAGTATTATCACCATTTTCTAACATGCATAAGGCACGTCCCCCCTATACAATGGAAACACCTCAAGTTCTCCTTAATGGAGAACTCAATGTAGGATTATCACCATTTGCTGACATGTATAAGGCACGTCCCCCCTATACAATGGAGACACCTCAAGTTGTGCCCAAATCAACAGTCCCACACTAGAAGTGTGAGATCCCTGTTCCCACCGAGCAACGGATTCGGGGTACTAGCAGCGGAAGTAGCACTTCTCGCGCGGGACAGGGGTCCCACACTCGGGGCCTCGCCCACGGATATCCGGACAAGAGACTAATCCGTCGGTTTGTCCAAAACCGAAACCGGAAAAACTTCCTTTACCCGGAAAGCATGGGCGATTCCACCAGGATAACTCTTTACTCTAACGTAGTCAAGATCATTACGGATCAACTGATCTGACTGCACCTTTAATGGTACTTGGTCAATTCAAGGAAGAAACTTGCACTTGGATCATTGGGATCAACGCTTTTTTCCCCATCAAGAGAGGCACAGCCGTTGATTCCTATCCATAGAACAATTTCTATCCGGGATTTACTTCATCTATCGTAATAATAGAAATTAAATCTCGATTTACGGACCCATCAGTCCAGCCTAACCCCATCCGATCCCATGGGTTAGCCAACCGCCCAACCACTGTAGTGATGGGATCCAATTTGGAATTTGGTTAGGTTTTGTCCCGGGTACCAAGGAAAAGAGTTCCAAGGCCCCCTAGCCGGAAGTTCATGCAAACATAAAACTAACCACACCACTTACACACCCAATATGAAATTGCCTTTTTCTTAGCATCAGCTAACTTTAAAACAATCCTTTAATGAAACCATAGTACCACTGATCACAATCTTCCAATTTATCCGGCTGATTCATAATTTCCCATCATTCCTTCATCAGAGTATCTATGGCATCATTGGCAACTAGAACGCTCACCACCTGTCCACACAGGGGCCTTTTCAATAGTTCCTAGCCCATAATACTCGGCAATATAATCACTTATAAAAATCAAGATGGACTCTCGTTGAAGATCAGCAAGATCAACCAACAGATCCATATAAAGAGCCATGGACTCATCCATTGAAGACCAGCAAGGTCAATCAACCAGATCCATGCCCGGTTTCACAAAACAACTCTTACTCCTTGTTCCAATATCTTCCTCGACGCACGCGTGGGTATCCTGGGCGACCCAGAGCCCGAGCACCGTATGGTCAGCACCCTCTAGGATCCTTCGCAGGTGACCTAGCGCTTCACTCATAGGCCGCTTCCTTGGTCCCTCATCCACCGTACCGGAAGCTCACCATTTAAATCGAACCGAGGCTGGTCAAGACCTCGGTCGACCTTGCTACGCGAGACGTCCTCCATTGACTCTCCGTCAGCAGTTGCAACTTTAACTGTTAGGTCTTCATGACCTTAATCCACAAGATGGTCAAAATGCTTCCCCAGCATTCTTGACATAAAACAGTCATTTACAAACAGTCACAAAATACAGTTTCTAAATCAAACTCTCGTCTTTCCACATTATCCCTCCTTAGTCCACATTACTTATTCCACATTCCATTCAATGTGTACTCATTCTCATCCATTTCCCCATCTCGACGACACATTAATTCACATTCACATTCATACATCCACATTTACATGGATACATCCATTTTCATATCCTCATTTATACATCCACATCCCATATCCACATTCATACATACACATCCATATCCACATCCATACATCCACATTCACATCCACATTCACATTCACATCCTCATTTATACATCCACATCCACATCCATATTCACATCCATACATCCACATCTACATGCATACCTCCATTTTCACATCCTCATTTATACATCCACATCCCTTATCTACATTCATACATACACATCCATATCCACATCCATACATCCACATCCACATTCATATTCACATCCATATATCCACATCTATATGCATACATCCATATATCCACATCTATATGTATACATCCATTATCACGTCCTCATTCATACATCCACATCCACATACATACATACATCCACATCTACATACATACATACATCCACATCCACATTCCCATTCACATCTATACATCCATATCTACATCCACATACATACATACATCCACATCCACATTCCCATTCACATCTATACATCCACATCTACATCCACATTCATATACATCCACATCCACATTCCCATTCACATCTATACATTCACATCTACATCCACATACATACATACATCCACATCCACATTCCCATTCACATCTATACATCCACATCTACATCCACATTCACATCTATGCATATACATCTTCATGCATACATCCATTTTCACATTCATACATCCACTTTCACATTCATACATCCATACTCCCATCTCCACATCCACACATCCACATACATACATCCATTTCCACATTCCCATTCATGTAACCCCATATGTCTTCACATCTAATCTTTTACATCACATCCATTCTCGCCCTATCACAACCCATATATATCCTATTCTATCACATACACTTCTTACCTCATCCCATACACATCTTATCACATCCTATCACTTTCCATACGCATCTTATCAATTCTTATCACATCTCATACACCTCTTATCACATCTTATCACATTTCATATCTTTTTAAAAAAAAAGAGAATTCTTATATTTGATATAAGATTTCTCTACACATTTATTTATACATAAATTCCATTTAAGGAGACTAACACTTTCGAATTTAAAATCAATCTTTTATGCATCTTCTTATGCATAAATTCAGTTTGGTAGGAAATTACACTTTTAGAATAAAAGAATTTCTCTTATGCATCTAAGTTAAGCATAAAATCCATTTATGAGAAAAATCACACTTTTAGTATAAAAAGAATATCTTTTATGCATACCTATATGCATGAAATCCAATATGATAAAAGTAACACTCTTACAATAAAATAATCAACTTTTATGCATACCTCTATGCATGAAATTCAATTATGATATAAGTCACACTTTTATAATAAAATAATCAACTCTTATGCATACTTCTATGCATGAAATTTAAAAATGATAAAAGTAACACTTTTGATATAAAAATTTATCATTATGCATACTCTTATGCATGAAAATAGAAATGATAAAAGTAACACTTTTGATATAAAAATTTATCATTATGCATATTCTTATGCATGAAAATAGAAATGATAAAAGTAACACTTTTGATATAAAAATTTATCATTATGCATATTCCTATGCATGAAAATAAAAATGATAAAAGTAACACTTTTGATATAAAAATTTATCATTATGCATATTCCTATGCATGAAAATAAAAATGATAAAAGTAACACTTTTGATATAAAAATTTATCATTATGCATATTCCTATGCATGAAAATAAAAATGATAAAAGTAACACTTTTGATATAAAAATTTATCATTATGCATATTCCTATGCATGAAAATAGAAATGATAAAAGTAACTCTTTTGATATAAAAATTTATCATTATGCATATTCCTATGCATGAAAATAAAAATGATAAAAGTAACACTTTTGATATAAAAATTTATCATTATGCATATTCCTATGCATGAAAATAGAAATGATAAAAGTAACACTTTTGATATAAAAATTTATCATTATGCATATTCCTATGCATGAAAATAGAAATGATAAAAGTAACACTTTTGATATAAAAATTTATCATTATGCATATTCCTATGCATGAAAATAGAAATGATAAAAGTAACACTTTTGATATAAAAATTTATCATTATGCATACTCTTATGCATGAAATAAAAATGGTAAAAATAACACTTTTGATATAAAAATTTATCCATTATGCATACTTCTATGCATGAAATAAAAATGGTAAAAATAACACTTTTGATATAAAAACTTATCCTTTATGCATGATATTAAAATTCAATTTCTCCATGATTGTAATGAAATTCTTTCAACTAATCTAGGATGATAATTCCTAGAATATGGTAGGAAGTCCTCTTTTTATGCTTTGAATGAGATTATTTTATGCATAATTTTTATAAAAATTTTGCCATAGCTCCGCTACTATGACTGATAAATCTCAATTTTTCTAAGGGATAATGCTTATCATTAAGGAAATAATTAAAATAATCTCTAATTGGATTATTAATCCATAATGGATTGAATCATTAATATACATAAACTAAAAGCATAGAAAAAAAGCCATTAATTTGGCCTCAAGCATAGCTTAATCTTGGGTTAAGGAAAAGCTTTATGAAAAGCTTCATGTGGATTGAGAATGGGTCATGAGTATGACCATTTCTTGAGTGAGAGAGAGAAATTACATAAAAACCATTAGAATTTAAACATAAATAAAAATTAACTTCAATAGCATTTATTAAATTATGTAACTCTTCACTACTATTCACCAATTAACTTTAATAGCATTTAAAAAACCATACCAATTAAGCTTCTCAAGCTTGAGAGGGGTTGAGAAGAGAGAAACATTGAGAAATTATAGAAAAGAGCAATATTCACTAATTACCTTACAAATTGCTTGATTCTTTGTTCACGGTAGAGGCCCCCAACCAATCAATTGGTTAAGTATGTTGATGGAGCCACTAATGGGGATTTAAGAAAGAGGGAAGCTCCAAAAACTAGTGAATTATTAAATGAATTCACAGTTCTTGGCTTAGGTGGAGTAGAGTAACGATGCATAAACACTATCTATTTTTCAACAAGGGGGAGGCTTCTATTTATAGGAAAAATTGAGCTCCTAACCAAACAAACTGATTCTAGAATTTTCTAAATCAGTTTGGTCAATATTTGACCATTTTTAGGTCAGTTAAGCTAACTTTTTGGAACTAGACTTAAATGAGGAGAGAGGAGAGATGAAATTTCTCAATTTTTATGAGTTTAAAACTCATTCAAGCATGTGAAATATGCACCTCCTTTAAAGAACTCTCTTTCCTTACATAAGTGTCATAATGGAATCATTTTAATATTGCTCATAGTTTTTTACTAATAAACCTTGTACATTTTCAACTCTTCATCTTATGTGAAATATGCACATCCTTTAAAGAACTCCCCTTCCTTACATATGTGTCATAATGGAATCATTTTAATATTGCTCATAGTTTTTTTACTAATAAACCTTGTACATTTTCAACTCTTCATCTTATGTGAGCATTTAAGGGACTCTCCTTCCTTACATATGTGTCATAATAAAATCATTATTCCCAAAATATCTCATATTTTTAATATTGCTCATAGTTTTTTACTAATAAACCTTGTACATTTTCAACTCTTCACCTTATGTGAGCATTTACTCATTTTTGGGTATCTTCTTTTTTACAAATTGGATTTATCTACTCCCTACACATGGATTGATGCTATTGGCCCATAGGAACCTTAATTGGACCATAGTCTAAAGATTTCTGAAAATCTAGACCCTTAGACTAAGGTTCTTTATACCTATTTCCAATTAATTCCAATTGCACATTGAAAAATTCTTTTTGAATTTCTGTTTCAGGGGAACTCATCTGAATTATAAGAGATATTTTTCTATCCAAAAATATTCAAAATCTGAATATTCTCTCTCTAGAATATTTTCTCTCTCTAGGCTAAAATAGTTAGAAACAAGGTCTTTATATTTCTGAAGAGGGGTTGATTACAGGGGAAGATACTAGACATCAAAAAGGGGTTGGGAGAGGAATCTTACATTCTACCCCACTTAAAAAACGCGAGATGCCCTCATCTCGCAAACTGGGGGTAATTTCGCAAGATGCACAAGTATGAGACTGAGAGAAATTTTTTTTTTAATTAAGATTAACCACCAATTAAAAAAAAGTCTCAAGAGAGCAAGATTCAAGATAAGAACAAGATTTAAACTTTATTCATTCTCGGAACTTATACAGTAAAGATAGAAGAACTCTTTACACTTCCATAAGTCCGTCCATCATATGGTCACAAAAGCAGTCCTCACAAGCTGCACAAGTATAGGGTAACTTATCTATGGGAATGATTCTGCTAGTTATTGCCGCACCTATCTCAGTGGTATGAGGCGATCTAACAAAAGGACCTCTGAGAGGCAAGCCAAAAACGGGATAAAGACATATCTTCTCATGAGGAAGAAAACACGCCAGTAAGAAGACCCGCTCAGAAAACCCAAGATGCCTTGATCTCATGACGCAGTAGTACCGGGGACCCAATCCCAAAGCTTCAATAGCCATGGCCAAGCGGACATTATTACGAAAATGTTGCTGACCCCAGGGTGTTACCCTAGTTATGTCTTGATAGGTCTGCCATTTGGTTTGCGCTACAGAAGTTCCCAAGTGAGGGAAAAGTGAGCGCTCATACTGCTCTATAAAATCCTTCTTCACAGACTCACTTGCGTCTTGAAGGTGAGGAATCATTATGGATAAAACTAGTTCTTGTTGCCAAGCCATGAAGGAGATTAAGAAAGAAAGGAGATCGATGGAAGTAAGATTACTGTGAGCGACAAGTAAAAGTTACGACTTATATAAAGGAAGGAGCTAGCGTAACTTAGAAGCCAACGGTAACTTGCCACTGAAGTTTTACCGTCTTTCCATGATTTGGGTTTGGCACGTTTTTCTATAGAAGGCATTCAAAACTTTGAGATGAGGAGATAAAAGAAGTTCGTAAGCTAAATCACCTACTTTCTTTGGTCCACAATATCTGGGAGATAACTTCTTATACTTCCCAAGAGATAAAGAACTTCTTTTGGGCCGTACTCGAGACCAAAACCTTGATATCCAAAACATCGATTCTCACTTCTGAACTCGTTGTTCTGAATCCTTAAAACAGGTGGGACTCTTGAGAAGTATTCAGAAAAAAGGTTCTTCCTTTTTTAAACAGAATCTTTCTTTTATTTTAGAGAGAGAATAATTATAAGATCAGAAAGGGAGATTCTTACTCCTGTATACCTCTAAGGCTGGGGGAGAATCTTACATTCTACCCCACTTGAAAAGAGCGAGATGTCCTCATCTCGCAAGGTAGAGGACAACTCTTTTTCTTAAGATCCAATTTTATTCTGGGTTCCTTATATTCTGGTCAACCCAACAGAAGACTGGGATAATTATCCCTTAAATAGAACTCATCATTAAATAACAAATCATTTAAATCATATCATTCATAACTTTAACATGATAATGGTCCATTAGACCGAAAAATTTCCTTCTGAACATTCCTCTATGGAAATTTCAGTTTAGCTAGATCTCAATTTGTCATCCCTTAACTTGATCTACCGGTCAAGTGTTAACAGTAACAATCTGACAGCACAATCCACTAATCTCATAGTGATTTGCTGAAATCATTATCATCATTCCAGTTATGAATATCATCACTGGGAGTCGTCCCATTAATCCTCATTGTGGTTTTGTTCGGATTTTTATATTTCAACTAATTTCAGAAATCATCATTTTTCAATCAGAATTTTCAATCAGAATCCAATTCAATTCATCAATTCTCAAACAAAATTAAAAATCATATCAACCACATTCGAATTCATCATCTGGATAGCATTAACGCTTATAATTTCAAGTCTTAGATTTACTCGTATATACTGTCAGTAAAGAGCTGCAGTATACTCTCGGTATATACGGGTAGTCACGGCCCTTGGAATTATAAGGTAAATACCATCATGTCTAGGCCTCAAGCAAGTCACGAATTCTATATAATTGCGGTACTTCCATCTGAAGACCCAATTACCAAATTACGAATTTCAGTTTGAATATCAAATTGTATGAATTATATCACACAATTACAACCTTTTTGATTCTTGAAATTTTTTTGATATATTTGGCTTCTCGGTTGATCCTCATTTAACCAAAATGCTCTGATACCAACTGTGAGATCCCTGTTCCCACCGAGCAACGGATTCGGGGTACTAGCAGCGGAAGTAGCACTTCTCGCGCGGGACAGGGGTCCCACACTCGGGGCCTCGCCCACGGATATCCGGACAAGAGACTAATCCGTCGGTTTGTCCAAAACCGAAACCGGAAAAACTTCCTTTACCCGGAAAGCATGGGCGATTCCACCAGGATAACTCTTTACTCTAACGTAGTCAAGATCATTACGGATCAACTGATCTGACTGCACCTTTAATGGTACTTGGTCAATTCAAGGAAGAAACTTGCACTTGGATCATTGGGATCAACGCTTTTTTCCCCATCAAGAGAGGCACAACCGTTGATTCCTATCCATAGAACAATTTCTATCCGGGATTTACTTCATCTATCGTAATAATAGAAATTAAATCTCGATTTACGGATCCATCAGTCCAGCCTAACCCCATCCGATCCCATGGGTTAGCCAACCGCCCAACCACTGTAGTGATGGGATCCAATTTGGAATTTGGTTAGGTTTTGTCCCGGGTACCAAGGAAAAGAGTTCCAAGGCCCCCTAGCCGGAAGTTCATGCAAACATAAAACTAACCACACCACTTACACACCCAATATGAAATTGCCTTTTTCTTAGCATCAGCTAACTTTAAAACAATCCTTTAATGAAACCATAGTACCACTGATCACAATCTTCCAATTTATCCGGCTGATTCATAATTTCCCATCATTCCTTCATCAGAGTATCTATGGCATCATTGGCAACTAGAACGCTCACCACCTGTCCACACAGGGGCCTTTTCAATAGTTCCTAGCCCATAATACTCGGCAATATAATCACTTATAAAAATCAAGATGGACTCTCGTTGAAGATCAGCAAGATCAACCAACAGATCCATATAAAGAGCCATGGACTCATCCATTGAAGACCAGCAAGGTCAATCAACCAGATCCATGCCCGGTTTCACAAAACAACTCTTACTCCTTGTTCCAATATCTTCCTCGACGCACGCGTGGGTATCCTGGGCGACCCAGAGCCCGAGCACCGTATGGTCAGCACCCTCTAGGATCCTTCGCAGGTGACCTAGCGCTTCACTCATAGGCCGCTTCCTTGGTCCCTCATCCACCGTACCGGAAGCTCACCATTTAAATCGAACCGAGGCTGGTCAAGACCTCGGTCGACCTTGCTACGCGAGACGTCCTCCATTGACTCTCCGTCAGCAGTTGCAACTTTAACAGTTAGGTCTTCATGACCTTAATCCACAAGATGGTCAAAATGCTTCCCCAGCATTCTTGACATAAAACAGTCATTTACAAACAGTCACAAAATACAGTTTCTAAATCAAACTCTCGTCTTTCCACATTATCCCTCCTTAGTCCACATTACTTATTCCACATTCCATTCAATGTGTACTCATTCTCATCCATTTCCCCATCTCGACGACACATTAATTCACATTCACATTCATACATCCACATTTACATGGATACATCCATTTTCATATCCTCATTTATACATCCACATCCCATATCCACATTCATACATACACATCCATATCCACATCCATACATCCACATTCACATCCACATTCACATTCACATCCTCATTTATACATCCACATCCACATCCATATTCACATCCATACATCCACATCTACATGCATACCTCCATTTTCACATCCTCATTTATACATCCACATCCCTTATCTACATTCATACATACACATCCATATCCACATCCATACATCCACATCCACATTCATATTCACATCCATATATCCACATCTATATGCATACATCCATATATCCACATCTATATGTATACATCCATTATCACGTCCTCATTCATACATCCACATCCACATACATACATACATCCACATCTACATACATACATACATCCACATCCACATTCCCATTCACATCTATACATCCATATCTACATCCACATACATACATATATCCACATCCACATTCCCATTCACATCTATACATCCACATCTACATCCACATTCATATACATCCACATCCACATTCCCATTCACATCTATACATTCACATCTACATCCACATACATACATACATCCACATCCACATTCCCATTCACATCTATACATCCACATCTACATCCACATTCACATCTATGCATATACATCTTCATGCATACATCCATTTTCACATTCATACATCCACTTTCACATTCATACATCCATACTCCCATCTCCACATCCACACATCCACATACATACATCCATTTCCACATTCCCATTCATGTAACCCCATATGTCTTCACATCTAATCTTTTACATCACATCCATTCTCGCCCTATCACAACCCATATATATCCTATTCTATCACATACACTTCTTACCTCATCCCATACACATCTTATCACATCCTATCACTTTCCATACGCATCTTATCAATTCTTATCACATCTCATACACCTCTTATCACATCTTATCACATTTCATATCTTTTTAAAAAAAAAAGAGAATTCTTATATTTGATATAAGATTTCTCTACACATTTATTTATACATAAATTCCATTTAAGGAGACTAACACTTTCGAATTTAAAATCAATCTTTTATGCATCTTCTTATGCATAAATTCAGTTTGGTAGGAAATTACACTTTTAGAATAAAAGAATTTCTCTTATGCATCTAAGTTAAGCATAAAATCCATTTATGAGAAAAATCACACTTTTAGTATAAAAAGAATATCTTTTATGCATACCTATATGCATGAAATCCAATATGATAAAAGTAACACTCTTACAATAAAATAATCAACTTTTATGCATACCTCTATGCATGAAATTCAATTATGATATAAGTCACACTTTTATAATAAAATAATCAACTCTTATGCATACTTCTATGCATGAAATTTAAAAATGATAAAAGTAACACTTTTGATATAAAAATTTATCATTATGCATACTCTTATGCATGAAAATAGAAATGATAAAAGTAACACTTTTGATATAAAAATTTATCATTATGCATATTCTTATGCATGAAAATAGAAATGATAAAAGTAACACTTTTGATATAAAAATTTATCATTATGCATATTCCTATGCATGAAAATAAAAATGATAAAAGTAACACTTTTGATATAAAAATTTATCATTATGCATATTCCTATGCATGAAAATAAAAATGATAAAAGTAACACTTTTGATATAAAAATTTATCATTATGCATATTCCTATGCATGAAAATAAAAATGATAAAAGTAACACTTTTGATATAAAAATTTATCATTATGCATATTCCTATGCATGAAAATAGAAATGATAAAAGTAACTCTTTTGATATAAAAATTTATCATTATGCATATTCCTATGCATGAAAATAGAAATGATAAAAGTAACACTTTTGATATAAAAATTTATCATTATGCATATTCCTATGCATGAAAATAGAAATGATAAAAGTAACACTTTTGATATAAAAATTTATCATTATGCATATTCCTATGCATGAAAATAGAAATGATAAAAGTAACACTTTTGATATAAAAATTTATCATTATGCATATTCCTATGCATGAAAATAGAAATGATAAAAGTAACACTTTTGATATAAAAATTTATCATTATGCATACTCTTATGCATGAAATAAAAATGGTAAAAATAACACTTTTGATATAAAAATTTATCCATTATGCATACTTCTATGCATGAAATAAAAATGGTAAAAATAACACTTTTGATATAAAAACTTATCCTTTATGCATGATATTAAAATTCAATTTCTCCATGATTGTAATGAAATTCTTTCAACTAATCTAGGATGATAATTCCTAGAATATGGTAGGAAGTCCTCTTTTTATGCTTTGAATGAGATTATTTTATGCATAATTTTTATAAAAATTTTGCCATAGCTCCGCTACTATGACTGATAAATCTCAATTTTTCTAAGGGATAATGCTTATCATTAAGGAAATAATTAAAATAATCTCTAATTGGATTATTAATCCATAATGGATTGAATCATTAATATACATAAACTAAAAGCATAGAAAAAAAGCCATTAATTTGGCCTCAAGCATAGCTTAATCTTGGGTTAAGGAAAAGCTTTATGAAAAGCTTCATGTGGATTGAGAATGGGTCATGAGTATGACCATTTCTTGAGTGAGAGAGAGAAATTACATAAAAACCATTAGAATTTAAACATAAATAAAAATTAACTTCAATAGCATTTATTAAATTATGTAACTCTTCACTACTATTCACCAATTAACTTTAATAGCATTTAAAAAACCATACCAATTAAGCTTCTCAAGCTTGAGAGGGGTTGAGAAGAGAGAAACATTGAGAAATTATAGAAAAGAGCAATATTCACTAATTACCTTACAAATTGCTTGATTCTTTGTTCACGGTAGAGGCCCCCAACCAATCAATTGGTTAAGTATGTTGATGGAGCCACTAATGGGGATTTAAGAAAGAGGGAAGCTCCAAAAACTAGTGAATTATTAAATGAATTCACAGTTCTTGGCTTAGGTGGAGTAGAGTAACGATGCATAAACACTATCTATTTTTCAACAAGGGGGAGGCTTCTATTTATAGGAAAAATTGAGCTCCTAACCAAACAAACTGATTCTAGAATTTTCTAAATCAGTTTGGTCAATATTTGACCATTTTTAGGTCAGTTAAGCTAACTTTTTGGAACTAGACTTAAATGAGGAGAGAGGAGAGATGAAATTTCTCAATTTTTATGAGTTTAAAACTCATTCAAGCATGTGAAATATGCACCTCCTTTAAAGAACTCTCTTTCCTTACATAAGTGTCATAATGGAATCATTTTAATATTGCTCATAGTTTTTTACTAATAAACCTTGTACATTTTCAACTCTTCATCTTATGTGAAATATGCACATCCTTTAAAGAACTCCCCTTCCTTACATATGTGTCATAATGGAATCATTTTAATATTGCTCATAGTTTTTTTACTAATAAACCTTGTACATTTTCAACTCTTCATCTTATGTGAGCATTTAAGGGACTCTCCTTCCTTACATATGTGTCATAATAAAATCATTATTCCCAAAATATCTCATATTTTTAATATTGCTCATAGTTTTTTACTAATAAACCTTGTACATTTTCAACTCTTCACCTTATGTGAGCATTTACTCATTTTTGGGTATCTTCTTTTTTACAAATTGGATTTATCTACTCCCTACACATGGATTGATGCTATTGGCCCATAGGAACCTTAATTGGACCATAGTCTAAAGATTTCTGAAAATCTAGACCCTTAGACTAAGGTTCTTTATACCTATTTCCAATTAATTCCAATTGCACATTGGAAAATTCTTTTTGAATTTCTGTTTCAGGGGAACTCATCTGAATTATAAGAGATATTTTTCTATCCAAAAATATTCAAAATCTGAATATTCTCTCTCTAGAATATTTTCTCTCTCTAGGCTAAAATAGTTAGAAACAAGGTCTTTATATTTCTGAAGAGGGGTTGATTACAGGGGAAGATACTAGACATCAAAAAGGGGTTGGGAGAGGAATCTTACAAGAAGAAGAAAATACCAAATATATGGTTAAAATTCCACTTAATAAACTAGGATAATACTTTGAAGGTGATAAGTCTATATGAAATGATCTTAGGACACCCCTTCATGAGAGAGGCAAAGATGGTACATGACTAGTCTAAGAACAATGTCTACCTCCAATTCGATGATTCCATCATCAAGGTTGATCGATCGGCCGCGTACATCCTATGGGTAGTGATGAAGGACTTTTTGAAGATCGTTTGAACACCATCACTCATTTAGTCCTGTTGCAAGATTGCGATACTTGTAGAGAAGAGACCGATGTAGGGAAGGATCCACCCTACTACAAGGATGTTGAAAAACAAGGTATCGAGCCTAAGGATGATCTAAACTGGATACATACGATAGCTACAATCGATAGTTGGGGAACCAGAGGATCTACATAGATTACACCTCTGATGGTTGAGGAGCTCCCCAAGGTTGTGCCATTACGAATGATTCATGCTTTACCTTGTGATGTCAACGAGGGGATTGGTTATAGTGAACTTGAGTCCACATGAGATGACTGTGACACAAGCACCAATGGTGGTGAGGAGTCTGATACAAAGACCGGAAGCAACACCAACTCCTTAGTTACTATGAGCAAAACAGAGTTGACAACATCAAGAGAAACAATGAGAAGTGAAATAAAAAGTGTAGGAAGTAGCTCTGAATCTGATATTGAATTCCAATCTGATGAAAGGGATGAGATTCTTTAAAACACCAACAAGTGGCATCTCCAAAAATGTCAAAGACGTAAAGCTATGTGGCCAATCATCATAGAAGGCTACAAGAGAGGACAACTATTGTCCAATGGCTACAAGAGAGGACAACTATTGTCCAATGGCTACAATATGTTGGTGCATTCAATGCACATCGCAAGTTTATTGACAACTGGGGAGAGGAATTACAACAAGTTATGTATTGCAATCCTCCTTCCACTAAGTTGATAGCCAAAATTGATGTCACCGATGAACCAAAGATTAATTGCTTCACAGGCGGAAGAAGAACAAAGAGCTAGCCCAAAAAGAGAAGGAAGCGAAAGCTGCAACTAAGGTAGCTGAAGAAATTCAAGATCCAATAAACTTACGCCTTGTCCTAGAGCACTATAAATCTTTTATAATTGGGGAACGCAAGTTAGTGTTTAATAATGCCACACAAAAAACAACTAGTGAGGTAGAAGGAGTCTATGATGGTCCTATTGAAGTAAAAGAAGTAGACTTGGCTGACCTAGGGAAGACCCCTAAGCCAGCCTATATAACAAAAGACCTCACTTTGAATCAAGAGGCTGAACTCATTGATCTCCTCAAGGAATATAAGTATTGCTTCACATGGACTTACCATGATATGAAGTGAGTACTCGCTGAGGTTGTACGTAGCACACAATCCCCATGGTACCAAATGCTAAACATGTCCATCAGTGAGGTAGAAGGAGTCTATGATGGTCCTATTGAAGTAAAAGAAGTAGACTTGGCTGACCTAGGGAAGACCCTAAGCCAGCCTGTATAACAAAAGACCTCACTTTGAATCAAGAAGCTGAACTCATTGATCTCCTCAAGGAATATAAGTATTGCTTCACATGGACTTACCATGATATGAAGTGAGTACTCGCTAAGGTTGTACGTAGCACACAATCCCCATGGTACCAAATGCTAAACATGTCCATCAGTGACCTTATCTAATGAATCCAAAGTATGCTAAAATTGTTAAAGAAGAGACACACAAGCTCATTGAATGTGGATTCATCTATGAGATTGAACATTCAGACTGGGTGTCACCCATTGTCGTGGTGCCGAAAAAGAATGGAAAATTGCGAGTATGTGTCGGTCTCAAAAAGGTCAACATAGTAACAAGACGAGATCATTACCCCTTGTCTCATATTCAGAACACGTACTCAAACAAGTAGCTTTGGCAAGGAACCATGCAACTTCTGAGATGGGTATTGAGGATATAACCAAATTTCCATAGCTCCAGAGGATCAAGCTAAAATTACTTTTTTTTACAGAACATTGAGTTTACACTTATTGAGTTATGCCATTTGGCTTGACAAATGCACCAATCACATTATGAACACTACCTTTAAAGATTTTCTAAGAAAATTTCTTGAAGCTTTCTTGGATGATTTGTGCATTCATTCGTTCATGGAAGGAGCATTTATCCTGCGCTTACGAAAGGTATTTGAATGATGTAGACTTTAATATCGCCTATCTCTAAACCCATTCAAAAGCCAATTCTAGGATAAATACGGAATCATCTTAGGACATATAGTGTCTAAAAATGGGATTTTCATAAATGAGAGTAAAATCAAAATTATATTGGAATTACCTCCACCAACAAAATACAAAGGAGTCAAAAGGCTTATGGGACATGTAGGCTACTATAGGTGATTCATCCTCTTCTATGCCGAGATTGCACACCCCTTGTACGAGCTTCTCATTAGATTCGAGTGGATAGAAGAATGCCAATAAGCCTATGATACATTAAAGCAAGCTTTGGCTAGCGCTCCCATATTACGAATGCCAAACTGGAATGTTATCTTCCATGTGCATGTTTATGCTTCTAATTTTGTAATTGGATGCATCCTAGCTCAACCAAGTGAACATAAATTGGACTACCCCATAAGGTTTTCTAGCCACAAACAGTTGTGTGAGGCTGAGATGAATTATACCACCATGGAGCGTGAAGGTTTAGGAATGATGTCGTGAAGAAATTATGACATTACCTTTTAGCTAATAAATTTGTTTTCAATGTTGATTATCAAGCCTTGATATACCTCGATAAACCTTGCTCCATAGGGAGAATCAATAAGTGGTTGTTGTTGATTCTTCTCGAATTTGATTTCACAATGGTGGTAAGACCTAGCAAGAAACATATCATGGCTGATCATCTATCTCGTGTACATAATGGTGAAGCACCAATTGGAATATATGATGATCTACCTGATGCTACATTGTTTAAAGTTGAGGCTATACTAGAGTTGAGTAAGAAAATCGTTAACTTTCTAGCTAATGGTTTTTTAGAGGTAAAGAAGTTTAAGGAAAAATCTAGCAAGGAGGTTTCTTAAAGAAGCAGGAAAACCTTACCAATTGATTTTTGGAAGAGGTAAGGATAACATATTGAGACGCTGCCCCCTCAGGGAGGATGAATACTTATACATCACCAAACAAGCACACCAAGGGGTAGCTCTGGTGGGCACTTTTAAATAGATATTACTGCAAGAAAAATACTCCCTTCAGGGTATTGGTGACCTACACTCTTCAAAGATTGTATACTATTTGTCAGAGGATATTGGTGACCTACACTCTTCAAAGATTGTATACTATTTGTCAGAGGATATGATGAGTGTAAACGATGCGCTAAACCACAAAAGAAGGACACGATGCCCTTGCACCCTGTTAAAGTTCTAGAACCCTTTATGAAGTGGGGCATTGATTTTGTGGCACCCATAAGTCCAATCACACATAGAACCCAAGCAAGGTACATTTTAATAACTATATGGATTATGTTACAAAATGGGCCGAAGCAAGAGTTTCAAGAAAAGCGGATGCTATGGCTATAGCTAAGTTTCTTTATGAGAATATCATTACCTGCTTTGGTTGTTCATTTGAGCTAGTGAGTGACCAAGGAAAACATTTTATAAATTATGTAATCCAACATCTCACCACAACATTTATGATCTCACACTGCAAGTCCACTCCATACTACCCTTAAGAAAATGGTCAACAAAGTTCTCATTTCCATATTTAAAAAAGCTGTTGAAGCTCAACACAATGATTGGGAATTCAAGCTCGCAAAATAGCTTTATGGGCTTAACGAACAACTTACAAAGTTTTAATTGGTTGCAGATGGGTATATGGGGTTGAGGCGGTAATGTCATGGCTACAGCTATGGCTACAGCTAAGTTTCTTTATGAGAATATCATTACCCGCTTTGGTTGTCCTTTCGAGCTAGAGAGTGACCAAGGAAAACATTTTATAAATAATGTAATCCAATATCTCACCACAATGTTTATGATCTCACACTACAAGTCCACTCCATACTACCTGCAAGCAAATGGTTAAACTGAGAGCACCAACAAAATCCTCATTTTCATATTAATAAAAGATGTTGAAGCTCGACACAATGATTGGGAATCCAAGGTCACAACAACTTTATGGGCTTACCGAACCTCTTACAAAGTTTCAATTGGTTGCACACCATTTAAGATGGTATATGGGGTTGAGACAGTAATGCCTTAGGAATTCATGATACCCAGCTTAAGGGTAGCAGTGGTGGTTGAGAGACTTGAAGGTAACATGTCAGCAGCCCGATTGTTCATTCTTAAACAATTGGAGGAAGAAAGACAAATTCATGTGTAGAACATGTTGATAGAAAATAATCAAAAAAAATTTGGTTTGATAATAATCTCAAGGTTAAGGAAATCAATGAGGGAGACCTTATACTTATGTACGGAGTCCACGAGGAAAAAAAGAAACTCAAGTATACCGAAAAGGACCATTTGGACTTTGCAAAATAACACCACAAGGTACCACACATGTTGAAACCCTTAACAGGATTGAAACCATAGGCTTCCTTAATGGTAGTAAATTCAAACAGTATTATGTTCCTCTTACATCGAGGAAGCCTTGCAGGTTGCACATGATAAGAAGGCAGCCAAGTAAAAGGTGAAATTAAAGAAAGCTCAAGCTGGATAAGAAGCTAAAGAAAGGAAAATATGAAAGTAACAAAGATGAGAAGCTATCCTTGGATACACACAAGCATTTATGGGAGAAGCTGAAGGAGACACATAGGAGCACATAGCACCTCTACGAACATCCATTTGATTGCCTAGCCCTTATGGTGAAGGTCTACAATGCATTGCTTGACACGAGGGCTAGTCACAATTTAATTTCCTTCAATGATGGACTAGTTGGGAAAACCTCAACTCGTATAGAAACATCTTTGAAGGTGAAAGGTATCAATGGTAGGAACAACAATGTTATCGAGCTACTACAAATAGAAACATATTGTGATGGCAACAAGAACCTGGTGGGAGACTTCTTGGTTATGCCTGGAAGAACATTACCTAAACTGGTAATACTTGGTCATACATGGATGAAGACTGCTAGATGTATGATTGATTGGTCAATGGGGCATGTCTCTGTGGGTGAAGCCACAGTTATACATTGTCCTCTCATAACTCCATGTCACCTCTCACTCTTGTCAAAACTTTGAAGGAGGAGGAAGTCTCAATATCCACAAAATGTATTAAAAAAACCCTCCACTTCATCATCCATTGTTCAAGGAGCTCTTGATTCTTTTACCTCCACACGAAAAACACCTCCATGTTAGAAGGACGAACAAATATGATGGGCTAAAAAGTGATAACCCAAATCTACCTTGAAATGGGTTCCCAAGATTTCTCCATCTGTACCACCTCAACCAAGCAAGCAAAGATGACATAATAATTGGTGTAGGAAATCCAAACTATAGGCTACTCCAAATGGATACCTAAATGCTTATTGAAAGCTCAAGGGTAACTATTGTATTTGGATCCCAAATAATAAATGTATACCACTAACCTCACTACTGCCACTTATAAACTCCAAAGTCTCCTTAGTGATGGAGAATGACTTCAACGGCTCAAGTTCAAACAAAGAGAAGACTATTGTAGGAGAATCTTCACCACCAACATCCAAACAAGTTTGGATCCTAAAGAGAAACTCTATCACAACAGGTAGGGTGATTGATGGGGAAGCTTCTACATCACAAAATGTTACAAAACCATTGTTGGTTATGCAAGGCCAAATCCCATTAGATTCCCTAGAGCGACCCACTATGCAAAAAGCAATTTTCTTACGATTGCAAGTGTCAGCTATATTGCTTATCTATAAGGGGGAACCCATAAGCTCCATCCAGTCTTATGAATGCCCCTTACCACCCTTAAAGCTGGAGATCGATATGTCGTAAACAAGTAACAAAGGGAACCTGTTGGAAAAAGCTAACCCATGATAACATAGCTTTCCCCAATATCTACATTGTTAACCCTCATTGGACACCTCTCTAGCGTCGATGCCATCCCCATTGGCAACCGTCACTTCATTTGGCCATTGACATTAAAAATGCTAATATTGTATATTTTACGTGTGCAATCGTTGTTGCTTGTCTATGAAAGGTATGCCATGGGATTAATTATGGAGATTGAATACTTAGATTAACTGTTTGTACAAGCCTAGGAGGCCTTGTAAAGCCATGGACCTATATTTTAAGTATAGGGTGGGGCCAAGATAAAGGTCAATTTATATTCTCACCATCCATTCTTTTATGCAACTAATAGAGTGCTCTTCTTCTCTACTCTCTTCCTCTCTTCTTCTCTACTCTCTTCCTCTCTTGTGTCTTGTTTAACTAAATGAATAAAAGAAGTTATATGCTCATTGTGTATGTGTGAGTGTATGTGTGAGAGAGAGATTGAGTGAGAGTAGGGTCAAGCTTCCTTAGGAGTGTGACAGCGGTGGTGGCAGTAGCAGAGTGGAGCTTTGGAGTGTGGCTACGTGGAAACATCATCTCCTATGAGAATTTGAGCACAAGTATTCACGAGGTGAGTGAGACACCTTTCCCATGTAATTGTGATCTAGGTCATGGCATATTGGTTTCTTGGTTGAGCTATTTTATGCTCCTGAGTGTGGTTGGGCAAATCCCCATGACATTGGTTTTTTCTTGCACTCTATCTATGGTGCAAGGGCTCCCTGGCATTGCGCCACTTATGGGAAGCCCTTGCGCCATAGAAAGAGTGCAATGAGGAAATATTTTTGACTAGTCAAATTTTTCTAGTTAAGACAAAGGTAATATTAAGTTGAGTCCAAATTTGATCTGAACGAAGATGAAGCAAAAAGCATGCCTTGGATTATGACCCTCTAGTCTCTACACACTATCAGTTTGGTAAAACCATCTCTAGCTATTATTTAGCCTCATAAATGAAATTGCTAAAAGTGGTTATTGTATGCACTCATTTTGATTCTTTTTAAAAAATATATATTTAATAAGAAGATAAAAATATAGGCGTCACCCTGCAAGACCCAAGAAATGGCCCAAAGACCTCATACAAGATCTAAGAACCATTAAGTACCTCTACAACAATGTTTTTTTTCCTTTTTTTTTGAGCTGTTATTGATAGTTTTTTAGCCACAAGGCCCCATCTCATGGAGATCAAGGCTATGATCCCATGGCTCCATCACTAAGAGACAAAAGTCCTACCTAGATTGCACATGGTGATGGTTATCTTCTTGTGGATTTTTTAAATATTTTTTCTTTGTTTTCTGTTTAAACTAGTTTCACTTTCACAATTCTCCTGGAAGGTTCTATTCTAACTGAAGAAGGCACACTAAGGAACTTGGAGTACTTGGCATACTTTAAGGTCGATCTCGGAAAGGATTGAGCTAGCACAAAATCTTAAATGGTTATCCAAGTAATAACTAGAAAAGTGATAGACCAATCACATAATGATGCAAGAAAGCACTTAAACAAACACTAAATGGAGAATCATAAAAAAGATTGAACTTAAAAATAATAGTAATAGTTGAGGCTGGGTTTAGAATACACCTAGGCAAGTAGGAAAATCTGGTCCATATCGACGTTGCACACCCATTATAAGTTGTAAATCTAGATCTGGCTACACGATTGCACCTCAATAACCTGTAATTAAAACTCATCTAGCAAGCTTATCATCAGATAACTATAGATCGTAAGCATGCTCCGATTTGACATCACTTTGTTGATTTTCCCCCTCACTTGGGTTTCCTAAAACATAACCTTTGGTTGGATGGGAAGGCAATGGTCTCTATGCATCTTGGCTATGAAATGGAATAGGTACTATAGGTAAGTGATCTAAGTAGCTATCGCTAGCTAAGTTGTCTAGGAAATCACCACCATGCTCCAAAAGGGACAAGGTGTCATAACATTAACTCATAGAATGACGATGTAAGTCCATAAGTTTTTGATATGGATATGAACTTCATCAGGGAGAAAAACATGGAGGGTAAAAGTAATGATATTAGCATAAGTCCCCCCTTCCTGCTTTGTATCATACCTTGACCTCGCGAAATGTATTTTAGGTTTTTTTGTAACCATCCCTTCCAACTATGCTCCATCAATGTTTGTTAGCTAAGGAGTGCCCTTTGTTACTTCTCATGGCATGTCAGTTTCTACCTTTAATGGAAGTAAAATTCTCTCATAAGACCGGATGGATCTTTCCCAACCACACTCGGGAGCACAAGCAGCTCATCCGAGAAACCAATTTACCGTGGCTTAGCACACAAATGCACAGTCAGGGTGTGTCACTCACCTCGTAAAGCTGATTGCTAGGAGTCTCGTAGGAAACGATGTTGCCGTGTAGTCGCACCCGAAAGCTCCACTCCGTGGCCTGCCAACCCCATTGGCGCACTCCGATGATGGAAGCTCGACCCTCCTGAGACCACTCAATCTCTCACACACATGCAAGCAAGCACACATAAGAGCTCAAACAAGCGAAATGCAAGCAAGTAATAATATAGGAGAGTAGAGAAGCAGAGCACTCTATCATTATGCATAAAATAATGAATGGTGAGAGTTACATTTTGTCTCTTATGTGTGGCTTCTAGGGTTTACACTCTTAGGTGACCAAAGTTAAAAATTAGGTCCTAGGGCTTTTGGTCACTCTAGCTTGTTCAAACACCAATTCCACAAATAGTACTCTCTACCTAAGATCCCATGGTAGGCGTTTACTAAAAACAAGCGACAAGATCCCATGGTAGGCGTTTACTAAACACACTTAAAATATACAATACATGGCTTTCAAGTGAATTTTGGTCATTCCGATGTCTGTAGGTAAAAACGATACATTAGCCAGCATCGATGCCATAGAGATCTCCGATAAAGGTTAACAAATATCTTTCTAGCTGATGCAACCAATGAGTAGCTAATGGCTTAGGCACAAAGACATGAGAACAACCTCTTAAAGTATTTTGTACCTCTTAAATTTATAAACTACATGCAAATTCAATGTTTTTAACATTCCTAGAGGTTTTGGATATATATAAATACCTTCAAATCATTTAAAATTTGGTAAGAAATACCGCCGAGTGAAGTTGAACCATGAAGCAAAGCAAAACAAAGCAATGTAGTAACACGCTGACAATAGCTCGAGTCTTCATCTTGATTGAGTGTGAACGCTATGGACTTAGCCGCCGGCTGTGGGCACGGATGCGCCTATTCAATTTGGTTTACCTGTACAAAAATTGCAAAATCTAGCCGAGGTATCTAGAATCTAGACTACCAATTGTCGAATCCCTCGTTAATAGCCGCTTGATCATCGTGGAGGCTCGTGACTGGTGCGCCAGTGGCGGCCAGTGCGACGCATTGGCGCTCCTTTATTGTGGTGGTCAGTGGTGACATTGGGATCGAAACGAGAGGTGCACGTAGGAGCATGTTGCAGGCAGCAGGGGTTATCGTGCGTGCAGGCCAGGGCCCCGGTTCATGAACTAATGATAGGTAAGGCTTGGATGACGGCAGGGAGGCGTGGACCTGGTCATGCCCCCCGCCAAATTGATGACAATGATAATTGATACTTAGAACTTTAATTGTGTTACTAAACTCCATCAGCCATCGGTTAACCTTAGGAATTGCTGGTGGTCGATTAACGAGCTTTAACAGCCTACCACCTGGACAGACTCCAGCTTGATAGTTGAGACTCAGGAGTCAGTACAGCAAGATAGGGCCAGCCTCCCGGGGCTGATGATTCAACCTGTTCTTTGCGACTCCTCACAAGCTGCTATGGAGGAGGAGATATTACAATGCCTAGGAGGCTCCCGCCGTGAGATTTTGGCACATTTAATTATTTTGAAATTTGGACTATAGTACTAGGTAGCATGCGCCCGGCCGCTGCCGCCTAATAATAATAATAATATTGACCAATGGGCAACTCCTTCCTCTGGACCGTGGGGCCCGGGGGTAGCCTGTAACGGCCAATTGTTCGTTTGTTGACCAGTTGTCAAGGTATCTAAATGTAGGACCTTTTGGATCATTGCCTCCCACCTTTATCCTCAAAGCCAAAGCTGTATCCAGTTTTAAACCCGATAGAGCACCCCTTATATATAGCCTGCAGCAGTAGCATACGGCTTGGACAGAGACGTTTCCTGTTGCCTGCGCGTGATTGCTTGGCTTCGTTTGCTTCCTTGCTGTGCAGTGTGATTTTTCATATGGCTAATGATTGATATTATCTAATATCATCCTCGCAGAGGCGGGGGGATGACGACAACCACGGCACTAGGCATTTCTTTCTGGGGCCTTGGCCCTTATATTAATCGATGCAGTCCACTCATTTTTCAACTGTTGTGTCCAAGTCGTCGTCCTCTTGCCTGTGCCTATGCAGCATCTCCATCGCATTCAGGTGTAGCTTCTGTCTAGTCACGGATGATCTCGCGATTGAGTGGGTAGCACAGGACATGATCACGTCAGGTAATTTCCTGGATACTTTTCCAAGTTGCAAGCCTTCTCCTCTCACCTGTTCTTATATCTGTCCTAGTGCACATCCTTCATCCCGATTATGGACCCTTTCATCTTGATATTTTTACAGGGCAAAATGTTACAAGCTGCAGGCTGGCCTTTCCTGGTTGTTGTGACTGTACTGTTGTATGTGCTCATCCATTAAGCAGACCATCTAGCATCGACTCGCTTCTACGTTAAGTGACCACACTGAGGATGCCCAGAAAGAAGGATCGCTATAACGATGCATCTATGGAGACTCATGATCTCTACTGCAAGGATTACTCGTGCATCTTTTGCCTCATGAAAGAGCCCGACCTAGAAAAGAGGCAATCCCTTGTGGCTAGGTACTTCAAGGATCTACCTTCCCAGGCGAGCGCAGGACAGGCCTTTGCGCCTGGGCTTTGGACTTTAGCCATGACCCAGCCCAACAGCGCAGATTTGGTCGAGTTGGGCGTTCTGGAATGCATGGCTTCTCTTATTTGGAAGGGCATTCAAGACCGCAGGTGGCTGCTGCAGCAACAGAACATCTTTGTCCCTTACTACGCAGCTCACATTATAGGATCCTACACCATGAACAGGGAGGACTTTGCAGAGAGGGCAGTGAAAGAAAGAGTGGTTCCGCCATTGATCGAGCTTCTTAGGGGGAGGTTGACATGGGTAGAGCAAAGGGTAGCGGTGAGAGCCCTGGGGCATCTGGCTTCCTACAACTCCACCTTCCTATCGCTTGCTGTGCAAGGCGAGGTCCTGGAGCTTGCCATGGAGCTGGCGGTGTGCTCGCTGGAGATCGTCTACACGCATTTTGTTCAATTTGAGGAGAAGCGGTTGAGGTACCATCGAGACTTGCTCACTCGCAGAGTGCAGGGAAGCAGCGAGATGGAGGGCAGAAAGGCGGAGGAGTGGGCAAGCCAGCTGCAGTGTTGGTCTTTGCAGCTCATCAATTGCTTCGCGTTCAAGGAGAAGTACATCCCCACCATCTGCAGGCCGAGCTTCCTCACCAAGCTGCCAGATATGTGGGGGGGCCTGGTAAACGAAGACTCGCCTGCAGGAGTGGGCCTGTTGAGGACCATTTGCCAGCACAAGCTGGGCAGGAGCTCGGTGGCAGCATGCCCGAGCGTGGTCCAGGCTCTTCGCAGGATCGCCCGATCGTCAGACGATTGGCAATACATGGCGGTGGAATGTTTGCTGGTACTCTTGCAAGATACTCGAACTCGCCAGCGGGTATGTTCATTGAATTGTTTCTCTTGATCCCTTCTTTATGTTTGCAGTGAGCAAGGAATCTTCGGATTGATGGGTTTTACGCTAATGCAAGTAATTTGATCTAATTTGGAGCAGGTCATGGACATGGCGGCCGTGGCCCTGGTGGATTTGGCAGAACTTCCAAGTCTTGTGGGCTCTCGAAGGAAGCTTGGCGATGAAATAGTGGACACCCTTCTGCAAGATGACACACAATCCCCCTCCGCGTTTCTACGGGGGTCTCTCTCTACATGCTCCAGGCGTTTGCTCGACGAGCTTGCGAGCCAGCGTGAACGAACCAAGTGGGAGAGGAGCCTCTCCAAGCATGAGCATCTGGCCAAGGAACAGCTTGCCCTGGATCTCAAACTGGAGGGCAACGCCAGCTTTTCTGCAGGGGACGTCTCTGCGGCCGTCTTCAAATACACAGAGGCTCTAGGTTTGTGCCCTGCAAGAGCCAAGAAGGAGAGATTAGTGTTGTACAGCAACAGAGCACAGTGCCATCTGCTGTTGCAGGATGCAGAGGCTGCCATCAGCGATGCTACGCGAGCCCTGTGCCTGGCCAGGCCTGTCAATTGCCACGGCAAGAGCCTGTGGAGACGGGCTCAAGCGTATGAGATGCTGGGGCTGGCTAAGGAGAGCTTGCTGGATGCCATCATGTTTGTCAACGAATGTACGCATTTAGCAGAAAAGAATGCAAGTCTGCTGAACCAGCCGGCCGTGCCAGACTATGCGGAGGTATTGGTCAAGCAGCAGATGAAACAGGCGTGGTTGTTCAAAGAGCCAGCCATGAAGCATGGGAGGGGCTCCTCTAGTTCTAGTACTGCTACTACTTCCCTTCCTCCTCAACCGAAAGCCTCTAATTCAATGGCTGCAGCCGGGGCCTCTTCCTCTTCTTCTTCCACAGTGTCAACCACAGTCACCACTGCAACTAGAGCAACCATGCCAACAGTAGCACCTGCCTGCAAGGGCGCTGGCTTGAGGGAGGAGGAGGATCTCTTGGGCTCTGATTCAGATTGGGAGAGCCCAAGCCATTCAAGCGAGGAGACCACAGCTACTATTACCACGACAGTAGCCCAAGAAGGATCAGAGCAAAAACTATCAATGTTTGCACCAGCAGCAAATGACAACAAGTGCGATATCCAAAGCAAGTTCACTCCAAGATCCAAGAAGTTCCTCCACTCTCTGCGAGGTAACATAACATTCCTTTCATTTGATGATTGATCTACATGGTCTGGCTGCAGGCCTCAAATTTGAAGGTGACCTCTTTTTTCATTTCATTTGAAGGGTAAATTTTTAATCATGATATTTTTTTTTGAAGGGTACTATCTTTTATCCATATTCTTCTTTTTGGAAGGGTCTTTTCTTTTCCATCCCTTATATGAAATGTTAGGGTTATGAAGGCTTCACATTTGAGGGCTGCCTGGCTGCATGCGTACGATACATGTCTTGATGTATGTGGTGTATGGCTCTCATGATTAGTGTTCTTTGCTTAAGTTTTTTGAATTGTTTTGGGGCTTAAACTTGAAGCAGATCTCAGGAGCAAGAGGGCTTCTCCAAACCAGTCTCCCCTACTTCCAATCATCAGGGAAGAGCTCAGCAAGCATCAAGCAGGGCCAGAAGGCGCTCTCGACACTGGGCTCCTCAAGAAGAGTATCTATGATCTTATCCAACAGAACTTCCTCTTGGATAGAAGTAAAAGCACGGGTGACGACTTTCCAGTCAGAGATGATGGCTCATACACTGCAAGATAAGATAAACTCTATCTACAAACAATCTCACAAAGATCGTTTAGATTTTAGAGCTATTCTTTGGGCACATCCAAGCTTTTCGCGTTAAGAAAGTGTATCATTTTACGGGGTGCTCGACAGTAGAGCTATGTGGAATGTACATAGGGAGCATGAGCCCTCTCTCTGTCCCCTGTCGAAGTGTAAACCCCCTAACCCTCTCTGTCTGCTCCCCGGGCGCAGACCAGCACACCTCTGTGTGTGTGTGTGTGTGTGGGGGGGGGGGGGGGGGGGGGGGACATAAGAGAGCTCGCATGTCTCTGGCTCGTCTCTTTCGACAGGAGAAAGAGATAGACGAGGGGTGCCAGGCTCGAGGGAGGGAGTACGCAAAAGACAGACGGAGGAGGTGGGGTGTTTATCTACTCTGATAGACGGAGGAAGCAGCACGGTAATTGTGCTCTCATGAGCAGGTAGGATGCGCTGAGTCGTGTTAAGCGTGTGAGTCTCAACTGTGCGCGCATGGGTGTGTGGGGTGAAACATTTTAGAAGTTAGTTATAATTAATAACAATTTCTTTTGTGGCGAATGGTTCAATATTGACACTTGAATCTATCCTTCTTTTTTTTTTTAAAGACGAATGGAAGATCGACCCTGTTTTCACTGGTTCGAAAAAAAAAAGTTTATTTCAAGACACTAAAATTCAACTGAACTTTGCACCAAGCAGCAAGCAAGTTTCCCAAGGAAGAACACTCTCAAAACTTGAATATGTTGCATTTCCAAATAATAGAATATTGGCCACATGGAGAAATTTTATGGATGCAACAACCCCATAGCAAAGGACACCCAAAAGAATTCACTCAACTAGATTACTCCATAGAATTTGTGGTCACATATTTCCTTCCCATGGTTCAAGAAAATCAACACAGATATTCAATAAAGTTTGTATTGCTTAATGCTTGTTTGTTTATATAGATTGTCGAGACCCCCTAAATTGCTTTCCCCAACTCTCCAATGCTAAGTCTCTGGTTTGATAGGAAGTCAAACCAAGATACAAACCACCGCAGCCACCACCATCTCATCAATGTAAAGGAAACACAAGGATCTTTTGATTGACATTGATTCATGTACTTAGCATATTTTGAAAGTTCCTTTAGAAACAAATCTACATCACATTCGCACAAGCTATTTTGTCACTCACTTATATGTCTTTCACCTTTCATTCAAACCACACCATACAACACTAGAAATTAATGCATCCAAATTTATTTGTTTTTGTTAGAAGGAAGAGGAGGTATGGTAATCATATGAGATATAGTAATAATGAGAAAATCTATAAGGATATGTCCACCAAGGATAAAATCTCTAGTTTCTTTTTATTTACAACCAACAACCACAATGCGTAAGACTATGCAAAGCTAGATTATATTGTTGTTATCATCACAAAGCTAGATTATATTGTTGTTATCATCACAAAGAGCCACAACAAGGTATATGACTCATGTTGGTGTGCATGATGATCCTATCGGGATAGGGGATTAAAGGTACAAGGAGGATATTCTCCACAAACTAGTCGCACGGGTATGAAAAGGAACACAAGTCTACATTTTGTGTCATGATTGAAAGAATGACCATTAGCAGATTGCTACAAATAATTGTCTGACTATACAAAGAAGTTTAAAACTTTGTGTCACGATTGGAAGAATGACCTTTCGATCGATACAGATAATCACTAAAAATATAAGCAATAAACATACTAATTATGTAACGAGGAGAAGAGATAGAACCTAGTAGTCTTGTCACTTGTTTTGTCTACTCGAATTCCATTGGACCATTGAGAGATAGTTTTGTATCCTTGATTAATTTTCTTAGCAAGAAAGGAAGGCATGGTCTTCATGCACCATGCTTTTCAGGTACAAGAGAATATCTGAGAGGTAGGGGTATTGATAAGCAGCAAACATTGTGGTTTTGCAATAGTACATACACATACTTGGTGCATTGGCAACTTCGGCAATGGTTGGATCTGGGAAGTTCTTCAAGGTAGCCACTAGGTGCCCATACTCCTCAAGTGTCATGCTTTTTAATAATATGGCCATGGTGTCCTCTTCTTCTACTAGTGCTCCAATGCCAGCCAATTGTTATATATGCTTTTCATTTTGTTAAGGTGTGCTGAAAGTGATTCACTATATTTAATGTCCAAGCCAAAAAATTATAATTTGAAGCTTATTTTTTAATTCTTTTGCTTTGCCCCAAACAATTTCTCTAGAGCATCCCAAGCACCCTTAGATGTATCTTGTGAGGTAATGTGATGGATTAATCCATCTCCTAACCCTAATGCAATGATAGCTGATCCCTTTTCATTCCTGCTTAACCATTTGTTCTTTTCATCCCCTTCGTATTAGAGACATTTTTTCCTTCTATTTACAATCCCCCATAACCCATTCTTCATTATCATGAATTTGATTTTAACTTGCCATGTGTCCATGGAAGGACTCCCCTTTGAACTTATTATCAAGTGGTCATTTTTTGGTTGAGAAGGTCTTAACACTTGAGTTCTACGCAATGTCAATGTCTAATCTCAATACAACAGTGATTTGAATGAAGAGATTAGTGCTAATGCAAGGAACTAACCATGAACGCTCAAGAGCAAGCTCACTATTTTTATGCAGAAAACTATCAGGGTTCAAGAGAACAATTGACCCTTCAAATCAAGGGAAAAATTGAATGTGATGATAAATGCTTGTAGAGCAACTCCCGAATTTGGGATTTGAGCTCACTTGTCCAGAATCACCAAAAGATGAGTAAGATATAGGGTTGTTAATAGAGGTTGTTATGGAGAGCAAGCCAGTTTTGAAACTTGATTTACAGCTTAATTAGTTCACCAATGATGTAAGACTTGCTAGGCATACCCTAAATGAGTTGAATTAGACAATGATAAGCTCAATTTATAATATTAATGAGTGAGTATCTTATTTTCACCCAATGATGTAAGACTTGCTAGGCATACCATAAATGAGCTGAATTAGACAATGATAAGCTCAATTTATAATATTAATGAGTGAGTATCTTATTTTCACCTTTCAGCTCATATTTTCTCTTCATGTGTTTTCGGTTGTTGTAGCTCGTACCGTAGACCAATTAGGGTAAATATTTGATATGTGAGATCTTCATACTATGCTCCAAACACCCCTCAAAGAAATCAAGCTAATAGGCTTTTGTAGGTGACGAATGGCCTGATTTTGTAGTCCCACGTGTGGCGGTGTAGTTTGCAAGAAGGACGGCGTGGATGGGATCAATTCCTCTTAGGCTTAGCAACACCTTGATGTGTTGTAGCTGCCACAAATTTTTTTGGCAAATGGTCAAGTGTGCAAGGAGAACCAACACTTCCAAGGTCTAGGAGGGAAAACAAGGATTATTGAAAGATTAGTACGTCCTACTTAACTACTAGCTTGGGAGATTAATGAAGGGACATGTCTCTGATACCATGATGAGAAACCAAGTATGGTTGAGCTCATGGAGGATCAAACACTATGATAATCATGATTAACTATAATAATTAAGATAATAATCAAGATAAGATTAGGTTACACTAATGATAATGATCTAACACAAACCACTTGAGATAATCTCATTACATTAGAATTGATCCAAGCACATCCTTTATACCTCTCATGGAGCTCCCAACTCACAAGCTGCACCCTAGTGCCAACCATGTGTCCATAAATTCTCACACTGCATGTGCTCCCTTGCACTTTCCATGTGCTACCTTTTTGACCTTTGACTTCACCTTTTACAAATGACTATACAAATCAACCTTTGCCTATGTACCCTTAGTCTATCCTTTTTTAATGTGCATGCTGCCCCCCTTGCTCTACTCATGTTGCACCCTCACACGTTGCATTTCTCAACACCTTCACCCCTTTGGAAAAGGAGGATTCCCTGTGAAAATGGAGTGAGGATGCAATGGACAAGCTAGCACACCCACATAGGGAAGTTGTAGTTTTTATAGATCTAAGGTAAGCTCTTGACTTGAATGGTAGAGGAACCATGGACTAAGGGAGAGAGGCAATAACTCCAAGAGAAAATCTAAGAACCCCCATCAACCTCTAGATTAAAGGAGATTCCTTTGGACTATACCCTTGTAATCCCTACTTCCACATATTGACGGTCCTTTGGACTATACCCTTGTAATCCCTACTTCCACATATTGACGGTAGGAGAAAAAGAGCCTATTGGCAACAAACCCCATCATTGGGAAGCCCCAAGACCCTCAAGTATTCCGATTTCTTACATGGAAGCCCAATGAAGAGGTGGCTGTCAAACAAATGCACATCAAATTGAAGGAGAGAACAATCCATTACTCACCCAATAACAATATGAAGAAGAAAATAAAGATAGGTGTGCATAACCTACTACAATGTCAAGTTGCCACCACAGGTTCAAACCTGCCAAGGACATAAGAGTCTAGAGTCAAGTTGCAAAAGGCCAAAATGATCCCAAGTGTAAATCCTAAGAACATTTTGCCTTCATAAAATTTTCAAAGTCAAAGTCGCTTATGCTACTGGAGGGGCAAGCATAAAAGTCAAGTCACTTATGCAGGATGTGGCAGAGCAGGCATAAGGGTCAAGTCTAAGTCTAAGTCTAAGTCTAAGTTTGAGTCAAAGGAGTGATGGAGATACGTCCCACTCATGTACTGTTCACCAATAAAGCTTTTAAGCAAAATCTCAACTCCAAGCGCCTCTTAAGTACATCTCTATATTTTGGGGAGGGCACTAGTGAGATGATGAAAGGGAAGCCTTTCTCTGCTTAACCTAGTGTACGACCCAACTCCCTACTCAATTCTTTCTTGCACTTTATAATTATCGCCATAGAATTAACAAAGCAACCTAGGGTGTCACTTCACATGGCACTTGCATCAGGCACACTTCACATGGCACTTTCATCAAAAGCACGCTTCAACTGTTTTTACATCATGCGCATTCATAGTAGCACATCATGCATGCGCTAAACACCAAGGATCAAGACCTCATCTCTCCACCAATAGCCCCACTAGATGTGCTTGCATAACATGATTCATGCATTCAATTTCATACCTAGGTGTGCCTATGTTACACAAACGCATGCATTAGCACCTTGAAATTAGTAGGGCCCACGTTCAGATAGATACCAACACTAGAAACACCCTAGTCACACAAGAAGAAAAAACCCTCAAAAAAATCAACATAGCCAATTTTAGATATTTGGTAGTACAACCTATGATCCATGAGCACTTTTTTCCCACTGGGTTTTTTCCCATGGCCATCTAGGGGTGAATTGGCACCTTAGGGTTGACTAGTATATATAAGTAACCTCATCCTTAATTTAGGATTGTTGTTTTGTACTTTATTGTACCTTGAGCTCTTGCTCTATGAACTAGCCTTCTACACTTTCTCTCTCCCTTGTGTTCTCTTTGATTTGTGAACACTTAGTGAGTGAGTGTTTGCATCTTTGCTTTTATCAAAGCTAACAATGGTATTAGCGAGCGCAAGGCTTTTCCATAGCTTGCTTCCTAGTGTTTTTCTCTACACTATGTGCAAGTTCTCCATTGCTTAGTTTTCTAGTGTTTAAGCTTCATATTTTTGTTCAAGTTCTACTACAAGCTTTTCATAGCTTTTATTTTATTGCAAAACAGTGTGGATTGCAACTGTTTGAAGCTTTCATAGTTGGTTGCTTTGTTTAACAGAGTTTCCATTGAAGTAGTTTTTTTATAAAGGAAGAAGATCAGTGCAGGCAGCAAGCTTTCCAAGGACTACAATCCCATCAAACAGTCATGTAGTCGGCTTCTATAAGGCATAGTGTAGGCGTCAAAGCCTATCTTTATGCGTCTCAGTTCAGCTATATATCACTATAGTTTGTCAATTAATGATTGTCAATTTTTGTCTGACACTGTTAGATCCATCTGTTTTTGCTCCATCTCAAAAACCGTCACTTTATGCAATGCTGACACATGGCAAATAAGTTTGAGCAATCGCTCGACTGAGAAAATTTTGCTTCTCCAATCACCTAAGAAATCGGCAATTGTCTGGCTCTCCAGATGTTGGATCTCCAATCACGACAAACAGTGCAATCATCTAGTTTTTATAATCGCACACGATTCTGTGTAGGTTTCTCCGCCGATTGTCTGATTGTAGTGACACCAATCGCTAGCTTGTCCAATTACTACATTCTCTCGGAAGCTTCTCCTATTGTTGCACAGAGCAATTGCTCTGATTTTCTAATCGTGACTTCTTTAATTGGCCAGTGCAATCATGGCTTCTTCAATCAGCCTCAATCGACTGGCCCAATCACCCGCTTGCACCTTTTCTCAATCATTTGATTCAACTTTTCTAATTGATGTGCTTATACTTTTTCAATCATCCGATATTCTAATCATCATTCCATCGGTGATTTTTCAATCGACGATTGTACTTTTCTAATCATCCAATCGGTGTTTCTTAATCAACCTATTGGTTCTCTCCAATCATTTGATCGGTGGCCTTCAATAGTCCGATCGGCCGTCTAATCAGTGTTTTGTAATCATCCAATCGTACTTCTCAAATGATCCATTTCCACAATTGTCTAATTTTATCTTCTCCAATTGTCAATCTAAAAGTTTAATCGCTGATTTATCTCGCTATCTAATCGGTAATTCTTCATCTCAACAATTTATTTCGTTGTCCAATAAGCAATTCTTCATCTCTAATCATCTGATCGAAGCCTCCAATCGTTCAATTGGAGACTAGTTTCTAGCAACTTTCTAGAGAGTTCAAATTGTTGCTTGCTACTCAAGCTTTATTTTAACATCTTTCCTTCTCAAATTCTCAAGCAATCAGGTATTATAAATGTCTTTTTTGGTACTCTTTCCAAACATAATAAATTGGATGTGACAAATTACTCGCTATGGAGTTTTATGGTCATAAAGGGCTTATGGGGTCATGTCAGTGGTGCGATGACCTTTGCCCTGACACAATTGCTCTTGCTACTCCTCAAAGGGGTTAGGGCCAATATGCCTAGCACAACAAGCCCTTCAAGTTATTGCTACCAAAGAAGATGGGATTCACATGATGCTTAAGCCTTTGGTATTAATTACTTTTGTCAGTTAAAAGGTCTATTGTTTCACACAATGTTCACTCTTGTAAAACATCCATGCTTGCTTGGAACACTCTAGAAATTGTATCATGATAAAAATGATGCAAGGATTGTCTTTCTCAGAAGGCAACTTAATAATAAAAATATGTAAAAAAAGGGGTCCATGAATGAACACTTAACAAAATTACAGAACTTGAGAGAACAAATTCTAAATATTGATGAATTCATTCTTGAAACGGACATGATTAACATTTGAATTCTTTGTTGAATCTTATCTCAGTTTCAATACTTCCCTTCATCTTTCTTTGAGAGGCAATGGAGCCGCTCTTACTTATCAGGAACTTGTTTGCTTACTACTATTGCAATAGGAATATTCTAGAAAGAATATCTTTGAGAGTTTTAGCAATGATTAGGTTCTAGCAGGTAATAAATGTCTAGGAAATGTCAACTAGAAGTCCAATTCCAACAAAACTTCTAAGCCTAAGGGTAATTTCAAAAATCCAAAGAAGGTTACTTAGAAGCTCAGCCATGCAAAATTGCTTCAAACTTCAAAATAAGGGGAAAAAAAAAGAAAAAGGAATCCAACAAGGATTTTAGCAATTCTACTTTAGATTTGCTTATGACAATCAGAGTTCCAAGAATGAAGACTCTGCCAATCAAGACTTCTCAGTAATGTTTATTTGTAGTTATAATCATGAATAGGATACATGTCTCAGTGCACATGTCTACTTCTAAGCACATAAGTTCTCTACGAAGTTTGGTCAAACATATTGAGATTGCACAAAGTGGTTACACTGTTATATGTGCTAACAATGCCTCTTACCCCGTTAAAGGTGTGGTGAGATAGTTCTCACCAATTGCAAGTGGTGAGGATCTTTGTCTTCAAAATGTACTTTTTGTTCTAGGAATTAATAAGAATCTGTTGTCTATGCCCAATTTGGCAAGGGGAGACTTAATGTTAAATTTGTAGTAGATGATAAATGCATTGTCCATGATAGAGAGCAATACAAACACATTATACTTACTCAATCTTAACCACAAGTGATTGTACAAATTGGACATGTATGATAAGTGTGATGTTGCTTATCTAGTAAACATTTCTAATGCAATGAAAGATGTGTCTAATTGTGGCATGCTAGGTTTGGCCACACTTCTATTGGCGGTTTGATGCTTTTACAGTAACATGGGATCTTAGAGGATCTTTCTAAACTTAATCCAACACCAAGATATGTTTGTGAAGGACACAAACTTTTCTCACTAAACTTTTCCAAATAATGCAACAAATAGAACTGATCACACAAATTGTAGCTTATACGCAGGGATGTGTGTGGTTCAATGCGGACTACTTCTTTAGGAGGAAACTTATGCTTTGTTAATTAATGATTAAAGAAAAGTACGACTAGTATTACCCTATGAAAGAAAGAATTAGAGGTAGTTTCTCATTTTCGACACTTTGTTCCTATGGTTGAAAATGAAGCTAGATTAAAAATTCAAACTCTCCATTTAAACAGAGGGGGGATATATCCAATGCATTCAAATATTTTTTGGCATAAAAAGACATTAAGAATCAGTGTACAACTCTTTATATACCACAACAAAATGCTGTTACTATGAGAGACGATACATGACTCTCATGGAGATGGTTGGATACATGGTTAAAGGTCAGCAGCTTCAACATAAGTTTTGGATGAAAGCAGTTCTATGTGTTATCTATTGTAGCATTATATGGTAGTGATGTGTGTGAACACACTTAGGACCACCAGGGTACTTTTTCCCTCACTAGGAGGTTTTTTTCCCCGTGCGTATGTACACCCTCTTATCTACTCGTTTTGGGGTGTGTACTTATCTTTTGTATCTGGCAAACATTTGTTTATTCTAATCTAGTGATTTTGTATGCTCTCAAGATTCTCTATCTTGTGTGTGTGCATTGTTGCAACCCTAACCCTAATTCCAACAATTGGTATCAGAGCTAGCTTCCTTGACACTTGATCTAGTAGTTTCCCCCCCTTCTCACAACCCTCTTTTTCTATCTCCGATTGAGCTACCCTCTTAGGAGAAGAAGGTATCTATTATGTGTGCTGTATACAAAGTATATAACATTTTCGGGGTCCACAGCACGATTCGGACGTGTTTTGGGCACGGCAAGGTTTCTGCAAACGTTCTGGAGAGGCGTCATTTTGGATTGGTTCTGCTCAATTTTGGGTGTTTGGGCTATGTAACGGCAAAGATTTAGTGTGCAGCAGCATCTACAGTGACTTCAACAACATCGACCATCATACTTTTGCAAGTAATACTTTATTCCCTACTCTATATTATTTTTCATACACTTTGCACGTGATTCAGTCAATTGGCAGCCATCCAAGGTTGCATTCAGTGAATGCTGAGTACTTGCAACGTGTTGAAAGATTTTGCATTTGGTAGAAAGTAATAGCGATGTATTCAACATGTTGTCTGCTAAGGAAAAACTTGATGAGACTAACTACCCATTGTGGTCCTATATGATGAGGCATGTATTGGTTGCTAAAGGCCTTTGGAATGTGGTCATCAGTGGTAGTGAAACTCGTCCTATTTCACAACTACCAGTGCAACCAGGTGCTGTAGGTACATCTGAAGTAGAATTTGATACAGATGTGGCTCCTCCATATACACCACCAGTTCCTCCCACTGCTACTCAAATGAGATGGAATGGAAGAGATGCACAGGCACATTCTTTGCTTGCACTTTCTATGAAGCGAAGCATTATTCCTCATATTCGATCATGTAAGACTTTAAAGCAGGCATGGGATGCACTTGTTGCATTATACTAGGTGCGCAATGAAGCACGTGTTGCATATTTGCGCAAACAGTTAGAGTCAAAGCACATGAATGAGGGAGACTCAATGGACAGCTTCTTGACCAAGATTAAAGATTTCAAGGAGCAGCTTGCTAGTGTGGATAAGATATATCCCGATAGTACATTGGTGCCCACAGTTCTCAATGCATTGACTGATTCTTATCAGAGTTTTGTCTCTACCCTTAAACTCATGATGAAGGGAAATACAAATTTCCTTACATTTGATAAGCTGGTTTCAGTACTCTTGCAAGAAGAGCAATCTAGGCGAAACAAATTCCCTTACATTTGATAAGCTGGTTTCAGTACTCTTGCGAGTTGGTGACCAAGATTTTGTTACCAATCAGAAAGGCAAAGATAAAGCTTCTTCGCATGGTGGCTATAAGAAAAAATCAGAATCCTCAGGTAAGGATGCAGAGAAAGAAGATGACAAGCCTAAAAAGAAGGGCAAGTCTCACTATTGCAGGGAACCAGGGCACTACATAAATGAGTGCAAGAAAAGGCTAGAGAAGGAGAAAAAGAAAGAATCAGACATGGTTGTGGTGGTGGCTGATGCATCTGCACCAAGTGCATAAAAGAAGGAATCTGTAAGTTTTGCTCAAGATGATTGGGCATGGACTATACATTGCAATTATGACCCTTCTGTTCATGATGTATGCATGTCAGCGGCATAATCAAATGCTTGGTACTTTGACAGTGGTGCTTGGTACTTTGACAGTGGTGCTAGTAAGCACATTACTTCACAAAAAAAATTGTTCTCATCTCTAGAATCTATCCCAAGTGCAGGAACCGTCACATGTGCAAAGTTTCCTCATATCCTATCAAAGGAGTTGGTAGAGTTGTGCTCACTACTGCAAATAGGGACACATTTACTCTTTCTAAAGTTTTATATATGCCAAGCATTAAGAAAAACTTGCTGTCAGTTTCAGCCTTACCTTGTCAGGCTTGATGGTGAAATTTGTGGATGACAGATGTACAGTTTAGGATAGAAATGATGGTTATTCTATCATTACCTCAGGTACCTTGTTTCATGGCCTATACACGATGGATGTATTTGAGAAGTTGCAGCATGATACTTGCTCAGTCTCTATAACTCGTGCAATGATTGATGTAGAATTATGGCATGCACGATTTGGCCATCCGAATTATGGCAGTTTGTTACACCTTCAAAGGCATGATATGGTGTCTGAGTTGCTAACTCTTGAGACCCCTACTAGACATGTACGCGAGGGGTGTATTCTTGGTAAAATGCATCGGGCATCATTTCCAAAGGATGGATCTGTGAGAGTTGTTAAGAAATTACAGCTTATGCATAGTGATGTATGTGGTCCTATGAGGACACCATCTATTGGGGGATATCTCTACTTCATCACTTTTATTGGTGATTACTCCAGATATAGCTGGGTGTATCCATTAAAGCAGAAGTCATAGATTTTTATGTGCTTTAGGGCAATAAGCTTGATGATAAGGTAGTTAAATGCATATTTGTGAGATACAGTTCAGAAAGCAAGGGATATAGAATCTACCATCCGGCCTCAAACCAGATTTTGGTAAGTAGAGATGTTGTTTTTGTCAAAAACTCAATTCAACCCATGCTTTCATGAAAAAAAACAGTAGAATTTATGCTCATAGCACATGTTTGATTCCCTCCTGCCTTTGTTTAATGGAGGATAGTCATATGTAGAGCAATTGAATGCTCAATCAAGTGCTAAAATTCATCCTTGCAGGTGCAAAATCAGCCTTTTGATGAGGCAATTATTAAGGATGTAGTGGATGAGGAGAGAGCGGCATAGAAGAATCTCGGCGTATGCCAAAATGGCTTGTGCAGACATTGAGGGATAGCAATTTAGCAGCTCCTTTACCTAGCAGAACTCGTGTAGGTTCTCATCATGCAGATTATTCTCATGTGGATCATGTTCTCATTTCTACTTTATGTAATGAGGAGGAACCTGTTTCCTTTGAGGAAGCACAGGATGATGATCATTGGATGCATGCTATGCAGGATGAGTATAACTCTATACTCAAGAATGACACCTAGTATTTCACTGATCTACCTCATGGCAAGAAGGCCATTGGTACTAAGTGGGTTTACAAGTTAAAATGCAAAAAAGCACATGGTAGCATTGATCACTACAAGGACAGACTTGTTGCAAAGGGGTATGCCCAACAAAAGGGTATTGATTATGATGAGACCTTTGCACCCACATCTCTTATGACTACCATTAGGTGTCTCATTGCTTTGGCAGCACATCATGGGTGAAATGTACATCAGTTGGACATTAAGATTACATTCTTGAATGGTGATTTACATAAGGAGGTGTATGTATCGCTACCTCTTGGTTTTGCTGCTGCTGTGAAAGGAGATGAGTCTAAAGTATGTGTGTGCAAAGGTCTCTATGCTTCTCTATCTTATGTGTGTGCATTGTTACAACCCTAATCCTAATTCCAATATCTATGTGTTGCCCCACTAAAGCTTTGAAGACTATCACTCCTTATGAGGCTTGGTTTAATAAAAAACCTAAGGTTGAACACATGCATGTTTTTGGTTGTTTGGCATTGGGAAGACTTGGCACCATAGAAAGAACACACGGAAAAGCCCAATGTCATGGGGCTTTGCCCAACCAGACTTGGGAGCACAAACAGCTCAACCGAGAAACTAGTTTACCGTAGCCTAGCACATAAATGCACAGTCGGTGTGTACCACTCACCTCGTGTGAAAGCTGGCACCTGGTGAAAGCCGATTTCTTAGGATTCTCATAGGAGATGATGTTGCCACATAACCACACCCGAAAGCTCCGCTCCACTGCCACCATCGTCGCACTAGTCCAATGGAAGCTCGACCCTCCTCACCACTAAATCTTACACGCTCACACACATGCAAAAAATCACACATATAAGAGCTTAAACAAGAAGCAATAGGCAAGCCAGTAATGGTATAAGAGAGTAGAGAAGTAAAGCACTTTATTAGCTTATGCATAAAAGAATCAATGGTGGTGAGAGTTACATTTTACCTCTTATGTGTGGCTACTAGGGTTTACACTCTTGGGCGCCCAAAGAAAAATTAGATCCTAGGGCTCATTCAGCTACTCTAGCTTGTGTAAACACCTAATCCACAAATAGTACTCTCTACCTAAGATCCCATGGTGCGCCTTTAATAGACTCGCGGCACGGCGAGCACATACATAAAAATACAATACATGGATTTCAAGTGAATTCCAGCCATTTTGACACCTATGGCCCAGAGGTGGTGAAAATGACATGATGGCCATGACATCAATGCTATAGAGGTCTCCGAAAAGCGTTAACATACCCCCCTTCCTGATGTAGATTCAGTCCTTGGAATATGTTGATGAAGATGCGTCAAGGTTGTATACTGTGGATGCATGTTGGCATTGGAAATGTCAGAGATCTTGTAAGGTCTACAAGGCAACATGGTATAACCGATAAGGTGTTCCTTTGGAAAATAATTAAAATTTAAGCAAAATGCAAACACCTGTTATGGGCTACCACACCTCCAAGAGGGAACTCTGCACATTCACCTAATGGATCATGAGCAATAAATCACAACTATCATAGGGTACTTATACCAATGCTTCGATCTTGAGTCCCTTGAGGCCTCCAAGCTCGCTCGTTAAGCTCCAAACTCCAAGATCCACTGCCACACTGTCACCGTGGAGTCGCTCACACCTTCATATAGGATAATCACTTTCTCTCTCTCACACTCTCTCACACAAGCATGAAAGAGGCACAATGCTAGAATGCTCTCACTCCTCCGATCTCTCTCAAGATACAAGGGAGAGCTCTCAATAGCACAAAGGGGATTGTGTCTTTTCATTATGAGAAAATGCCTTATATACATTTGGCCCTTATTCACACTTGGACGCCCAAAACTCACTTACGAGGACTTGGGTGGCCAATATCTTATAATGTACAACTTTTATAGTGCTGTTTCATGACACTTATTAATGTCCTCAATTGAGGATCATGTTTGTTAATCCAAAATGGGATTAACATCCCCCCCTTCCTGCTGATGTAGGTTATGTCCTCATCACAAAACCTGTTACCTAGGTTGAAAGACCTGGTCCTGAACTCATGTCAGTAAAAATGTCTTCTGGATTGGAGCTTTTTAAGTAAACGTCTGAAAGCTGAATGGGATTTCCAAAATCTAATATCCACCATATCTTCAAAAGTTATGTGCATGTATCTTGGAAGACAACGAAGACAGTGGTAATAAAGAATGATCCCTCTATCTGATGGGCCTTGGTTCATGTCGAACCTCAAGTTTTCTGCCTCGTGACCATCATAATGTTCCTTTGGTTGGTATATGAGGACCACCACTAACTTCAAAAATCAGACAACACTGGCTACAATGGCGGGGTCGGGGATGTTGCGCCATGCCCGGATCCATGTCAATATTTATCCAATATTTGCTGCTTTGCTCTTGTAAGTGGCCAAAAGTTGCTAGTACAAAGATTGGGAGTTGTAGCACACATGAGAATCGTGTCTTTTGGCTTCATGAAACTCTAGCGGTGTCCATCGTCTTTTAATTGGCATGTACAATGGATCGACCTGCAATATGGGTGGCGCGATCATGTACACCTGGCTATATTCCAGAATCACTAGGTACTCCTTCCTCCATTTGGGTTGAATTTCGAAATCCTCCAGGTGGGGGTGCTCGTCTCTGAGTAGTTACGATTGTGGCATAGCCGCCTTGTGTGCACGGAGTTTGCTTTTTGCCACCTGTAAAAACAGTAGCTGATCATAAATGTTACTTCTCATAATGAAAAGTCACAATCCCCTTTGTGCTATTGAGAGCTCTCCCTTGTGTCTTGAGAGAGATTGGAGGAGTGAGAGCATTCTAGCATTATGCCTCTTTCATGCTTGTGTGATTCATGCCTGTGTGAGAGAGTGAGAGAGAGACAAAGAGTGATTGCCCTATGTGAAGGTGTGAGCGACTCCATGGTGACAGTGTGGAGGTGGAGCTTAATGACAAAATTGTATTATAAAGTTGTCAGCATGGCTTCTAAATGTTTGTAAATATAACTATAGAGTTTTAGAATGCCATAAGGGCGATAGAGAGTGGACTCACAGAGTTTAGATGTTGGTGAGTGTTATAGACCTCTAACCAACCGTGACTTATGATCCACTGGTAGCATGGCTTCTAAATGTTTGTAAATTTAACTATAGACTTTTAGAATGCCATAAGGGTGATAGAGAGTGGACTCACAGAGTTTAGATGTTGGTGAATGTTATGGACCTCTAACCAACCGTGACTTATGATCCACTGGTATGTGCTACGACTTCATAGTTGGCGGGCGTCTCTGGGATGTCATCTGGGACAAACAGGTCTAATTTTTTGACACTGTTGTCCATAATTTCTAAGTTTTGGAGCACATGACACTAACTACGAAGGTTTAAGACGATAGGATGTAGGGGATAGAAAAATATATCCTGAGGGTTAGTCAATATTAAATCACCCCGTAAAATTCCCATGATTATGGTGGGATCAGCATCTCTTTTTGTATTTTGCTTAATTAGGGTCAGTTTCCCTAGGCCTATATCATCAGCTCGATTTATGTCATATTGAAGTAAAGAGAGGGTTAGTGTAGACAAAAACAAAGACAGAGTGTGAGGAGGGGCCCGAGGAGTTACTGGAAACTGTCCCACTCGGAGGCTCGCTCAAGGAGTAGACGACGAAGGTCTTCATTGGGTTCTGGCCACTGACTTCTTTCTTGTATGGCGAGCTAGCGTTCCAATGCTTGCATGCGGGATTCTGTGTTGTTCATGAGATTTGATATTGTAGTTTCTCTGACCATCCGCGCAGCATCTAGTTTTTCAAATCTTTGGGTGGCTTCATCTTAGGCTCACCTAGCTATTGCTTCCTTTGCATGAGCCTTGGTGATCTGTTGTAGTCATTGTGCTAATGTTTCCTTGTGTGCCAACTCACCTCTATGTGCTTCGGCCTGGCATGCAGCTATTGTATATTGAGACCTTTGATCTTTTCAGCATGTGCCTTGTTGGTCTGTTCTCTTTCATGTTGTAGACATAGTGTCTTCTCTTCCTTTGCTTTGAGCAATGCTGTTAGCTGTGTAATCTGATCTTGCAATGCGGCTTCTTTGGTACTGGCATTGTCCTGAAAGACCTGTATTGTCTGTTCATGCAGTGTCATGATTTCTTTTGTGTAGTTTACTTCTTTCTGGAGTTGTTCTTTTGCTTGTTCCAGCTTGGCGTTGAGCTCCGCATTCTCTTTGATTTTTTGTAGTACTATTGTCTGGCTCAACACAAGGTTATTATTCTACAACAAGTTATACCTTTTTTCTTGCTCTTTTGTAGCCTTCAAACTCTTCAAAATGACTTCCTTGTGAGTTGACTCTATTGCTTCCAGGTTGTCTTGTAACTTTTGCACTTGTGCTGATGAATTGAGAAGAGCTAAGTCAGTAAATATGAGTTGAGCAGGGCTGGCTGGGGGAGTGTGTTGTTGCTGGGGTTCCTATGTAACCTGATTGAGGATATTTTCCTTCAGTTCCTCCTGGCAAGTCTGGATTTCAGTGGCCACTTCTTCCTCTCTAGTCTCTACTATGATTCTGCTACTACAGCATCGATATATGTCGTCAAGTACTCCGAGCCACAGAGTTCTGTGTCAATAGTCCAGGGAAGTATTTTTGCCATTTTTCCTAGACCGACTTTGTCTAATTTGGCCTTTACTTCAGCATCTTGTAGTATCTGTAGACATGCCGGGCTATGGTACTGGAGAGCTACCTTTCCATAGGCTATAACAGCTTCTGTCCGGATGAGGGTTCCATGGAGCACTTGGGCGTAAGGACCCAAGAAATTCACCTTTGGTTTTTGTGTCCCTCGTTGTTTCTGACTGCCTAGGGATCCAGTGGCACTGCTTGCCTGAGTGGTAGAAATGTGCTCGTGGGCTTCAGACTCTGAAGCCGACATCTATATCAGGCACATAAGATCAGTCGAATGAATGGTGGGGTTGATATTATTCTCTCTTTCTTTTTCTTTTTTCTTTTTTCTTTTTTTTTGGTAAGTAAAACAGTGAGAATAAGTTAGTATAGTTGAAGAGAATGTTAGTGTGTATGAGCAATCCATTGGTTGGTTAATAATGAGTTAATATGTAGGCCGTGAAAGATGAGGATTAGGGGAATTTTGGACTCAACTTTGGGCCCTCTAAGAAGTGCCAACTAAGCTTAGAGAGAGATAATCCAAAAAGCCTAAAAAATAAGGTGAAATTGATTTTGGCGTATTTTCTCTTGGCATTTTCTTGAGATATAGAAGATATATTTCTATTCTTAAATGTACATAAAAATGATAGAATATTGCCAGTTCTCGAAGTCTTCAATCTGTTCATGTACTATATGTACTACGTGAACAATGAATTGGTCAATTCCCCAAGTTTAATGGCTTATATCTCAAAATCTCTATGTACAAGCCGAAATAGAATATTTATTGAAATTTGAACCAAGGATCATCCAAAAATAGTTCGAGTTTCCTCCCTGCAAGAAATTTCACCTCAAATTTTGAAAGTTTTCGACTTCCCTCCCTACAAGAAACTTTACCTCAAATTTCAAAGTTATTACATATCAAAGTTTGCAGGTATTGGTACCTTTAAATGAAGGTTTTTCTTGCAAATTAGTTGGACTCTTTACTTCCTTTTAACTATTTTGGCACCTTTCTCTTTCCATTCAGATTTTTCTACTAATCAAGAGCAAGGAGGAACACAGAGAGAATCAAGAGGATGGCAGAGGGATCAAGAGCAAGGAGGAATACAGAGAAAAGACATTTACAACCTATACATCGAGCTTGAACATGAATATGAACCTCTAAGTAAGAGAAATAAACCTAATACTTTGTGTACTGCTTCTAAAGAAATGTTGAGGATGCAAGGGAAGAAAAACATAGATTTATGGATTGATGGGAGGTTATATCCAAAAGACCCTTTTAGAAACTCCACCCTCCCATTTAGGAATACGACATCTCTGCTTAACTTTGTTGGAGATGGCTATAATGGGCTCCTAGGATATACAGATCATTTGGAAGCAATAAGTAATGTTCTTAAATTAGAAAGAGATTTGTTTGAGAAGGAGAACATTCATTTGAAGAAAACCATGGAGCATTGTGTGTGCAGAAGTTAGTAAGAAATAAGAAAACCATTTCAGGGCTTGAAAAATAAATGTCTGAATTAAGACATAAGCAGACCTCATTAGGTCTCCGTAAATGACAAAAAAAACTAAGGGATATTGAGCAAATGAAGCTAGGAGCTGGTGGCATCAACGCAATCAAGTAAGCTCCTTTCTATTAACTGGTTTATTGTTTCTATTGTGATATTTTATGAATAGAAATCATTATTGCATATGTTCATGTATATCAATTTTTGCATTTTAATATGATATCAGATCATTATTGCACCTTGAAGAATCAACGACAGAACCTTTTGGCGCACATTTAAGTCTTCTTTTAGATCGCCACCAATATGCAGAAGCATTGATGAACGAGAAGAAATATAAGAAGGTCTGAGAAAAGCAAATAGATGACTTTTTCAAAGATAATCAACTCACTCCACAGGACATCCAGGCAATACTACTTGATGAGGTTGGTATATCACATAGAGGGTACTCAGCCATTTATAAGACTTTGCAGGAAAAGATGAAGGATTCTAGTATGAAAGGATCATTATTGCCAAATCCTTCTTTGGTAGTAGTAGACCATGTAGACAATGGTCAAGTAAGAACACGGAAAGCCAAGGTGTGGAAATCTCTAGACACTATGTTTAAGTTCTGTGACAAGAAAGTGTGGACGAAGGAGAACCATGAGATATTTCAAACAATGCTAGATGAGTTCAAGAGATCAATGATTAATGCATGGATGAATCAACACATCACCCACTATATGGTATTAAATTGATTATGCATTGAACTAGTTTTTATACTGTATATTAAAAAATATACTAATTAATGTATTCTTTTATTCTCTTGAAGCATATAATATACCATCATACCCCTTGGTTTGCAAAGAAGTATGGTAGTTTATCAATATGGTCAACCCAAGGAGGGATGGAGAAAACACATTATCAAGCACTCTTCGGGTATTTCAATCATACAAGACATGGTGGAGGAGCAAAAAAAGCTAACAATTTAGAGGAATTACATCAGTGGACATATAGGAAGCTTGTACACAAAGCCAAAAAGAAGCAGCAGTTCAAAGCATCCCAAATTAATCAAGTAGTAAAACTTGTGAATAAAGAAAGAAAACAAGATATATGGACGAGATCTAATGCAAGTATTAAGCATGCAGAATGGCGAGTAACAAAACAAAGAAATGGAAAGATTTGGATACCCATAGATCCATGATTAACATTTCAAATTCAGAAATGATCATATGCAAAACTGTCATGACATTACACGAGAGAGAATATTATTACAAGAGATAGGAATATACTACTACTCCTTAACCTGCTCACTAACATCCTCGGGTGCATGAAGCCTTGCCCTTTTTGAAGATGGCTCTGCAACATCCTGTAAACTGGCAAACTAGAGGAACCCTTGGTTTTGTGAATCTCAGAAGCTCCCTTTTGCCATAATCACTTAGCATATTGGGATCCTTAATCTCACACGCCAATCCATAAGCAGTATAGGCTAAGTAATATTTACTCCTTAGTGCATAGACTCCAGGGCCCTGCCCAAAGATTTGCAATGCTAACTGCTTCTCCAAAAGCATGACTTTGTCTGCATTCCACCTGACGGGATATGCCCCAAGGTATCTGGATAATGTCTTGATTACAAACAAAGAAAATTCTACATTGTCTTTCGAGAATTTCTTGTGGAATATAATGAATTGTGGAAACTTCAATCGATTTATGTACTCTCCCAGTGCTGAGTCCATTCTGAGTCCTCCCACGCGTTTGCCTGCTCTACGACCGAGAAACTCATCCTCAAACACAACCAGCTCCAAAACAATATTGTCGATGAGCCAACACAACAAATAGAATAAGCTACTCATCCACCACGATAAAAAGTAATTAACAAGTAAACACACCTTTTGATTTTCGTCATTAACAAGTAAATTATTTGTCCATATATTGATTATTGAGTTAGTGTCTTGGACCATCGATGAGGATGTCCCTTCTCTTCCCATGTGTAAAATATTAAGTCTTTGCTGAATAGACTGAAATTCCCCTTCAGTGGGAAGGTTGGATTCATAGCTTTTTACATCCTTGTACTTCATGGGATAATGTGTCCGGCAGCAGAATGGAACTCATTGTCCTTGACATTTGAATCCAATATAAGAGATACTTATCCAAATCTGGATCCACAAAATCTTCATCTTCCTCAAGATTCTGTGCAATGATGGCCAGAGACAGTAGTCTTCCCTTATGTCAAAGAGAGCTTATATCTATAATTAACAAATATTCTTTGTTACCAATATAAGAGATACTTATCCAAATCTGGATCCACAAAATCTTCATCTTCCTCAAGATTGACAGTAGTCTTCCCTTATGTCAAAGAGAGCTTATATCTATAATTAACAAATATTCTTTGTTACCAATAGGAAATGTGGGGAGTAGTAGGGTTGGAATGTCCCCTGCTTCCTCTATCATAGAGGGCTGCTCGTCACCTGTAACCACTAAGGTGTCTTCTCTTCTGAGCGCATCAATATCCAACTGCTCACTTAGGTCCCTCTCTGCAGCCAAGTTTATCTCCTCCGCAATCTCTTGAACTTCATCTTGTGCTCTTGGAGGTTCCTCTAGCTTCTCCTCAATTTTTCATTTGCAACTTCTTCATCCTCAAGCAGCACATGCAGGTAGCAGATAAATCCATAGTGGTAAGCAACGAGACGACACTTGCGATTGTGAATGGGGCACTTACTGTGTGTCTTCTTCTTATCATCTGGCACCTTTAAAACATCCCTGTTCAACTTTTGTCTCAGGGTTGTTGAAGGCACGATATCATTCACGTGCACGTACTGGATGCCATCAAACATGACTGTACCACTCAAAGTGGTCTGTTGAAATTGCTGCCCTTTCTCCTCAAGATACAAACGAGCAGAAACGATCATGTCTTCGATGGAGATATTGAAATTAAACATGCAAGAGATTTCAGGATGGCGATGATGCTGTCGAACTTTATACAGGAGGAAGTCGAACAACTTTTCATCTGCTGGGGTTTCTTGAAGGCTAGCATCAGACTCAACCTCAATCCCAAAAGGTTTCATCTACAAGCCAGGAAATATGTCAGGACGATGAAAGTTCTGTGTAAGATAATAAAGGATTAGCCAAGATCAGTATAACACGATAAGCGTTGGAGAAATCTAATCGACATCTCTAGTCGCATTGTAGTAATTTGATGAAATATTAGTGAGAAAATGAAATTGCAAGGAAAAATGTGCCAAAATCATTGCAACAACACGATACGTGTGGGAGAATTCCCAAGGATCCCTCTCTTCACGTTATAGTGATTTGATGCAATATTTCAAAGGTAATGACGATTGTAAGTAAAATCACTACAAGAACGACAGTAGGACAAATCACTATAACGCGATATGGGTGGGAGAGTTCTCACCGACGCCCCTCTTTGTGCTATAGTAATTTGATCAATTATTTGTAAGGAAAATTTAATTTCTTAAAAATCTAAATGATGAAATCTTTGAAAAAGTAAAAAAAAAGAATGACAGTAGGATAAATCACTATAATGCGATATGCTTGAGAGAGTTTGCACCAAGACCTCTTCTCGCGTTGTAGTGCTTTCAAGCAATTTATGCAAGCAAATTACCATTGTGGGCAAAATCACTACAACGCGATATGGGTACGCTAGTTCTCACTGAGATCCCTCTTCGCATTGTAGTGATTTGATGACATATTTGGGAGAAATAAATTAAATTCTTAAAAATCTAAAAGCAGTAATCTTTGATGGAATATTTATAAAACAATTATACAACTTCGGTCAAATTGAAACATGAAAATATTCAAAAACATACCGCGAAATTCACTAGAAGAGCAAGAACCAACCAACAAAGTTGACTGTAGGAGAGCAAGAAGCAGGGTGAAGGTGATGACTGTGAGAAAAATTGCACGAGAGCAAGAAGCAACGAATAATGAATGTTGGTCACCTTTATCCACGGAAACTAATGGTCTGTACACGTGGCAGACATGCATGATGGTATACCATGTGCTCTGTGCACATATGATGACACGTGTCAAAATTTGATTGATCGTAATCATCATGAGTACGATCCCACGTCCTCCTTGGCACGTGTGGACATGCTCTTTTGCACGTGTATCATGCTTGTCCTTGGTAAATGTGGTATTCGTCCTCGATAAATGTCAAGTGTCCTTGTCTTTTGCTGCTACCGTTTCATTCTGCCTCCTTCAATTGCATGTATTCCTCCACCGTGCCTCATCTACGCCACCATCTCTACGATTTATCAAGCAAGCATCCATCACTTCAACATTTTCCCTGCATAATTCTTTGGTAAGTTGTCGAGCAATCACTCCTGGTCGTCTTAAATGTTATATTCAATCATATATATCATGTTTTACCTACATTCATTAGATATTGGGTCAAATGAAAGGCAATGTCTGACAAGTCACCACGATGCGAAAAGAATGAATTATGATTTTTTCTGATGTAGCCATATCACGTTATAGTGTTTTGGACATAGTTTCTTGTCCTATACATTGTTCTGTGTCGTGTATGTTATCTATTACTTATTTCCATGACCTACTTTGTGAAATGAAATGCTCTCTGCAAGAAATCACTACAGCGCATTGAGGGTATGACGATTAGGTCTGATAGCCTCTATCGCGATGATGTAGTGATTTGGACCTATTTTATTGTCTCATAGGTGTTGTTAGGTTATATTGGGTCAAACAAAAGGCAATGTCTTAAATGTTATATTCAATCATATACATCATGTTTTACCTACGTTCATTAGATATTGAGTCAAATGAAAGGCAATGTATGACAAGTCACCACGATGCGATGAATGAATTACGATTTTTTTTATATGTAGCCATATCACGTTATAGTATTTTGGACATACTTTCTTGTCCTATACATTGTTCTGTGTCGTGTATGTTATCTATTACTTATTTCCATGACCTACTTTATGAAATGAAACGCTCTATGCAGCAAGAAATCACTACAGCGCGTTGAGGGTATGACGATTAGGTCTGATATGTCTCTATCGCGATGTAGTGATTTGGACCTATTTTATCGTCATAGGTGTTGTTAGGTGTATTGTTCTTGTGTTATTTTGTCAAATGAAAGGATCTCTTTGAGAAATCAATACAACGCGAGGAGTTGTAGTGATTTGAAGCTAATTCATTATCCAAGTTAAATTTTTTCAGTAGTTTTTATATTATTGTCCTATGTATTTATTGAGAAGCTTATCATGTAACATTATGACTATTTTCAGATGGCACGTACGAAGAAGACTGCAAGGCTTTCATCTACAAATGATCCTCAATTAGGTAGAGAAGCTAGTTCGGGAAAGGAAATTTTTGCACTGCGCTCAATGAGGAGCTCAATGAGGAGACGCAGATATAACCAACATAGATCCGTCCTTCTTGAACTAAGGAAGGTGGAGAAACATATGCATTGCACAGTTCTGTTGAGAGATGTAATCGCGGTGTTGTGTGTATGTGGGAAAGCACCCTAGAGGTACAAGATATTGTGGTGAGATAGGAATGCCACATGAAATATTGTATGGTATGTGAGTGTTGACCAAAAGAGTGGAAAAGGAGTTGCCACATGGATGATGACATGTAAAGTGGGATAAGGCTAGAAAGCCTATATCATTGTATGGTTCATTGTGATATTTATGCAATACAAGGGAATAGTGTTGAGTGTGCAATCTCTCTCTCTCTCTCATGGAGTTTTTAGTGTGGTTTAATCCACCTTAATCTTATGCTTAATCTATGTCCTTCACCATGATCAATCCCATTTCTAGATTGTTAACATGGTATCAGAGCTTGGGTGAGCTCTTGGTCATGGTGTTTATTATGTATATTAGCTTGTTTATGTGTTTCTTTGATTAAGCATTATTTTCAGCTTATTATGAAAAAAAAATTATGCACACTCATATTATCATTTGGATTTGCATTTGTGAGGATTTGAGAGCAGATTTACATTTGTGAGGATTTGAGAGGAGATTTGCAACAAGGAGGTTGCATAGAAGCTGCCCAAGAGAGTTGCAAAGGGAGTTTTCCAACATGGAGAGCTTGCTCATCTCATCAAGGAAGCTGAAAATGGAGATTTCAGCATTATGAAGGCTATGGAGTCTTCATCATCATCAAGGAGAAGCTGCCAAGAGAAGATATGCTGCTGATTATGCCTCGAGAAGGTTGGTTTTGTGAAGTTTTGCCTCAAAGTTTTGTGTTTGAGCATAGAAGAATGCTCTATGAAGGGTTGCTATGTATGGGATGTGTATCCCATGAATCTTGTGTGGAGGTGCATGCTTGTCAAGATGATGGCAAGTGAGATGGTGAACTCAATGGAGTCCACATGTGTGTGCATCAAGAAGAGGATGCACTTGTGAATGTTTGCTCAATGAAAGAGAGGAAAGAAGGGGATGGAAACCTTGGCCGTTTCCACATGTTTATGCACCTATGGTTTCTTGCAAGAAATCTATGTTGAAGCACCCTTGAAAATGTTGGCATGCATATGGAAGAGCATGCTATATATGGAGTTCATATTGGAGCTCATGAAAGGCCATGTTGATGGCTATGGGAGAAACCTCAATGAGAGAGGTTTAGAAGAGGCAAAGAGACTAAAACAAGAAGGAGCTACATTATGGAGTGCAATTAGGAGCTCAAGGTAACCACATATCTAGCTACATATGTAGAAGCCAATAGGCAAACATATGGAGCTTGTTTTATGGGAGTTATGCAAAGGCAGTAGCAAAGCTCATTTGGGAGCTTATGAGCCATAATGGTGATGGTTATTGGGACCTCAATATGGAGGTCTTGCGGAGACAACTTGCAGAGACAACTTGCAGTAAATGAAGCTTGCACATAAAGATTACAAAGAAAAAGAGGTGATGCAGATGGAGAAACAGGCAAGCATATAAGAAAGCCATGGAGAAATAGGCAAGCGTGGCTAGAGAGTAGGCCATAGTCGACTGCAAAGAAAGCAGTGAGGAATAGCAGTCGTCACCAGCAGTCAACAAAACACTCGCAGCGGCAGCAGTCCGATTCAATATTGAAAATTCAGTAAGAAAAAAGGCAACTCGTGGCAGTGTGGTAGCGAGGCAAACACAGCCATGGTTGCAACAACTGAGAGAGGAGATAGCTCTAGAGTAGCATGTGGAGGAGAGATTCAGAGTGGGTGGATGAGGGCCACCCACCATGGCCCGTGCACAGGTGTGAAAGAAGTGCACGAAAAGAGAAGCGCCATGTAGTTGTTTTTCAGAAGAGAATGCAGGTCACCATGGAAGCAAGAGGAGCCACGGTGTAGAAGCAGTCGTGAGGAGGAAGACGACCCTGTGTGTGTGTGTCAGGGAATCTGATGCGTGCAGCATTCAGTCGTCGCACAGCAGGCGCATTTAACAGAAGGCAACACCAACTACCTGACGCACAGCTCCTGAATTTAAAAAAAAAATTGATTGTTTGGTTCAATTTACCCTTAATGAGTAAGGGTTGCTTCACACCATTCCCTCATAAGACTGAGTTCACATGGTCTTTGAATACTTGTAAAAACACAAGTGAAAGAAGTAGTTGATACATGTTCACACATACATCGAGGGTCCCCTGCCCGGTTGCGACCAAGGGGTTTGTAATTTTATTTTTCACCCAAATATGATGATGGACAATCGTCCACAAGCATGCGTGCTCAAAAACAACAAAATTGTATTCACCCATGGTATGAGGGTCACCCTGCCCGAGCTCACCTAGAAGCTCGAAATGGTTGTTGCATGATGTGTGCAAGAGCGATGCACGTGTGAGGTGCATGCGCATGGGTTGGTCCCCACCCGAACTTTCATGTTCAAATCCGACTCAGTGGTTCCGCTATGAGCGACGAGTCAGCTCAAAATGGACTAGGTGTCTAAGATGGTAGACACGGGCACACATGTTTGGTTGATGGACACTCCAATGTATCATTGAGGGGGAGTGTTGAGAGGTAGCGATTGCGTTTGTGCAATGCTACATTGATATGGGTGATGGATGATGGGTGAGTTGTAGAACACCTCAATTAAGAGGGGGTGTTGAGAGATGTAATCGCGGTGTTGTGTTTATGTGGGAAAGCACCCTAGAGGTACAAGATATTGTAGTGAGATAGGAATCCCACATGTAATATTGTATGGTATGTGAGTGTTGCCAAAAGAGTGGAAAAGGAGTTGCCATATGGATGATGACATGTAAACTGGGATAAGGCTAGAAAGCCTATATCATTGTATGGTTCATTGTGTGATATGCAATACAAGGAAATAGTGTTGAGTGTGCAATCTCTCTCTCTCTCTCATGGAGTTTTTAGTGTGGTTTAATCCACCTTAATCTTATGCTTAATCTATGTCCTTCACCATGATCAATCCCATTTCTAGATTGTTAATAGTTCTGAAGTTGCCATTCCAGCATGTAGTCTGGTCTATATGCGAGAATTTTGGCATTAATATGCATTGATGACAGGCCTTTGCCCTACGATGTTTGCAAGAGGCTACAGAAGACTAGCTTGTCGAATTTTTTCAGGATAACTATCTCCTTGCCACGCATGCACACAAAGTCACTGTGATGCCGAAAGACATGAACTCGCTTCGTTTGCTGAGGTTCAAATATGACCGTACGCTGGAGCCCCCCCTACTTAGTGACAAGAGAATGAAGGGAATTTTGTAAATCCCGCCTTTGAATGACGAAGAAAGTTAAGATCACATAAGTGACAGAGGCTAGTCATTCATGTGACACAAGGCTCAATGCACAAAGGATTGGCGACCAAGCCAGGATGCAGGAGCTCCAAGAATTGCGGTTAAAGAAATCGGCTATTTGGGAAATGCATAAGTCGAATGTCAGAGCTTTGAGTTATTTTGTCCCCTCATTTCATGTTAGACTTCCGGTGCAAGGCACTGCACAATTTTTCCCTTTCGATGTGGAGGAGATTGATGTTTCGTCCAATGTTTTGAGGGAGGTCAACGATAGAATTATCATAGCAGTTCTAAGGTTTGCTACGTCCTTTTCATCATCGTGATTGTAAAGTGGGTTGCTTGTCTAAAGTAACTAATATAATGTAATCTTGTGCAGGTTGGTTGTATCAAATCTCCCATTCGATGTTCAAAATCGTGTATATATTGTAGATTCCCTTCTTTCCAGTTCTTACTGCACAACATACTTCATTGGTTGATGTATGTCCATGGTTTAGTTCGATAAATTTTGATGTAGCTCAAATAATCCTAATGGCATACAATGAAGAGTAAGTGACATGCAATCTCATTTATTGTCTTAGTATTGTGACCTATATTTACTATATATTTTTTATGTTACTTTTGATACTTCTAATTGCATGTTGTAGTTCACACTGGAGTTTGATCCTTTACGATATGGAATCCAAGACTTGTTACTTGGCCAATTCAGGTGACGAATTCCATGGCACTGTGAGACAGTAAGTCCATACATTCAGTATTTATATATCATAATGAGTCGGAGAGAGAGAGAGAGAGAGAGAGAGAGAGAGAGAGAGAGAGAGAGAGAGAGAGAGAAGGAGAAGTAGTTAGAGGACTTTCAGTATTGACAGCAGTATTGTTTTGTGCAGATCAGTTAGCCGCTTTTTTTTCTTTTTTGGCTCAAGAAGTTAAACATGCACATGATGAGTGAATGAGGCATTGCTTACCTTGTACCCATTTGTGCATTCAACGGATACCTTTTGTGTATCGCCATGAGAACCAAGGGGTCACCTGGGCACTTTTGGGCATTTCTTGGATGCAGTCATTTTAGTTCCATGCAGTCGTTTTAGTTCCATGCAGTCATTTTAGTTCCATGTGGGAGTTTTTTATTGTTCCCTCCACCCAACTGAACAATTTTGTTGCTGTGTCTAGTTGTGTGTCTAGTTGTGGAGGGCTTCCATTTGCATCTCCTTGTTGGATTCCTTTGTTTTTACCGTTAAGTTTCCTGCTCAGTTCTGTAGCCAAAGTGGGTACTTTTGTGGCTTTGGGAGTATTCAACCCATTTGGCTGAGGTTGTTTTTTCCTCCACACAAGGGTTGGTATGGGGCTAGCATGGCTTGGGAGTAGATGTTGCACACTTTTACCACCCTCTTTTTGGATACCCATATTGTTGCATTGCCTTGGTAGTATCCTTGTGCCTGCAGTAGATCCTTTCGAACCCATTGTTCACGTGTTCCTTGAGGTCTTTGGATTTTTGGAGTCCTGCCATTTGGTTTGAGTCCACAAAGTCTAACTTGTGATTTGTTTCTAGGCTCTTCTCTACTTCCTTATATCATTAATGGTGTCCATCTTGTTTGTTAGTTGATTCTTGGGCACCCACTTCTGTGTACCCTTAGATGCAGGGTATTGTGTGGGTAAGCGTTGCAGAACGGTTGCTAGTCCTATCCTCTGAGGTATTCCCATTGCACTCGTTCTTTGCTCATCAATTATGATGTTCTTTCCTCTATTTGTCGAGCTCCATAAGGGTATGGACATGACCTTCTCGCCTGTGCTTATTAATGATGTTCGTTCTTCCCATTGGATGTTGCATCTACTAGCACAAATCCAAGACCTTCCTAGAATCATCTCTTCTTCCATGGAACCTGCAGGCATGACAAACACCTTCCTGACCAAGGAATTATTTTTTATTGAAATCTTAAGATTTAAAAATCCCTCGGCTTTTCTGGTTATCAAGTGAATGCTACGAACTTGTGCATCAGTGGGATCGAGGTGTGGTTTACCTAATGCTACCCAGGTCTCATATGAGATCCAGTTATGACTTGACCCCGTATCTATTAATGCAATGCTTGTTGCATGGCCTTTAGCTGAAGTAAGTCCCACCTTGAGTCATGCTGGCTCAATGTTTAGTTCCCCTTCGTCCAAAAGGGTCACAGAAGCCATGTTGACATGTAGCAGTATTTTGTGCAATAATTGTTTGGATTTGATCTCTCTAGCCTTAGCCTCTTCTTGTGCTTGCAATATCTTTTCCTTTGCAAGCTATTTCTGTTGTTTTAGGATATATTCTTAAAAGAGCATCTCTTGGGTCATTGACGTAACCCTCCATTTGGATGCCATCAATTGTCTCGATTCAGACAGACCCCTGAGGTGTGATTTCTAATACTCGAAAAGGTCCCAGGCGCCTCAGTATTTAAGTTTCTTTTTTTTGGTGCTACCTACACCATACATGAGGACAAGGTCTTTGTCGAACCAGTGTTTCCTTCATAATTTTTCAACCATGAGCCCATGTAATGCTATCAGTCTGGTTTCATCAAGCTTTTCTAAATTAATTAACCTTTCAGCTAATGCATTCTCCGTTAGCCACTCTTGTATAGCGATCCTTAAGCTTGGGACTAGGTATTGCATAGGCATAACTGCTTCCACACCATAAGCTAGACGGAAGGGAGTGTAACCCATCACTACCTTATATGATGTTCGATAGTCCCATAGGACTGCTGTTAGCTTGTGTTCCTAGTTTGTTCGACTTGCTTCCCCAAAGTTTTTGTCAAGATAGTATACAAAATCTTGTATGTACTCTCCGCTTGACCATTGGCTTGTGGATAATAAGGTGATGATTTTCGATGGATCACTAAGAATCCTGCAAGAAGTAAATGATCAATCACCTCATTGATAAAATGTGAACCGCGCTCACTTACTAATTCTAATAGGCAGTCCGAACCTCGAGATGATTTGCTTATATAAGAACTTCTCTTTGAGGCTCTGGCTTCTGCCCACTTTGTGAAATAGTCCATGGCCCACGATTATGTATCGGGCTTGGGATGGATGTGCCGCTGGACTAATCGGTCCCACAAAATCTATACCCCATTTCTCAAATGGTTGTCTTACAAGGGGTGAGCGACATCTTGTCCTTTTGTTGTGGAATGGCAAAGCGTTGGCATTCTTCGCATCTTTTGACAAATTCTATGGCATCCCCGAATAACGTGGGCCACCATAGTCCTGCTTGAATCACTTTTTGAGCTGTGATTTCTCTAGCAAAATGCCCGTTTGCTATCCCTGAATGAGCTCTTTCAATATGGTGATGAACTCATCCTCTCTAAAGCACTGCCTGAGCACATTATCTTTTCCCAGTCTATATAGTTCTCCCGCAATCAATTGATAAGGTGCAGCCAGCTTGATAAGCCACCGCATTTTATCTTTGTTCAAAGGTATTTCCTGCGGAAAACCATAGGCTAGGTACTCTGAGATTTCTTCACTCCATTCGGGTACCATGTCCAACTTAAATAAAAAAGCATCAGGAAGGTCATCATCAACACCAGTGCTGGTTCCCCATTTGGAATTCTGGACAAGTGGTCGGCCAACACATGTTGTGTTTCCTTCCTCACCCATGACTGTAAAGTCGAATTCCAACAACAATAGTAACCATCGTGTGATTCTCCCCGTGGTGCAAGGTTTGTTTATTTACCATGTATAGTAAGGCTTGATGGTCCACCAAAAATAGAAATTTGTTGGCTAAGAGGTAACTTGTGCCGATATTTCTTGATGGTGTAAACCATGGCCAATCCTTCTCTCTCTGTGTGGTAGTGTAATTCACCTCCACATCATTCAATTGACGACTAGCGAAACAAACTGGATAGTCCAATTTGAACTCGCCAGGCTAGGCTAGTATGCAACCAATAGCAAAATTTGATGCATCGATGTGCACGTGAAATATGAGATCCCAATTGGGGGGTCATAGAATTGGCGCACTTGCTAATGCTTGCTTCAAACGATCATATGCTTCTTGACACTCCTCAGTCCACTCAAAGACAATAAGAAGCTTGTACAAGGGTCTGGCTATCTCAGCATAAAAAATTATGAAGTGTCGATAATACCCACATGACCCATAAATCTTTGCACTCCTTTGTAATTGGTAGAGGCGATGGCAGCTCCGATATCAATTTGACTTTACTATCATCAGTGGATATACCATTCTTTGAGACAATGTGGCCCAATATCACACCATGCTTGACCTAGAACTGACACTTCAATGAGTTCAGTGATATACGATATAATCAAAATCCCTAAGCAGGCCAGATGGTCTACCCATCGCGAGTGTGCACATAGATCATCAATGAATACCTCCAACCACTTTTCATAACGACTCATGTTTTCCTTGTATGCTTCAAGGTTCTTTCTACCAGGGGTGGCAGAGTCTCATCTATAGTATCGGCTAGCTTTAGACCACCCTCTACTCATTCTTTTACATTAATCCATAGGGTTGGTGAATTGCATAACAGTTGCCCTAATGGCATTTAGACAGGCATGGATAGCACAACCATGAGACTTCCTATGTCTCTGGGTTCTTTGGAGATAGAGTTCTTCCCATGTAGGTGTCTCATATTCTTCCATAGGGAAGGAATGGATGGACTCCCCTAAACCATTTTCCTCAAACATTCTGGACATTGTGTTTTCTTGGGACTCCTCTTCTGTTCCTTCCGGAATTGGGGTTGGCACGTCCAATTCCCTATCCTGGGTTGGCTCGTTTTGTGGATAAACTATATCTCTTACCCAGTTGGCCCTCAACTTGGCTTCATGAAGGGCCTTGGCATCTTTGAGCTTTCTTATTTCTTCGTCACGACATTGGGATATTCACCAACCCCCTTAGGAGTTATTGGTTGTTCTTCTTGCTTTCCATGGTCTGATCCTCTCCTCTTCCTTCGATTGGGTGGATCCGGTATCAATTCTATCTTCCTTGGATCCATCTTGGATTGTGACTCGTGTGTCACCCTTACCTACTTTTTTCACTCTTCTCCTGCGGGGCTAGTTCTGGAAATAATCGCATCTGCTTGATTTCTTCCCTTGTCTTCTAGTTGAGCTTGAGCTCTTGTTAGGACACAATGAGCGGCGTGACCTTCCCAGATTGTACACTAATGGTCCGGATAGTGGCCTGATTGGCAGTAGAAGCAGAGCCACTTCCTCTGTATAGACAATCCTTGATCAAATGATCAATTCCAGATTTAGTACCGGTGAGTGAGCACTGGCATATCATTGGGCGAATCCGCCACTTGTTGTGGTTGATGCGTATGGCTTATATTCTTGTTTGGGCATTCGGCTACTCGATGTAGCCCTCCATGGACAAAGCATTGTAGTGGTCCTCTTCTCAAATTTGACTTCATGTCCTTGCCCTTCCATTGTACCATGGTTTGAAACACAAGCACTGACGTGTTTTTCTGTAGGACGTAGTATTCCGGCGTAACCTCAGTCGTTTCCTTGTAGTACTCTCCGCTAAGTTCTATTTCCCGCACTATATCAACATCTTCTGATGGCTCCTCAATCAATACTTAATTGATCTTAGCTTGTGGTGGTAGAACTGGGTGGTGGCAGCAAGGGTGAAGCGTCTTGTACCTGGAACATCCCCTTAGGTAAGTAGGAAGAGTTGGGTTGTCCCGTAGTAGCGGGCGGTGATCTGTACAGGTGGCGTTGGTAAAGCCAATGGGGCTCTAAGTGCTGGTAGATGTGCAACATTTTAAAACCTTGGATATCTACACATTGAAGTGTCATGATTTCCTAATTTTACACAATGAGCACAATAGCATAATGGTCTTTCTCTTAACTGTGGACACTTGGTGGTGGTGTGATTTAATCTGCACATAGAGCACCACACCAATTCCCTTGCGAGGGTAAAGGTGATTATGCCTATGCTCAGATGTTTCTCTTCCCTCTTTGACTTTTAATTTTTCTAATATGGCATTACTGAGCTCATCCACCGTCATGTTTCCAACTTGCTTGCTTCGAGTTCCAATTTCTTGGTGGCTCCAGACACGCACGAAGCCATAGTTGCTGAAGATGTTTTAACATCTTCTGGTTGTGGCAATTCTAACATATTATCTTCGTATTCGATTTCCAGTTTTGCAGCATGCATCAAGAGTAGCAGGTCGGGCTAGTACCAGGTAATCGTGCATTTTATGGTCTCTAACCCCCCTTCGGAAACAAGGCAACAAACTGATCATCAGTTAATCTTTCTCCAAGTTTGCACCTCGAATTTAAGTGCTTCAGACAAGAAACATAGTCTCTCATTGACTCATCTTCCTTTTGTTTAATATTATGTAATTGTGCCACAAGGATCTTGTTAAATTTGCAGCAATGTGATGAGCTATGGTGGATCAAATGCTAGAATCAACATCATTAACAAAGAGATTAGATGATAATTAAGATGTGATTAGTGAGCAATTAACTGATAGCTTAATGTAGGCATGGATAATCAAAAACCAGCAAATTCTCATTAGGCCAATGCCTCAATTTATAGAGTTTACATCCAAGCATCCAATCCCTCTGATTTCTCCTTGATTCACTCCACCTCTTTTGCTTGATTCTCTCCACCTCTTCCCAGAATATCTCCACACCTCCTAAATCTCCTCATGCTACCCTTTATTCTCTCCCAGTAGATATTTCTCACCTTTTCACAAATTCTCTCACATTTACAAATTCTTTTACAACCTCTTGTCAAGGGCTTGTTCCCGCATACTCCCTATTCACTTGTATATTTCAATAGATCCCAAGGTCAGTGAGAAGGCATGTATCATTGTTACATCACTGATCGGCCTGCAGGTTTCACATGTGGATTCAAAAATCTTTACATGTTGGATAGGATCCCCGTCCCCAGAGAACTTTTTGACAAGTTTTGAAATGATATGGGGTTTCATCTGAGAAGGCCGGGATTCTAGAGTAGTGCCTAGTTCTCTGACCATCCCTTGGCCCATCTCTGTCACCATATTCAGTACGTCCGCCCTTGTGGCTACATTAAGTCCATGGTTGGATCTATCCTAGGCCTTTGGAAAATTGCTCCCCCCTTCCTAGGCCACGTCCCCTACCTGTATTGACTCTTCTAGGTATTTTGGGTCCATGGGATGGTCTAGCCGCGCGGTACCTTGGAGTGACTCCCCATTAGTTGCCTCCATATGTCTTTGCAGAATCAGGAGTTCCATGTCTTGTATCTGCTCAATATCCTTTTTGGTGTAGAGTCAGTCCTCTACTTCACCTACCATGCTAGCCAGGTTACCCTCTTCTTCTATGGTTGTAAACCCTTCATCCTGGATTCCTCATTTATGGGTTCCAAGTTTGGAATTTCTCCCTCACTTCTACCCATAACTATTTCTTGTTCCTTCCCTCATGAGACTGGAGTGGGTTAAAACTTCCCGTTTCCTTCTTCTCATCTCTCATCCTACGAGTGTCAAGCTCTTGTTTCCTTAAGCTCAATTCTCGTAGGTTGTCGTTCCACCTCACTCCGTTTAAGGTCTACCCCTACTTCCTCGGTGGTGGGGAAGAATATTTGACCCGTCCTAGCCGCACTTTCTATGTCTCGTCTTATTCGAGGGGTGTCGGTATTCGATAGCCTAGAATTCAATGTTTGGAATGGCACTTCTTGTCGTGGACCGAGTCCAACGCTAGTTGATGGACCCATGCCCACAGATTGTGCTTCTTCATCATGACTAGTTTGGAGACAGAAAAATCCACGGGTGATATCAATAATACCACTGGACCTAGTTGGGGAGGGTGGTTTCTCCTCTTCCCCAAACCCAGCGTACCTCAGCCCTTCTTCCATGGACTCTTCGCTATACTAGTTTCAACGATGGTCAAGTTTCTTAAAACACTCAAGTGTGTGCTTTTTGCGGAATGTCCTGATCTCACACTTCTTTGGTAGGAAGATCCTAGGTGATTCGATGCACTATCATCGGGTGTAAGATCATCTCCGATGAGTTTTTTGGATCTTAAGTGCATGTGTGTACAATTTTGATAAGCTATTTGTCAACCCAATTTGATTTTGCTTTTGATTCTATCACTTTATTTCAGATGCCGTGAAATTGTAGAGAGTGTTTCACGTCGTGAAATTGTAGGAAATGGTTCACAACGTGAATGTTGTCCTACACTTTCACGTCCCCAAAAATTTTTACCCTTCAGGTTAGATTCCCTCTTTTTGGTATAGGACGCTTTCCTTAACTGACCCTTGTGGCCTCGGTCTGTCCAATAATCGGTTTTGGCCTACCCATGAATCTGCAAAAAATGTTTCACGTTGTGAAACAGTAAGGGTTTCATGACGTGAATGATTTCCAAGGGGTTTACGTTGTGAACCAGTAAGGGTTTCATGCCATGAACAGCTTCAGAACGTTTCATGTCATGAACGCCTTCCTGAACTTTCACGTTCTCAAAAATTTTAGCAGATTGTGCAGTGTCAGAGGTGTCAGGGTAAGGTTTTCTATTTTTGGAAAGGCAATCTCTTGATTTTTGGCATTAATTATGGCACTGATTTCGTGAGCGATTCACGGCATGAAACTGCAGGAAATGGTTCATGGCGTGAACGACTTTTTTGCACTTTCACGTGTGGAACTTTTCGCGTCAAATTTTGTGATTTTGAGTGCGTAATACTTATCCAATTGATACCAAATCACTTGTGCCACTCCTAAGGAATGAAATGCAAGTTGTTGGCATAGTCAATGGTCCCAAATTACTTTTCACGTCGAATTTTGTGATTTTGAGTGTGTAATACTTATGCAATTGATACCAAATCACTTGTGCCACTCCTAAGGAATGAAATGCAAGTTCTTGGCATAGTTAATGGTCCCTTATGTTTTTATTTTTATGAATATTTTGAAAAAGAAAGAAAACAACACACCAACCTGCTCATTCACGCTGGTAGTTTTAATGATGCGAATATAAAAATTAACAAGAACAAACAGTGAAGCCTTATCTTAAAACCACTCCACCACAAACACACACAACATCACAACCAATTTCTCACAATTTTTTTCCTACCACACACATAGTATCCATTCATTTTCCACACAATGCACTACCCGAATGCAAGGGCAATAATGAATCCTATGTAATGGGAGCTAAAACTCCAAGAGGATGGAAGAAACAAAGGTGTTTCCCTGGCAGTGGTGCTAAAAAAGTTATGGGCTACCACATCTCCAAGAGAGAACTCTACACATTTACCTAATGGATGAGCAATAGATCACAACTGTCGTAGGGTACTTACCAATGCTTCGATCTTGATGAGTCCCTTGAGGCCTCCAAGCTTGCTTGTTAAGCTCCAAACTCCAAGCTCCACCTCCACACTTTCACTGTGGAGTCACTCACACCTTCACATAGGATAATCACTCTCTCTCTCTCACTCTCTCACACGCATGAAAGAACAATGCTAGAATGCTCTCACTCCTCCAATATCTCTCAAGACATAAGGGAGAGCTCTCAATAGCACAAAGGGGATTGTGTCTTTTCATTATAAGAAAATGCCTTATATACATTTGGCCCTTATTCACACTTACAACTTTTATAGTTCCGTTTCATGACACTTATTAATGACCTCAATTGAGGATCATGTTTGTTAATCCAAAATGTGATTAATAATACCTAATCAAGCAATGAGGAGATTTTGTTGTGACTAGTTAAATTTTTCTAGTTAAGACAAGGGTAATATTAAGGTTGGTCCTGTAGACATATACAAAGATATGACCTTGTAGGCTAGTCGAGTACTAAGTTTATTTTTATGTTCTACTTGGTGACTATACATACCAAGTACTTTGTATTCTTATCTATTGAACATCTGTTGGAGCTTTCTTGTGTGAGCACATCCGTTCACTTGTGTTCACTCCTGTCTCCATTTGTGTTCCTTCAAGTGGTATCAGAGCATCAGTCACTTGAACCGAGATTCAGCCTTGCCTTCCGTCTTGTGGCAAGTTCTCTCGTGTCCTCGTGTTGCTCTCGATCCTACATTCAGCCCACTTCTGTTTCCAGCTCGTTTTTCAGTTAGATGCAGTGAAGATTGGTCAGAGAACTTCAACATTGCTGCCCCGAGAGCTCTTCTTCAAGTCGCCCTTCAATTTCAGCTGCCCCGGGACTTCTTCTTGAGGTCGCCCTTCAAACAGTGCTACCCCGGGAGGTCTTCTTCAGGTCGCCTACCTCCAGGACACCTTTTGCTGCTGATTTTCAGTTTGTTTCCGAGCCCGGGAGCTCCTACTGCTGTCGCCCCTCTTTTTGGTGTATTCTTCCAGCTATACTGACCCACAAATCAGGTCGCCCTTCAGCTTGGAGGCTCCTACTTCAGGTCGCCCTGCATTTACCCACTTCCTGGAGTACTACTTTGCTGTTTTTCAGCCTGCAGCACTCTCCTACTGTTGTATAAGAGCTATCTTCAGCAGCAGCAGCCTTCTTCTTCAGTACGAGTTCACCTACTGCTGGATTGGTGATCTTCTCAGCATAGTTCAGCCCCAAAACAAGCAAACATCACTCACAGAAGCTTCTACTTCAAATCGATTTGCTTCAGTACCCAAATCTTCTTGGTAAGAAAGCTACTCTCTACAGGTTCTCACTGAACAGGAACTCCAACTTGCACAGAGCTTGTTTGCTCTTGGGTGCTTTGGACTTTCATTTGTCTTTGACAATAATTGCACAGAGCCTGTTTGCTCTTGGGTGCTTGGTTATATTTACAGTCAGTTATTTGTGAAGTAAACATGTCTCTTTCCGAAAGCTTTGGCACTATCACTGAAGGGGATAAATTGGAAGGATCAAATTATGCCTTGTGGTCATTTATGCTCCGCAACATTTTAGTTGGCAAGGGATTGTGGGACATTGTGAGTGGTGATGAAACTAGGCCAGCTGTAGCTGCAACTAGTTCATCTTCATCCATCACATCTACAACCACAGCTCCTACTCCTGCTTTATTGGACGAGCAAAGGAGGTTTGATAGGAGAAATGCCCAGGCTTTGTCTTTGATTTCCCTCTCAGTGAAGAGGCACATTATGACTACTATCAAGTCCTGTAAGTATGCTAAAGATGCTTGGGATAAACTGGCATCCATGTACCAGGTCAAGAATGAAGCCAGAGTGCTAGCTTTGACGAATCAACTCAAGGAGTTGAAGATGCAAGAAGGGCAGAGAATTGCAGATCACATTGCTAAGATTACTGATCTTAGAGATCAATTAGCAGGTGTTGATGAGGAGATAGAGGACAGAAAGCTGGTCACTATCACTCTCAATAGCCTGGCTCCGTCTCGTTTGGCACTTTTGTTACCTCTTTGTCTATCATGCTTAGGGCTGCTCCTATTTCATTTGATGAGTTGGTAGGTCTGCTCCTGCAAGAAGAGGAAAGAACCTCTAATTTTGCTCATTCATCCCGCCAAAGTGAGCAAGCTCTTGCCATGCAAGGAAAGGGCAAATTTCAGTCAAAAGGAGGCAATTTTCAGAAAAAAAACAGCCATGGATTTCAGCCCAAAAGTGAGGGCAATGCAAGCTCTCAGGCAAGTCCCGCATCTCAGAAGAAGGGGAAATGTAACTATTGCAAAAAGCCTGGTCATTACATTGCAGAGTGTCAGAAGAGGATTGCTAATGAGAAAAAGAGGGGGGTTACAAACAGTAATTTTGTTGCACCTGCTGAAAATTCAAATGCCTCTTCTCATGCACATTATGCCCAGGATGACAAGGATTTTGCTTTTGGTGTTGTGGATCATGAGATCATTGACACAGGGGGGGAATCCAGTATGTCCAGTATGTCACATGCTACACATGCTCATGCTCTTATTGAGCCAGTGCTGCCAGAGGGTATTGATGCATCTTTGGCGACCACTGATCCTTAGTATTTGGATAGTGGTGCTTCTAAGCATATGACTCATCACAGAGATTGGTTTGAGGACATTACACCGGTCCATGGCAGACATGTTGTTTGTGCGAATGATGCCACTCAGGATATCACGGGAGTGGGACATGTTCCTATTCTCTTGGATGGTTCAGGGAAGAAACAATACATCCGTGATGTTTGGTATGTTCCAGATTTGAAAAAGAATCTGATTTCAGTTTCTTCCATTGCCCATGACCAACATATGTTGGTAGAGTTTCAAGGCAGCCAATGCAGGATTAAGGATCCTAAAAAGGGGTATGCTATTGTGGCTACAGGCACTTATGAAAAGGGGCTGTACAAGCTTGATGCTCAGCCGTATAATCAGCATGCTATGGCTGTATCATGTGTATCTCAGGGTGATTTATGGCATGCAAGGTTTGGCCATGTTCATCATAGGGCATTGACCTATTTGTTTAACAACAATATGGTCATTGGAATGCCAAAATTACAGCAGCCAGTCAATGAAGTATGTGAAGGGTGTGCTCTTGGCAAATTGCACCGCTTACCTTTCAAAAAGGATGGGAAAGGTGATGTGAAGGCAATAAGAGCATTGCAAATAGTGCAGAGTGATGTTTGTGGCCCCATGAATGTTACTACTCATAGAGGGGCAAGGTACTTTGTTACCTTCATTGATGACTATTCCAGATTTACATGGCTCTTTCTCATGAAGAACAAATCAGAGGTGTTTTATTGGTTCAAGATATTCAAGGCTATGTGGCTGAGAATCAGACCAATTCCAAGATACAAACACTTAACACAGATAGAGGGGGAGAGTACACTTCAGATGTATTTGAAGGCTATTTGCGACAATATGGCATCAAACATCATTTGACTGTGCCATACACACCCCAGCACAATCCTATTGCCGAAAGGAAGAATAGGACTCTTGTGGAAATGACAAGGTGCATGCTGAAATTCAAGAAAATCTCAAAAGGATTTTGGGGAGAGGCCATTACTACAGCCACATACATCTTGAACAGATGCCCAACAAAAGCCTTGATTGACAGGACACCATTTGAGGCATACTATGGGTACAAGCCCAAGGTAAATCACTTCAGAATTTTTGGGTCGGTTGCTTATGCTTTGATCCCTGCTCAACACAGAACTAAGCTTGATGACAAGAGTGTCAATTTGTGGGGTATAGTATTGAAAGTAAAGGTTTTCGTTTGTATGATCCTGTTACTCGGAGGATTATTATCAGTAGAGATGTTGTCTTTGCTGAAAATGAAACCATGCAACCGGTCAATGTTGATTTGCCACCATATGATGATGTGCCTCTTGATATTGTTCAGTTTGATGGTAATGAGATGGAGTCTTCATCCTCCTCACCCAGTTCAGATTTGGTGCCATATGTTGAGGGGGAATTTCCCTCAAATATTCCAGAAGGGCAGCCAGCTAGTGAGGCAGGACAGCCACATGTTTGGAACTCTTTACCCCGTCCTATCACTCACGGATACTACCAACAATGGTCCAGCCAGTGATGGTGCTGCAAATTCAGTCCCAAAATGGGCACGGTTGACCCTCAGAGAGGCTAATGTTCAGCCCACTTTAGGGAGAACCAGGACAGCCACAAGGAATGCATCATCACAGGTAAATTATGCTTTGATGGCTTCAGTTATGGCAGCTGAAACTGAACCTCAAAAATTTGAGGATGCCAAGGAACATCCCGCATGGCAGGAAGCCATGAAATCTGAAATTAGTTCCATTGAAAGGAATGCCACATGGGATTTGGTTGATAAGCCCATTGGGAAGAATGTGGTTGGTACCAAATGGATCTATAAGGTTAAGTATCATGCAGATGGTACTGTTGAAAAACACAAGGCCCGTTTAGTAGCCAAGGGGTATGCCCAAGAGGAGGGAGTTGATTATGAGGAGACCTTTGCTCCGGTAGCCAAAATGACTACCATTCGGTCTGTCATCTCTCTTGCTGCAAGTTATGGCTGGCCCGTCTTTCAGATGGATGTCAAAACTGCCTTCTTGAACGGTGATCTACAGGAGGAAGTATATGTGCAGCAACCCCAAGGTTTTGAGGTTAAGGGACAAGAGCACAAAGTATGCAAGCTACGCAAAGCATTGTATGGGCTAAAACAAGCACCCCGTGCGTGGTATCACAAGATACATCAGTACTTGCTGCTGTCCCAGGGCTTCGTGAACACACATACAGAGTCTAACCTCTATGTTGTGCAAGAAAAATCAGATTTGCTGATTTTAGTTCTTTATGTGGATGATATACTACTCACAGGCAGTAGTACTCAGCAAATTGCAGCCATCAAATCCGCATTATGTCAGACATTTGATATGACAGATTTGGGTCTCTTGCACTATTGTCTTGGCATTGAGTTTTGGCAAACCCAGGAGGGGATATGTATGTCCCAAACAAAGTATGCAAAGAGTCTCTTGCAGAAATTTAAGATGGAAAATTGCAAACCCGTGGCCACTCCATTGACCAAAGGTCTCAAGCTTTCAAAGCATGATACAGCAGAGAAGTTTGATGGCACACTTTATAGACAGTTGGTGTGTAGTCTTATCTATCTGTGTTCTACCAGGGCTGATATTGCACATGCCACCGGGTTGCTCAGTCAGTTTATGCATTGTCCTACAGTCACACATTGGCAAGAAGCCAAGAGGGTTCTCAGATATCTGCAGGGCACTCTTACTCTTGGACTGCACTATGCTGCAAATTCAGTCATTTCTCTGAGTGGTTTCACTGACTCAGATTGGTCAGGAGATATGGATGATAGAAAATCCACCATCGGTTATTGCTTCTCATTGGGTTCAGCTTGCATCTCTTGGCTTAGTAAAAAGCAAGACCGTGTTTCTCTCTCCTCTAGTGAAGTAGAGTATAGAGCAGCAAACGCAGCCACTACAGAAGCAATGTGGTTAAGGAAGCTTATGTTTGATTTGCATCATGCACAACATGATAAGGCCACCTCAATTTTGTGTGACAGTGTGAGTTGCATTGCCATTGGGAAAAATCCTGTCTTTCATGCCCGCATGAAACATATTGAGAATCATTATCATTACATTCGAGATTGTATACAGGATGGCTTCATTGATCTTATTTATTGTCCTACTGAGGATAATGTGGCGGATATCTTCACTAAAAGCCTGTCAGCTCCACTTTTTACTCGTCATCGACAAGGCTTGGGAATACGCGACATAACAACAATGTCAAGGGGGGTTATAAAGTGACATTGTTATTCATGTGTCACCCCATAGGTTGCTATATCCTGATGGATGAACTTGTGCAACCATGGTACTTTAGGTGCCCTAGGTACTTCTGAGATGTTTCCAGAGTACTTCAGTCATATCTTTGAGGGGGGATTTGTAGACATATACAAAGATATGACCTTGTAGGCTAGTCGAGTACTAAGTTTATTTTTATGTTCTACTTGGTGACTATACATACCAAGTACTTTGTATTCTTATCTACTGAACATCTGTTGGAGCTTTCTTGTGTGAGCACATCCGTTCACTTGTGTTCACTCCTGTCTCCATTTGTGTTCCTTCAGGTCCAAACTCATTCTAAACTAAGACGGAGCAAAGAGCATGCCTTGGGTTATGACCCTAGTCTCTACACACTATCACTTTTGTAAAACTATCTCTAACTATTATCTAGCCTCATAAATAAAACTGCTAAAGTGATTTATCATACGCTTTCACCTTTGATTCTTTTTTTAAATAAGAAATTATAACTTTTAATTCTAAGATAAAAATATAAGAGTAGAGCACCACCCTGCAACGACCCAAGCAATGGCCCAGAGATGAGCATCTAAGAACTGCTATGTGCCTCAACAACGATGGTTTTTTATCCCTTTATTACAAGGTCCCATCACATGAAGATCAAGGCTACGGCCCTAAGGCTATATCACTAAGAGTTAAAAGTCCTACCAAGAGCCACATGGTGATGGTTATCTTCTTGGGCCTTTCTTTGTTTTGTTTAAATAATTTTTAAACTACTTTTACTTTCAAAATTCACGTAGAAGACTCTAATCTAAGTAAAGAGGGCACACTAAAAGGAAGGTGGAGTACTTGGCATACTTTAAGGTCAATCTAAATAAAAATCTAACTAGGACTAAATCTTAATGGTCATCCAAGTAATAACTAGAAAAATGGTCATCCAAGTAATAACTAGAAAAATGATCGACCAGTCATGGAACGATACAAACAAGCGTTTAAAAAAACTTGAATGGAGAATTATAAAAAAGATTGAAATTGAAAACAATAACATTATTTTAAGGATGGGTTTAGAATATACCTAGTTAGTTGTGTGAATGGGGTCTTGTAAACTTGTACTTGTAATTTAAGGATGGGTTTAGAATACACCTAGTTAGTTGTGCGAATGGGGTCTTATAAACTTGTACTTGTGATTTTGAGAACTTCCATTTGCTTCCTATGAACCTTTTAAAAAAATCTTTGAAATCATCACAAGGTCATCATCAAATAACCTTAACTTATACACTAGGTCGGACTCAGTCTCACTAAGGTCATCATCCTCACGATTTGATTCTAATATATATGCCTCCTCTTGTGTACAAGGCAATGGTCTGAGTGCATCCTCACTATATGATATGGCATGTGTACTACAGGTAAGTGAGTTAAGTAGTTACCCGCTAGCTAGCTATCAAGGAAATGACCCACCATGCTCCATAAGGGACAAGAAGTTGACAACATTATTTTATAGAATGATGGTGTAAGTGCGTAAGCTCTTTCCCTCGTCCCTTGCTCTACAAGCTCTTCTTGTGCATTCCTTACTTACTTGATATGGTCCTCCCACTAGGTAGAGTATACTCACATCATCATGTCATTGTGGTGTCTCTCCTAGTCCTTTCCCATAGTGCCTAAAATAAGTTCTACAATGCTAGCATAAGTAGGACGCTATGGATAACATGTGTGACGCTCACAGCTAAGACATGGTACAAGGAGTTAAAACTATAGAATAGGCTCACAAAGGTGGCTCCACAACATCACTCCCCTAATGGTGCATAAAAATATCATGAGTGGGTTTAGAAAGGAGGAATACTTAGCTGCCCTTGATAGTACCAATCCAAACAATCCGGATCCAGGATAGGGTCACTCATATCAATCCGCAAAAATTCCATTTTCAAGGCTTGTAACAACATCATATTTTCATTCTCTTATTTTGGTATGTTATTTTTCTAATCATCTTTTTAAGGAAAACAGTCCAACAATGGTTATACTTGTTGCAGTGACATGTTCACAAGAATCAGTGATGCAAGAAAAGAATGCTTTGTGTCAGTTGGATTTTTAGTATGTGTATAGCTGCTATATTGTTTCACATGTTGGTGCAAGCTATATTGTTATGGGTTAGCTTTTTCCAATAGGCTCCCTCCTAATATGGACATAAAATTTATCGGGGAGGAAATTGTGGGGGGTTAAAAAATGATATTAGCATAAATCCCCCCTTCTTGCTTCCTATCATACCTTGATTGACGGAAGGTATTATAGGCTTTTTTAACCATCCCTTCCAACGTTTCTCCATCAGTGCTTGTTGGCTAGGAGCGCCCTTTGTCTCTTTTTACGGCATGTTAATCTCTAGCTCTTTAAGGGCAATAAGGGACTTTCATAAGACCGAATAAATCTTATGGGTTCTCCCTTATGTATAAGCAATGGAGTTGATACTTGTGGCAAGGTAATTTGTGCTTGCATAGTGGGTCACTCTAGGAAAACCAATGGGGTTGGGGCTTGGATAGCCAACAATGGTTTTGTAATATTTTGTGATGTAGAAGATTCCCCATCAACCACCCTACCTCTTGTGATAGGGTTTCTCCTTGGGATGATCCAAACTTGTTTGGGTGTTGGTGGTAAAGGTTCTCCTACAATAGTCTCCCTTTGTTTGAACTTGATCCATTGAAGCCTTTGTCCATCACTGAGGAGACTTGTGAATTTGTAGGTAGTAGCAGTGAGGTTAGTGGTATACATTTATGTTTTGGTATCCAAATACAATGGTTACTCTCATAGTAGCCTTAAGCTTTCAATAAGCATTTAGGTATCCATTTTGGGGTAACCTATAATTTGGACTTTGTGTGCCTATTATTATGTTGAGGCCTTCTTTGCTTTGTTGGTTGAGGTGGTACAGAGATGGAGCAATCTTGGAAACCCATTTCAAGGTAGATTTGGGTTGCCACTTTTTAGCCCATCATACATGGAGGTATTTGTCGTGTGGAGGTAAAAGAATCAAGAGTTTCTTGAATAGTGGACGATGAAGTGGAGGGGGTTTCCTTAGCTTTGGTTGATGTTGAACCTTCCTCCTCGTTTGGCGAGAACCTTCCTCCTTGGCAATTCTTGACAAAAGTGAGAGGTGGCACGGGTTTGAGTAGAATGTTTAGCCATGGCTTCACCCACACACAGAGACATGCCCCATTGACCACCATCAATCACACATCTAGCAACCTTTATTCATGTGTGACCAAGTATGATCGGTTCAGGTAATGTTCTTGCATGCATAACTAGGAAGTCTCCCACCAGGTTCTTGTTGCTATCATAATATGTTTCTATTTGTAGTATCCCAAGAACCTTGGTATTCCTACCAATAGATACCTTTCACCGTTAAAGAGGTGTCTACAAGTTGAGATTTCCCTATACTGGTTCCATGCATTAAAGGAAATTAAATTGTGACTAGCCCCCTTATCAAGCAACGCATTCTAGAGCACTTTACCATAGGTGCTATGTGCTCCTCTATGTCTCTTTCAACTTCTCCGACAAAGACGTGTGTATCCAAGGATAGCTGCTCTTGGATTTTCCTTTCTTGAGCTTCTTGTCAAGTTTGAGCTTTCTTCAGCTTCTTGTCAAGTTTGAGCTTTCTTTAATTTTGCTTTTTCCTTGGCTACCTTTTTATCATGTGCAACCCACCAACAACAAAACAAGGCTTCCTCAATGAGAGGACCATAGTACTTTTTGAATTTACCACAATTAAGGAAGCCTATGGTTTCAACCCCGTCAAGGGTTTCAACACACATGGTACCTTGAGGTGTTATTTCACAAACTCGAAATGGTCCTTTTTCGGTATACTTTAATTTCTTTTTTTCACTGTGCGAATTCCGTTTATAAGTACAAGTTTTATAAGTACAAGGTCTCACTCATTGATTTCATTATCCTTGAGATTATTATCAAACCACTTTTTCATCAATCCTTTTTTGTTAACATGAACTATACAACAATTTTTCTTTCTTCCTCCAGTTGTTCAAGAATGAACGGCTAGTCAACCAACATGTTAACCTCAAGTCTCTCAGACACTCCTACCCTTAAGCTAGGTCTCATGAATTCCTAGGGCATTACCACCTCAACCTCATATACCATCTTAAATGGTATGCAACCAATTGCAACAACTTTGTAAGAGGTTTGATAAGCATTCGTGTCAGTCTCATGAAGGGCTTCCCAAGATGCTGTCACAACCACCTTGAGTAAAGTTCATGACAAATGTGTGTTTGAAGGTCATGTCAAGGACTTTGGCACCATCTCATGAACAATACACACGTCACACTTAATATGTAAAAGCCACATTGCACATAACAACTGAATGATACATCATTGCACAACATAATCTGCAAAAGAGACAAGCACTGCATAGCACACCACCACTTTGGGGGCGTGAATGGGCCGAAAGCTTCAGAAGCATGAGGACAACTTGCTTGCCAAAGGGTTTTGTAGATGTCATGTCCGCAAGCCTTATCATAAATTTGGCATCATCCAAGGGTTGTTCTCTCCATTTTTTCCAACACTTCCTTGTGATGATGCTGACTTCAACACCCCCATCATGATCTCATGTCCTTCATAGGAAATGGGCAGGGCTGCCTTTGTGTCATCACTTTCAAGGAAATGACCCGACGCATTTACTCGAATGTCGGTGCGCCTTTGGGTTGTGGGCTTTTATCATGAAGTAATTCAGGACTATGTGGCGCTCAAATTCATCTGAGGAATCTAAGTTGTCCACCTCCTCTATGAGAGCTTGTAGTTTTCGTTCCATCCAATCCCTGAGGTCATTCCATAAATTTGGATTCCCTTAATAAGGTTCCAATGGGCATGCAGATTTGGGAGGAAAGAAAGGCTAATAGACCAGCAAGGTCTCATTGTTTGCAGGTGTGCAGTAGTATATTTTGGGACTGCAAACAGTGTTTACACATGTATATCTGGTCTTAGGTGTATGTATATGTACTCTGGTCATATCTGAGAAACTCCTTCATTTTCAGGGCCTGGTTCATAGGTTGGACCGATAATGGTGTATGGAAGTTCAATTTGGTCCTTGTTTGATGGGGTTTGAGGTTAAGACTTGGGTGCTGTAGGAGGATAAAATACTTAGAAAATTTTGTGTGGGCACCTTGTGAATCCTCATCAGACTCTGTGTCATTGTCCGCATCGCATTCTTTGATGTGAAAGTGGGATTTGAATTTGGCCTCCTATGGAATAGGAAATGGAGGGCTAGGAGACACATGTGGGGCAAGATCTTCATTTGTCAACGTTAGGTTGGTGAACAGATCTTCCTCATCCTCGAGCATAAGCTTAGGCTCCTTCCTTATCTATTGCGGAAGTTCAGGTTCTTTTCCCGAAGGAGGGCGAGTAAATAGAACAACCCTTGGATGATGCCAAATTTGTACTGGGGTGTGCCTACATTTGGCAATGGTAATGGTGCTTCTTCCACTTGAGCTTGGCAGTCTCATATCAATACTTTGGCCTATTGAAGACCGTGCTTCTCTATGATGGGGTTGGGATATGTGACTTGATGCTTTTTCAGTTTAGCTTGATTCCTCGTGCCTTCTTGGTGGAGTGGCATTTTGGCACCTCCATGAGGAGAAGGATCTGGTCTTGGTTGAGCCACTTCTCATAGTGGTAACCTGATCTTCACCTTTGCCAATGTGCTTGGAGCGTTGTTTCTTTTTGGATGTGGCACATTCGGTAGCTAAGGTGTTGGACTGCTTTGGTTCTTCGGCCTTCTTAAGTTTGGCCTACATCTGTGTGATTACCTTCAATGGGGCAGTGGATTTTCCCATGTTGAATGCTCAACACGTTGAGAGAGATAGCATGCCTTCGACTATGGAGTTAGAAACTGAGCGTAAGTGGCTATCCTTAAAGTAATGGTCGATCCCACAACCGTGACATTGTGGTGTCAATGGCAGGCCTTCAGCCACTCTATGGGGTCCATGGCAAAGGAAACACTAAAGAAGTGGTCTCCCTGTGGGTGCACCTATGGTGTGCACAATTGGTTTAGGGTTCATATGAGGCACATGCAAAGGAAGATGATATGTTATGGATGCCTCCAGGGTGTCGGAGTGCATGGGCTTCATGGGCTTGGCAATGGATCAGTTTTTTATCTTTCCATGATTAATGGGGTTTGCTCTAGGAGGCAATGGTTGGAATGGAAAGATGGGAACTGTAGAGGATCGTGGTGGCTTTATGAGCAAGTGGGGGGTTTGGGGCAGTGCCACCATTAATGCATGATGCTCGGGAGGAGATGAGGGTAATGTATGGGCTTTGGGTTTGTCATTGACTCGGTGGCCAATTGCATGGAATTGCTTTCTCACATATTGTCATCAATAAAGATCGCCCATTTGTAGGCTTGATCAAAGGTTAAGAGGTCCTTCACTAACACATGGTCTTGATACTTAATGTGTGCAATGTAGTCGCGCAAGGTTTTCTTTGGCTTTTGTTCCATTTGGAATGATTGGATAATGGGGCTCCATTTGGGCCTGTAGGGTGCAATTCCAAGAGTGAAGGCTCTCTCACTGCTTTGAAAGTTCCTTTTGTGTGAGGATCCAAGGATTGGAACCATTGCACCGCCTTGCTTTTTTGCAAGGCTTAGTCCAAAGATATGGACCTTTGTTGCATCATCTAAATATTCAAATGCCTAATACATTTGGTGGAAGACCTTAACGTGGGATATGGGGTCTCCACCAAAACTGTTGAATTTTGGCATAAGTTTAAATATTTCCACCCACATCGGTCATGTATGTGATTCTTGTGGGTACAAATGTTATGCCACTTCCCTTCCTATAGCTTATGCTAAGCTCACCATGTCAATTTGGGGATAAAGGGGAGGTGGTACGTGGGTGGGGGTGGGGGTGGGGGTGAGAATAGACCTATAGTTATATTAGGAGGAATGTATGTGTGTGCTTGGGGCATCTATTCATGTCTTGGTACATGTATAGAGGTGCACCACTAGATAAGGGCTCTTCATAAATCATTTCGCCCTCATTGGCCAAACATGCTTTACATGTCAACCACATGTGAATGTACAATGGTTGGGGTGTCGCCCAATGAAATGGGGGCTATCAGGGCATGCAACCATACCCGAAAGGTGTCCATGTTGTGCGTTGAGGTTTAGAAAATCTTCAACGATGTGCACGCGGATCAAAAATATAAGTTTTTGCTCTCTTTTTCCTTGCATCCCCTTAAGGTGAAAATAAGGTCTTTTAGGAGTTTTGTTTGTTTAAAAATCACCCTAGTGAGTCAAGGACGTAGACCTTAAGCACCTCTAAAGATTTTAAAAAATTATTTTTTTTAAAAAAAAATTGGGTAGCTACGTTTGTACGCTTGGGTAGGTACAGTTGTATGCTTAGGTAGGTACAGTCATACGCTTAGGTAGGTCTGGCCGCACGCTTATGAGCAAATGTTTTTTTTGGATTTTAGGGAGCATTTGGTTGTCATTTCTTGTCTGTAGCATTTGTCGACGGTGGTTTCTTGTCTACAACATTTGGTCGTATCCTACAGAATCCTGCTCAGTCCATAATGCTTCACATGATACAAAGCATGTAGCTTTGTACTTAGCCTGTGTCGATGAGAGTGCAGTTGTTGGGCTATTTCTTATTAATCCAACAAATGCATCCCAAACCAAGAGAAAAACAATACCTAGTTAACTCAGCACATGTTTGTTGTGTTCTAGTCACCCACCTAATCTAAGTTACAAAAGCCAGTGAGGGTCTTGCCTATAGCATAGCTGATGTTGTACTCCATACATTGGATGTATCGCAACACCCACATACATGCTTTCCAATGATTCTCTCGAGGCTTGTTGGGAGAACCTACTTAAAATACCAACAATAAAGCTGATGCCTGCTCTAATATTACACAAGAAGATAAGACTACAAACCAGTTTTCTATATAAGGTCTCATCCACGGTTTGAGGTGTCTTCAACGTACTGCTTCAAATCGACCTCCATTGGGGTAACACTTGCCCTGCATTTAGTTATACCAAATGCCTTGAATATCTCACCTGCATATTTCTACTAAGAAATGAAAATGTTATTTGGCTTCTGCAAGAACTCAATCCCTAAACAATAGTGCATGAGCCCAAGATCTGTCATCTCAAACTCTGCACTAAGCACTTGTTATGTTTGTGAAATCTTTTTTTGGTGATCCCCTTTAAGGATGAGGTAATCTACATAGAGAAAAATGACCACATACTTCTCTTTCTCATAAAAGACATACAAATTTTCATTTAAAGGGTTGCATAAGAGAACAATACTCACAAAGTAAGCATCAATCCTCTAGTACTATGCCCCACAAGCATAGTACTAGAGGATTGATGCTTACTTTGTGAGTATTGTTCTCTTATGCAACCCTTGAGATGAAAATTTGTATGTCTTTTATGAGAAAGAGAAGTATATGATCATTGTTCTCTATGTAGATTACCTCATCAAAGCGCCGTCGTAAAGCGCTGTCTATAACCTACAAACTTTGCTTTTGGAATTGGGAGAACCATGAACCTAGGTGGTTGTTCCACATATACTTCCTCAAGGCTCCCATCGAGGAAAAAATAAATTTTACATCCATTAATAATATGACATCCCCCTTGTGTTACCAATGCAAGAATGATGCAGATTATGGTTAACTTAGTTATAGGAGAAAAATTCTCCTGAAGGTCAAAACCTTCAACTTGTGCAAAATCTTTGGTGGCGACCAACTGTGCATTGTACTTTTCCAAAGTACCCTTCAAAATCTATGTCTATAGAAAATGGGGTGGGCTGTCCTCTCCATCAGAATGTGAGGAATCCCATGCTGCATGTGGAAGTTATATTGCTTTGGTGGTATCCTTGTTGCATGATCAAGAAGAAGAAACCTCTTCCTCCATTTGATGTGGTTGTTCTTAGAATACGGCTCACTGTGATCTTCTTTGCCTGAGAGTCATAGAGTCAATATCCCTTCGACTCCATGCTATAATCTATGCATTTCTAGCTTTTAGCATCCAATTCGGTTCTTTGAGAATCTGGAACATGTACATAACATTCACACCAAAAAACTTTCAAGTGTGTAGCTCTGACGGTTTCTTACTTGAGTAGGCTTATAACAAAGTCATCCCTTTGACGGCATTTGTTGCACTCCTATTAAGAATGTACATAGTCATGTTAACTACCTTAACCTGAAAGGATTTAGGTAGATTCTTATCATTAAGCATCCTCCTTGCCATCTCAACAATAACACGATTCTTGTGCTCTAGAACACCATTTTGCTATGCAGAGTGTGAGAGTAGGAGTGACCTCCTGCTTTATGCATATCTCTTTGTAGAATCTAGAATACCAAGTAAGTAGTGCCTCCACAATTTTAATTCATGAGTCCACAATTTTAATGCATGAGTAATAGCTCAAAGTTCCAGGTCATAAACCGCATAATTCCTCTCATGAAGCTTTTAACTTTCAAGACTCATAAGCCACATGTTGACCTTCCTATATAAAAATCCCTCCAATTGTAAACCCGCTTGCATTGGTAATAATCTCGAATGTTTTGCCATACTCTAGTACCAGGTTAGTTTACCAAGGTAGCTTTGAGATATTCAAAGGCACCTTGGAGTCGATTTGAAAAGGTGTGTCCTTCTTGAGAAGGCGCTCTAACACATTGAAGTCCATTTGAAAAGGTGCATCCTTCTTGAGAAGTTCTATCAAAAGGGAGGAAATCTTGGCGTATCTTTGAATGAAAATGCGGTACCATCCTATCAAACTAAAAAACCCTCAAACTTCTTTCATAGTCTTGGCTCTGCCAATTGATGATAGTTTTTAGTTTGGTTGAATTAGTTTTGATAATCCATCCTTTAAAATCATGATTCCCAAGTAAAGAAACTTTATGAACATGCTTCTCATGGTTGGCAACATTCTTTGAATAGACCAAGATGTCATCAAAGAACATGAGAACAAAATCGTCCAAATGTTATGAAACTTTATGGCAATTAATCGTCGATTAAAAGTTAGAAGGGAATTTGTAAGACCAAAGGGCATTTGGTCTTACAAATGTTCTATGAAAATTTCTTACATTAACTGATTAAAAGTTACAAAAGCATTTGTAAGACCAAAGGGCATTACTGTGAACTTGTAATATCCATACCATGTATTAAAGGCAGTATTCGGAATGTCTTCCTCTCCTTAATTCTGATCTGATAGTAGCTTTATCTCATATTAACCCTTGTGGATATCTATGCACCATAGAGGTGATCCAAAAGCTCAACTATCTTGGGGGTCATATACTTATTATTGATCGTAAATGGAATCAATCCTTGATAATCAATACATAAACTTAAGGTACCATCCTTCTTCTTCTGAAAAAGCATGAGAGCACCCTATGGAACTACACTGGGTTGGATAAACTTATGCTCAAAGAGATACCTCAATTGATACTTAAGTTTAATGGCCTCAAGAACATAAAAAACATTCTTCTTCATCATCTGAAAAGCATAGGAGCACCCTAAGGAGATATCATCCTTCTTTTAAAAGGCATTGGAGCACCCTAAGGACATAAACTTGGTTAGACAAACTTCTACTCCAAGAGCTACCTCAATTTCTCCTTAAGTTTAATGGACTCAAGACAGACATCTTTTAGGCCCTCTTTGCGATAGGTTACGCACGTGGTATTAGCTCAATTTCATGATCGTATTTCCCTCAGATCCTTTGGAAATACATCTACATATTCACTTAACCACTCATCCTCTTTAGAGCTTGAATCCTTTCCAATTGGATTAACTTGGCGATGTAAATTGCCTCCTTCTTTCTTATCCTCCACACCCTCACAAGTTATAAGTCAGGAGCTCCAACCACTTAGATATCCATAAAGGTAATGGCCCCTTTGTGGCAATGAATTTTGGCCTTGGCCTTATTTTGAGTGAGCCAATCCAGTCCTAGAATATTGGCATATAATCCTAGAGGCAATACTTTGAATCTACATTCAGTTGTGTTGCCATCTACTAGAGAAAACTAAATGTTGTCTATCTCATGGGGGCGGGTGATAAGCATCTTTCTACTATACAATTTCACTTGCACATTGGTTTACCACTTCTCTAGTCTAGGTTCAACTTTTGCAAGTGACTAGGTGATATGAACAAATGAGTGCTACCAAAACCAATCTGCTAGCACTAAAAACATCTTTTCCCCCTTCATAATTATTTTGCAGTGACCTATTCATTAATCCGTGACTCATCCCTTTGTGGACTTGTACCTTGATAACCCTAGTTAGATCCTCTAATTCTACTTCTACTTATGCTTCTTTTTAACTTGGGCATTCCTGATTGCCAGATAGAGTGGGAGTTCACTTTGGGATGAGAGGAGGTAAATGCTTTGACTGAGATGTTTCTTTAGGAAAGGGTTTAGCAAAGTCATTTTCCATTCTTGGTGCTTCTGTACTAGAATCTAGCTTTGAATTGCTTACAAGAGTATCCATGGGAGGGTCAAGTTTTCTGATAAATCTTTTCAAAAGAGCAGCTTTTTGTCCATAGGCGGGGCAAAACAAATGAGGCTTGCGTACATTTGGTGGTTTACCTCTACCAACTTCCCTTCTTCGACAAGATCGAGAAACCCGTCCATTTTATCCTCTTCATAACTCAGGGGAACAAAATCTTCGATAGAAGAAGGTTTTTAAATCATTCCACCTAAGGTGGTCCTAATTAAGATTATTTCTTCCACATGATTCTTCCAACTGGATCGAGTTGTTCCAGTAATCTTTAAACATCATTGGGAAATTTTTGCACCCGTTAAATTAAATAACGAAACTATCTATTCCGACCATTATTATAAACTTCTGGTGTGGGAGGTACATACTCATATGATTTAACCTAGACAAATATTTGTCTAAGGTATATTGGCTTTTACCATAAATCTTACATTCCTTTGTGGTATTTATTCTTTCCATGATCATCATTAAGCATAAGTTCTAAGCACAATAACGATTTCTATACTGAACTCTGCTTCACTTTGATCCCACATATGACCCTGCATAAAAAAGGCTGATAAGGCTGGCCAAAATAATGCTCTCTATAGCTTCGATAGTAGAAAGCAACTTTGCTAGAGGTATATTATTGACTAAGCACTAAAATGTGATCTCAAAGAGAAACTATTCTTGTGCGAAAGTCAAACTCTCAGCCATAGCTACACTTTTCAATACTAAACACTTGACATTTAAAAAACAAAATATAGTAGGCAAACAAAAAGAAAACCATCATATATTTTATCATATTAAGTTTATTTATGTACAAAGAGATTCATAAATCTCATTATTCCTAGTCCTCTGCCCTCTCATGACCTCTCTCGTCAACCCTCATCTGGATGGCCCTCTACGATACTCTCCTATTTGTGATGTGATAGACGTCCATGGGGAGGGGGAAAATCTAGAGACAAGGAATAAAGAAACTTAGAACACGATAAACGTTTCTAAAAGTTCCTAGGTATATGCCCATACAACCTAAGTTGGGCTAAGGTCCCTATCCTAAAACAAATCATAGCTAAAGAGATGTTCTTGACTCTAGTAGTAAGTGGTGATAGTGTTGTGAGTAAACCTACAATGCTACCCCTCATCGCAAGCTGGAAAGTACAACTCCTCAAACTGCCAGGCTAGATCAAGTATCTTGTGCCAAGTGATTTGATATAGTAAATGCTCGAATGCAAAGGCTATCATATCATCTTCCCGAGATAATTCAGGTATCACAGAGAGATATGATCAAATCATCTGATGCACCATCTGAAAAGAAACCCAGTAAAGTATTGGAAGTTCCATTTTCAAAAATTGCGCTTTAATACCAAATGTGAGACCCCTTACCCCTAATAACAGAGAATAATCACAGCAACATTAGAAGACTAGACTAAGGGTAGAGATACTCACTCGGGGCCTCCATAAGTCAATATGCCATTGCTCTCAGAAATCTAGTAGCTTTCTCTATATAGTTGGATTGGAAATAACTTTATGGCAGGAATTGAGTACGGTTCCTCCCAGTAAGAGGCATCAATAGCTCCCCTGGCTCAACACGACATCTTTTCTTTATTATGAAGAGAACTGTTCTACATTAACTTTGCTAAAGACTTCTACAATCTAAAGCTATTTTCTAGATTTTCCCAAGTTCCTCAATTTTGGTCTCTAGGTTTAGAAAGCACCCGTAACTCAGGTCCCCCACCCAGTCGCCTACTTTCTAGTCTTTAAATCCTTTATTAACTTTGACAAGTTCCATAGACTTAGCCTAACCCCATCTAATCCCGTGGGTTTTAGCCTACCAATACATCATAATATCACTGTAGCAATCCATCAATATTATGCACACCACGATGGTGTTCCTAAACCAACAAGGTATGCACTATTGAGCATGAACACTCTCGGACCACTATGCTAGACTAGAGGAGCCCACAAATCTCACATCCGAATCCAATAGTCGTACTAAAATCTAGGGAGCTACTTCTAACTGCCATACCACTCCCAAGGCAAAAATGCTCTAACCAACTAGTCAGAAGAGCCACATGAAACTGGTGTGCATGTGCAATCCTAGACCTACCCTACCCAATACAACAACGGGAGCTTCCCCTTGTCCATCACACTGACCGTGTTGCGAGCACACTCATGTCCAACCAAGATAGGTCAAGGTCTTGGGTGACCATCTTCATAAATGAGACTCATCGCTCGGGTGACATCCCCACCGCAAACCACACACCTGTGTGTTACCTTTAGAGGCTCTCACAATAAAAAAACCTCAATGAATATAATGTCAAACCACATGCATGTTTGCAAAGGTGCTCATAATAAACAAATCTCAATGAATATAATGTCAAACTGCGTACCTATTTCGTATGTTCAGAGGTGCTCACAATAAACAAATCTCAATGAATACAATGTTAAATAGGTAAAACATTGTGCGCTTTTACCGCACAGGTCGTAGCTGGGGACTTGCCAGACACCGTATGCGAGCCACGAATGGCTACAAGCATACAACCAGGGAAGGAAGCTCAAACAGAATGCCAAAGGGTGTGTCACTCACCGCTTAACTGCTACCTTGAAGGATTCCCGCGTCGCAGCCGTGAAGGAGGAGCCGCCGTCGCCGCTCTACCGCCTCTCCGCCGTCTCGCCGTGCCGCTACACAGTGCGCTCGATCGCTCTCTCACTCTCTCTCTCTCTCTCTCTCACACACGCAGGAGAAGGAAAACAAGGAGATAAGGCAAGAGCACTCTTCTATTCACAACACATGAGAATGAGGATTTTAGGGTTACATTTGACTCATATAGGTGACTTGGCCGTTCACACTTGGGCGCCCATACATGGCCGGCCGACCCTAACCCTTATCCTACTGATATCCAAGGTGCGCCTCTCATCGGCGATCACCCAATCCCTTCATCCTTAACATATGGTGCCGACAAGCCCGGCCCATGACTCAGAATATTTAAATTAATGACGTAAAATATAGTATGTCGCAATGTCCGCCATGGGTTAACATGCCCCCCTTCCTGATGTAGATTCCGTCCTCGGAAGCTATGGTATGGTAAGCTCGAGAGGGTTGTTATGGTAGACCGTCTGCAAAACAGGGAAGTAGAGTGAAGGTATGCTGGAATTCAAAAGATATAAAGTGTATAAATTCAAGCGTGTGAGACCACAATGGATGTTGCTATTAGAACTTAGTTTAAGGGTACATGAGTAAGCTAGTGTAGCAAATTAATAGGAGTTTAAAATTATTGAAAGGAATTCAAGAGTTAGCAAGGTGTCAAAGGTTAATCAAGGTTTATAACTGGCCTAAGTCAAGGAAAATAACCAAGCTTAATAAATAAACAGATGACCATACTGTGTCTACTCTAAGAACAAGTAGTTACCACGAGCCTAGGGACACAAGAAACATCAGAGTTACAGGAGCCTTTTGCCTTTTTTTTTTTTTTTTTTTGCACATGACAATTTTTATACACAATGGCGACCTTCCTAAGGCAAAACTAACATCGATCCTGGTACCATGTTTAACACAAGGCATTATCCAGGAATCTATTAGCTCACTTTAGGCAAGGCTACCCCCTACCAACCAAGGCATCGGTCTGGAGTAGAATACTCCTCGCCTACCAAGTATCAATAAGGCGATAGGCCAACATTAAAGCACATCATAGACTTGTATTGCCATTTATTGTAGGCTTTTTTTTTTTTTAAAGTTTGTTTTGATCTTCGCTCCTGAACTAAAATGTGTTCTTACATCTTTTCGACAAGGGGTAAAATCTATGTCCTAGAGGTCAACACACACACAGCCAGGTGTTCAAACATTAAGATGGTTTGACCCTAGACCTAAGACAATCGTATTCCAAGGTTAACTAAAGACGTCATGCTGCCTAGGAATATTTCCAATAAAGTTAAGCTCATTAATGATTTACACTAGCATGCAAGCAACTTCAAAAACTAAGTAGTACATTGATAATTTCCATGTGGTCATGCATTATAGTTTATGCAATTGATTGAACAGTAAAAACGAAAGAGAGTGGGTATGGAAGAATTACACCTGTAATTGGAGATCTCCTTGATGTGACGAGACAGCTTGCAATTTGATGTAGATATATTTTGATGAACGTTGCGGCAGTCTCTTGACTTGGAAGCGAACCCACCTCAAACTTTTTAACCTGTACAATCAACTCACAAGCACTATACCTCGAGAGGCACATCAGTGTGAAAATTTCAAGACTTGTTTAAGGAATCTAAACTAGAAAAAAACTTGGAAACGCTAACCTACCTACCAGTCACCACACTACTACTGAGGATATGGTAAGAGGATGTTGTAGAGTCCTGGCTCTAGCCCGAAGGCTAAGCCTCTATCCGCATCATCCAAATAAATAAAATCAACCTCAGTAGTGCCATGAGTTTCATCCGTCCATTCATCATTGTCAGATATTTCCTTTTCATTTTCCCATCCACATAAACTCATCAAAAATGTAACCATGCGAGGATAGTCATCTTGTGGAAAAGGAAAGCATTGGGCTATCGGGGATATGTCCTCTACGGAGTAGGGGTCGGTCATGGTCAATAGGCGAATTAGCCATTCTAATTCCTCAATATTTTCCTCTCTGGCTAGTACATCTATATGATCCCATTCAGTTTCAATTACAGGATAGCACATGTGGAATATCTGAGAAAGGTACAGATGATACCTCTCACCAAAGGTAGGAGTGGATGAAGTGTATGATGATCGGGCATCTGCCATATCTGCAAACACAGATATAGCATCAGTAGGTTTATGACAGGACAATCTAGTTCTTGATTGTATACGGATATCTCTGCTCTTAACGTGCTCTTGCTCTTTTAACTATTTTTTTATTTTGTTTTCTTTGTTTTGTTTATGTATGAAGCTATATATATATACATCCCCTTGAATTTGGCAATTACATGGTCAGGGGAGAAGGTTAAGGAGGAAGCATTAGAATGTCGAGCGTGAGTACATGCTCCCCCTTTCCTTGGGTAGATCATATTATTTGCAATGATGTTGCAGCCTCTTGGAACCAATTTGTCCAGCGGGTCATAGGTTGTGATGTGGGCAAATAGCTTTTTATGACCCTTGTGGCCACATCCAATTGTAGAGATGGTAGTGTACGCTCCCATTGACGAATGGAGGAAATGGTTTCCGACGATACTATTACAAGGGGAGACGTAGACTCATCGGTTTTTTGTTGGGTGTTGACAAGAGTAGGTGTAGGGCATGTAGAAACTTCTATATGATTGTGTGCCTGGCATGAGGAGCTAGAAGCTTCATGTGGCTCCCCCCTTCCTGAGCTAGGTGGTAATGATCGATATCGTTTGGGAATCCAAACTAACTCTGGAAGTGGTGCGGAGCACTCTGTTACCTTTCCCTTACCACGGTCTTGAATTGTCATTGGGGTGGCAACAATTGGTTTGCAAGGTTTTATAGGTGATGTAGAGGGATTCACCTTATGTTTAGGAACCCAAATCTGGTCATTCCCCTCGTAGTACCCTTGGGCTACTAATAATTTTTTAGGGATCCACCGCAATGTTACATTGCCCTTTCTCGGGTGGGTAGCTACTTTCCTTTTACGAGGCTTCTTGGTGGCTGAACGAGATTGAGCAGGGAAAGTAGCTGTTAACGAAGCTTTGGGGACCCATTTATATGTACTCTTTGGCATAGTAAGCGAAGCTTTAGGGACCACCTTGCCTGTTTCCACTCTTGGCGTTGAAGCGTTAGAGGGGTGGCCAACAATCGAAGATGGTTTTGCCACTGGACTTTGTGATTTTTCGTTATCTAATATTTGAGTGGATGACTTAGGTGCGGGATTTTGAGCGGTCAGACCTAGTGTTGGTTCTTGCGTTGTGACTTGTCTGGTTGCCCAATCGATATTGCACTTGGTGGCCATCATCCATTTACGCCCTAAGATTACAGTCCCTTCCATGGTACCAGCAGGCATAACCAAAAAGCTTTGAATTATGGTTCCCTTGTCATAAGCAACCGGAGTGTGCAGAATTCCTGAGACAGGGGTTTTCTTCTTGCTGATTCCTTGAACTTGGATAGAACTCTTGGATAAAGGTGGTTTTCCCAGTTGACACCACACGCCATATGATAGCAAATTGTGTTGAGCTCCTGTATCCAATAATGCATTATACAGCACCTCCCCGTAAGGACTCTGTAACTCAATTGGGTATCTTAGAGGTGGGTCAGATTCCAATGCATCCTCCTCTGCTTCCTCGAGAAATACTTGCGTAATTCCCAAGTTGGCTTCTCGTTGTCTCCTAGCACGCTGTTGACGTTCTTTGGCTTCGACTCTTGCTTGTATCTTTTTAAGCTCAGCCTGTTCTTTAGCTGCCTTCTTTTGATGGATTGCGTGTAACTCCTCCTGGCTCAGGGGGTCATAGTATCTTTTGAATTTACTCCCATTAAGGAATCCAATGGTTTCAACTCCGTCGAGAGTCTCCACTCTGATGGTACCTTGCGGTGTAATTTCACATACTCTATATGGTCCCTTACCAGCATATTTGAGCTTCTTCTTTTCGTTTCGCACTCCATACATCAAGACTTTATCCCCAACCTTGATGTCCTTGTCCTTTAAATGGCGATCAAACCATTTTTTCCTTCTATCCTTCTCCACAAGGGCATTGTATACAGCCAATTGTCTTTCTTCGTTTAGCCGCTCAAGGATATACAGACGCTCTGCTAAAGGATTACCATCCCATCCCTCTTGAGTAGCAACACGAAGACTAGGAATGACAAATTCCCACGGCATGACTGCTTCTTGGCCATATACCATTTTGAATGGTGTGCAATTAATAGCCACTTTGTACGCAGTACGATAGGCCCATAAAGCTGTCGTGAGCTTTAGATCCCAATCCGTGCGATGAGCTTCAACTGTCTTTGTCAAAACAGAGATTAATGTCTTGTTTGTACTCTCGGCTTGGCCATTCGCTTGCGGATAATAAGGAGTAGATTTGTGATGGGATATCATGAAATTTGTTGTGAGCTCCTTAATCACGTCATTTATAAAATGCGTTCCATTGTCGCTCACAAGTTCAAAAGGACAACCGAAGCGTGTGATTATATTTTCAAAGAGGAACTTGGCTGTTGTCCTCGCATCTGCCTTACGTGTTGCTTTCGCTTCAGCCCATTTGGTCATATAGTCAGTGGCCACAATAATATAGCGAGATTGTGTGTTTCGGGCCGCTGGACTAATTGGACCTACAAAGTCTAAACCCCACTTTTCAAATGGTTGGTTTACTTTGATCGGATGTAGGGGCATCTGATCTTTCCTCTGGGGTTTCTTATATCGTTGGCATTCATCGCAACCCTTCACAAAGAGTGATGCATCTTGGAACATAGTGGGCCACCAATACCCTGATTGTAAGATCTTTCGCGCAGTTAAGTCTCCAGAGAAGTGACCACCGGCTACGCCCATATGTGCCTCTTGCAAAATGTATAGATACTCATCTTCTCGGGCACAACGCCTAAGAACGTCATCCTTTCCTCTTTTATAAAGAGTCCCGGCTATCAGGCAATAGGGTTCGCATTCTTTGATTAGCTTTCGAGCTAGATCTTTACGAAGCTCCTTGGGTGGAAAGCCATTAACCAAAAAGTTAACAATCTTCTCACTCCATTCAGGCATTGTCTCCACCATAAACAAGGAAGTGTCCGGTAAGTCATCATCAACCCCCGTAGGAGCTTCACCATTAGGTATGCGAGACAAATGATCAGCCATAACATGTTTCTTGCCAGGTCTCACAACAACCGTGAAATCAAATTCAAGAAGAATCAATAGCCATCGTGTGATTCTTCCTGTGGAGCATGGTTTGTTTACCAGATACAACAATGCTTGATGATCCACATAGAAAACAAACTTGGTGGCAAGGAGGTAATAACGAAATTTCCTTACTGCACATATCATTGCCAACCCTTCTCGCTCCGTAGTGGTGTAGTTCATCTCAGCATCGTTCAACTGGCGACTGGCAAAGCTAATGGGGTAGTCTAGCTTGTGTTCTCCAGGTTGAGTTAACACACACCCAATAGCAAAGTTTGATGCATCAATATGCACATGGAAGAGTAAATCCCAGTTAGGCATTCTCAAGATTGGAGCACTCGCCAAGGCCTTCTTTAATAGCTCATAGGCACGGTCACATTCTTCGGTCCAAATAAACTCGATGAGAAGCTTATACAATGGTCGAGCTATCTCGGCGAAGAAGAGAATAAATCTTCGATAATAACCAACGTGGCCCATAAAGCGTTGGACTCCCTTGTAGTTGGTGGGTGGGGGTAATTCCAGAATGACCTTGATTTTACTCTCGTCAGTGGAAATCCCATTTTTGGACACTATATGCCCTAAGATAACTCCGTGTTTAACCCAGAATTGGCATTTGAAAGGATTCAATGAGATGCGATATAATCTACACCTTTCAAATATTTTTCGTAAACACATCAAGTGCTCGTCCCAAGAGGAATGAACACAAAGATCATCTAAGAAAGCTTCACAGAAGTCCCTTAGATATTCCTTAAAGGCCGTGTTTATCAATCGTTGGAATGTTGCAGGTGCATTGGTCAAGCCAAAAGCCATGACGCGAAAGGCAAACACTCCAAACTCCGTGATAAATGCTGTTTTAGCTTGGTCCTCGACTGCAATTGTGATCTGATTGTAACCCGAGTACCCATCTAAAAAGCTATATGCCTCCTTGCCTGCCACTCTTTCAAGAACATGTTCAGAATATGGCAAGGGGTAATGATCCCTTCTGGTGGCTGCATTAACCTTTTTGAGATCAACACACACTCTGAGTTTCCCATTCTTCTTTGGCACGATGACTATCGGAGAAACCCATTCTGAGTGCTCAATAGGATATATGAATCCACATTTTACCAGCTTTTCAATTTCCTCTTGTACAATCTTTGCGTACTTAGGATTCATTGGGTAGGGACGTTGCTGGACGGGTTTAGCAGTGCTAATCATTGGAATCGTGTGTTGCACCACCGAGGGTGGAACACCCTTCATATCATGATATGTCCAAGCAAATATGTCCTTGAATTCTTTAAGAAGCTTCGTAAGTGCAGCTTCTTCCGCCTTGGTGAGGTCTTGAGCAATATAAACTGGTTTAGACTCCTCATCCGGATCTGCTAAGTCTATCTCCTTAACTACCGCAGGGCCATCGTAGACACCGCTACTCCCATTGGTAGGCGTTCGTTGGGCTTTTGTGTAGACTACTTTACGTTCCCCTGTGGTGAATGATTTGAAATGCTCGGGTGTGGGGTGTAAGTCTACTGGTTCCTGTTGTGCCAGACTTTTTTCTTTCAATTCCGCTTCCTTTTGCTGCTGAGCCAACTCTTGGTTTTGTCGCCTTCTTGCAGTACGACTTAGTTTTGGTTTCTCTTCGATTTCTAATTGGGCGACGTCATGAGGTTGCGGAATACACCACATGACACTTTGGAGGTATTGTCCCCAATTATCCGCTATCTTCCGATGAGCATCAATGGCTCCTACATAACTAAGCCATTCTGCAGTGGATCTTTCCTTGTTTATTGCAGTTCGTACATTAGCTCGATAGCGTTGGCGCTTATGTCTCGTTTTCTTCTTACCAAGTTTTTGATTTTTGTTTCTATCCGATTCGGACTCACTTGGTCGATCTTCACTTTCGGATGAACTGCAGGAGGCCACTGTCCTAGGCCTTGAGCACCTTGCTTCCACATTTGGGTGAATATTTGATTCATTTTCCCCATCAGGCTCAGGGTCAGTTTCTTCTTGAGATTCATACTCAGAGTTGCATTGGTCAGAGTCTTCGTTACTTTCAGTGTCGGTGGAGTTTGCCACGTTCTCGCCATCAGGAGTCAAGTGCATAACACCTATCATGTTTATTGGCACTAACGGTGGCATATCTTGCCCCTCAGGTGTTACCCAACTTGTGCCTCTATTTCCCCATGTGTCTATGGTTGCCGCTAGGTGTACCCAATCCACGTTATCCGACTCAGTCATACCCGGTAGGACATCCATATAAGGAGAATCTTTCCCATCATCAGTCTCTTTTTTGCATGTATAGCAATACCTTAATGGGGCAGAGTGAACAGTGGTATCCGATCGATTATCGATGATAACCTTGCTTCCTAAAGGATGTGCACGACCATTCTCAAGATCAACTCGAATGACAGAGTCCTGGAATTGTAGGTAGACATGGTTTTTCGACCAGTCATGTACCATTTGTGCTTCCCTCATGAAAGGACGTCCTAAGATCATTTGATATGACATAGGATGCTTGGAGAAATCCATTACAATGAAGGTATGTTTTACCTTGTATCCTAGGACCTTGATCTTAAGGTCCCTTAACATCCCAATAGGTTTAGCTATGGTTCCGTTTGCCATCTTAACCACTATGTTTGTGACTTCGAGGTGAGGCCTTCCCATAGATTCCCAACAGTTTTTAGTCACAATGCTCACTCCAGCACCACCATCAAGGATTCCCTTTAGAGTTAATCCCTTGGTAGTAATGGGGAGGGTGGCATTAGATTCGTCACCTTCAAAGTACTGTCCCAACTTGTTCACAGGTATTTCCACGACCGAATCTTCATCAAAGTTGGGTTGTAGATCCCAATGCTCCCCTTCATCTTGAAGCGTGTTAGGTCTATCCATATTTGCAAATTGTGGTAGCCCCGCCTTTAGTTCTCCATTGAGAAATGCCCGAAGAGCTAAGAATAGCTCAGGATCTCCGTATAATTTGGATATGATCGTGGTTCTGATCTCAGAGGACATGAAATCCATTAGCTTGGACACATTCAACGGTACTTTTCGAGACATCGCCCCTTGACTAGGGACTGGTGAAGATGGAATCACTTCCTCTTCGATGGGGTCAGGCATTCCCTCACTAAACATTCTTTCCAGCAAGAAGGGTGTTTGCCCACTTCCGGATGTCCTATCCTCACTTTCTTCCCGAATGATACTCGGTATAGCTAACGGTTTATGGTTCCGGTGAGGCTGAACTTGCGTAGGAAACACTGTGTCTGAAATTTTGACTTTTCTCGGGTTTGGCTCTAGTTCTCTTTGTGTTTCTTCCACCAAACCCCTTAAGTGTTGTACTTGTTCAATCTCCTCAACTGGGTTTGGGTAAGTTCCAATCTTTTTCTTGAGGGTTTTTGGCCCACGTGGCTTGTCTTGGGGAGTCTCAGTCAGTTTGGGTGGTCGAGAGGGCATTAACTGACTTGGTTGTGGGGCCGAGGAAGTTTCCTTCTGTTTTCCCTTATTTATGTACTCGCTTGATTCCCCTTCATTGAGCTCCCGTGTGGGTTCCTCCCTTAAGGTAGTGGCTTTGGTCCCCATGGTTTCTATTGAATCAGAATCGTCTTCAGGATCATTCATATACACGGGGTCGTCTCCTGTCCCTATGTTAGTCTTTGAACTGGGCTTGGAGCTTGTGGCATTAAGCGATCTCTTTCGCCGTGTTTTCTTTTTCTTTGCCTGAGCGATTGATGCAGTATCCCTCTCTTCAAGAATGTAGTTTTGATTTTGAAGCATTGACCGTGTAACTACATTCGCGGGTACAACGGGTGTGGTTCTTCGTGCTTGGTTGGTGACCTCAACCAAATTCAATGGCATAATCTTGGGTGCATTAGGATTATGTGGACATTGTGCGATCAAATGATCTATGCCACAACGATTGCATGTAAGTACCGGCATTCCCGATGTGCTCGCTTGATTTGGTTGCATCTGAGTAGAGATCTTCTGTAGCCTATTAGGGCACTCTGCTACACGATGCGGTCCACCACACTCGTAACATTGAAGAGGTGGTCTCCTTGCCAAGGTATTAAGGTTTTGCCCTCTTGTGGCAAGAGCAGCCGCTTGATATACAGGCTTGACTTGCCCGAAATGATCCTCCATGTAGTACTGGGGAATCATTTCAAACGTATCAATCCCATATGGAGCAGTAGGGTCTATCTCCTCTTCATAATCCCCACATGCACTATGTGACTCACAACCCATCTGGTTTACAGGGGTAATCCTTGGATGTGGAGGTTGTGGTCCTAGCACTGGCGGTGGTAACGGCACAGACTGGACTACATTCGGATTCCTTGGAACTATGTGCTGTGATGGTTGCTCGATAGGTTGTGCAGGCATTAGCGAGGGTACTTGAGGTGTGTTTGACCAAGCTAGTGGTGCCTGGTTTGCCAACATTCGCTTAAGTGTTAGGCAATCTTTAGATTGATGGCCATACTTACCACATGCATTGCAATTCCCATTGAATTTGACTCTGAATGTGGGACATTCACTCGTGCTATGTGGTCCTAAGCACACCGAACACCATTGTTGCTCTCTCCTTGGGTACATATGGCTATTCTGAGGAGCTCGATTACCCCTAAAGTATTCTTGGAGAGCCTTAGTAAGGTCGGTCACAGACATTTCAGATATCTTGGGCTCCTTGGCAATAGGTTTTACCGTCATTGGCTCGTGCCCAGATACTTGCGAACTAACAGATTTTGTTTCTGAAGACACCTTTTTACCTGCAATCATCAAGTTGTCTTCTAACTGGATTGCATTGGCAGTGACTGCTTCCCACGTTGTAAGACCTCTAATGACTAGGCCATTGTAAATGTCCTCGTGGCGCAATCCTCGGATAAATCTATCGAGGAGTTGGTTGTTATTGAAGCGTTCATCGGGAGTGCAGCGAGAATTTAGATGCTTCAATCGACTTATAAAGTCTCTCACTGACTCCCCTTCCTCGCGTTCAGCTTTTTGGAGTTGAGATGCTACCCCCCAAAGCACACCCTCGCGTATGTATTCTTTCAAGAACAATCTCTTGAGAGTGGGGTAGTGAGTGCGCTCTTCAACCCTTAAGGTTCGATACCAATCTCCGGCCTTCCCACTTAAGGTTAAGCCTAAGGCTTTACACTTATGGAGCTCATTGTGCTCTTCCAAGGAATCACACACGTGTTCAAAGACTTCAATGTGCTTCCTAACATCCTCGTTACCACTGAAGTTTTGAGTGAGCTTAGCCACTTGTACTGCCTTGCTTCTAGGTTCTCTCTCAGGCATGCCCCGCATGTTTTCCGCAATGGATCGTCCGATCGTCTGAGCAAATGCTGCGAGATCACCTAAGTGAGCAGGCATAGTTGGTGGAGGCACTTCTGGGATAGCCTGGCTGATAGGAGTTGGCGTTGGTCTGAGTAGGTTGGCAAATGACGTAGGATATGATATGTGACTAGGCCTAGCTCCCCTTGGATAATGGTTATGATAAGGCAGTCTTGGAGCATACGCCATCGGCATACTAGGAGGCGTAGGAGCTACATGAGCATGAGTAGCAATAGGTACATAAGGCCGATAGGCACTGCCACGCACTGTTGTAGGTACTGTTCCACTAGGTAGTGGTGTCGTACTAACTACAGTGGTAACAGGTGCGCTTTCTGTCATGCTCATCATTGGGGTAGGCATTGCGGATTCCTTAATGGAAAGTTGAGCCAAGGTTGGAAAACTAAAGTTACTACTCGTGGGCTCAACCTGCATTGAGACTCCAGGCGAAACAACATATGAAGGGTCTATGGGACTCACCGAGGGAGTCTCCAATTGTGATAGGGTTGGTTGTTTGGCCTTGCCCGTATCCAAAAACCTCATAGGGCCAGTGGAAACTAGGTCCACTCCCCTATTTTGCCTCTCAATTTGGATAATTCTATGAATCACCTCACATATCATGTGTTGTTGCTCCTCTAGATTAGTGGCGCTAGATGTAGATCGTAGGACTTCTAACCAACCTACATGGTATGTGTAACCCGTGTATAGGTCCGTTAGAGTCTCTGTGTGTAGATCATATTCCCAATTTTCATTGAGAAATATCCCATCTAGACTTGGTGTGCCAAACGGTTCTCTTGAAGTGGACGCAATGTCACTTCTTATGGATTGGCTTCTAGGGACCTCTACTTTAGGAAGAGCATCGGAATGTGGTAGCTCAGTAGGGCCCTCATTAAACGAAGTGGGTAGAATATCCACATGGACACTCTTTGGGAGGGTAGGGTCCACATAAGATGTGAATGGCGAATCTACTACCCCTCCTTCCTCATTTACTTCGCTTGTCGCATGCTCAGAGCGTGTAGCTCTACTAAAGGTCTCTATTAAACGACTAAACATGCTAGATCCGGGCTGTGGGGCCCACACTGGCATGTTTTGGCTTGTCTCCTCAGGGTTCTTGGTAGGGTGTCCTTCCATGGCTTCTGAGTCAGAGGACGAGTCACTATCCACTATTCGTGGATCTTGGGTTGCACTCCCTTGGGTTCCAGCCGAAGGCCAAGATGCCAACGTGGAGGGATGGTGTGAGCCTGCGTAGACTGAAACGCTTTCTAGTGGTTCAGGCTCTAGCACCCGACCAGAGCGTAGATGCATGTGACGTGGGTACCCTACGTGCGTTGGTAACTACCCTTGAAACTCACACAAGTGGTTTCTTAGGTGTTTCGCACCCCGTTTTTACTTGTTTTTGTGTTGTTTTTAACCCGTTTTTGACCCCCTTACTTACGGTCGAACTTGGACTAGGGCGTGTGATAGCTCGAAACGAGCGTATCGTTTAAAGGGTCCTAGTGTGCTTTACAGCACCGTGTTTGCCTATCCAGAGCTCTTGTAGTCCTCAAAACAGTCCGTTTCCTTTGGGGGAAAGGGGCAAAAGCCTATTTGCTTGTGGAGGAAAGGGTGAGGGCTTTATCCCACATGCTCACTTTACTCCTTGGGGAGTGGGCTACATATAGGGCACGACTTCCCATAAGCTCTCACTTGAGAGAAAGCTATGGAGGCTCACTCTCCTATATATATATATCAAAAGACCGAGACCGAGACCGAGGCCGGGGTCGTGGGTCGTGGGTCAATTGGGGTTCTTTCTTTTCAAAAATTTTTTCTCCAATTAGAAAAGCTTTCCTCTCCACACGTTTGGTTCTTTCTTTGAAAATAAAATTTAATTTTTTCTTTTTTCTTTTTTATAATTTTCTTATTTTTTATTTTCTGTTTTTTTTTTGTGGGATAAGTTTTCTAGGGTTTCCTTACGGTTCAACCTTGGCCGCGGCGCAGTTCGCACACACAGCACAGATCTGGGGATTCAGAAATCCCTCTCACACGCAGAAACCAGATAACAGAACGTACGCCCACACGCGGAGCGAAAATATAACAAAAAAAACAGGAATACAGAAGACAAATTGCAGAAACAGAGATTGAAAACCACAGAAACACCTCAACAGCAACACAGACGCCTTTCCTACAGTGTAGATTAAACTTCACGCAGTAGTCGAGCTGCAAACTGGAGCTTGGTGCAGGGCAACTCCCCGGCAGCGGCGCCAAAAATGTGCGCTTTTACCGCACAGGTCGTAGCTGGGGACTTGCCAGACACCGTATGCGAGCCACGAATGGCTACAAGCATACAACCAGGGAAGGAAGCTCAAACAGAATGCCAAAGGGTGTGTCACTCACCGCTTAACTGCTGCCTTGAAGGATTCCCGCGTCGCAGCCGTGAAGGAGGAGCCGCCGTCGCCGCTCTACCGCCTCTCCGCCGTCTCGCCGTGCCGCTACACAGTGCGCTCGATCGCTCTCTCACTCTCTCTCTCTCCTCTCTCTCTCACACACGCAGGAGAAGGAAAACAAGGAGATAAGGCAAGAGTACTCTTCTATTCACAACACATGAGAATGAGGATTTTAGGGTTACATTTGACTCATATAGGTGACTTGGCCGTTCACACTTGGGCGCCCATACATGGCCGGCCGACCCTAACCCTTATCCTACTGATATCCAAGGTGCGCCTCTCATCGGCGATCACCCAATCCCTTCATCCTTAACATATGGTGCCGACAAGCCCGGCCCATGACTCAGAATATTTAAATTAATGACGTAAAATATAGTATGTCGCAATGTCCGCCATGGGTTAACAAACATGTTCAAAGATTCATGCATTTAGAGTCTGGTAAACCATTGTTGCAAGTCCGATGAGACATCCCCATTATCCTCAAGTCGACTCTCTCCTCCAATCTGAGATCCTTCAACTACATAGTCTAGGCAAGGTCGCCCGCCATTCCATGACCAAATTCCAATGCCTTGAGATTACTTTAATCTACCAAGAATCCTTATTTTTCTTTTGAGAATGAATAGCCTTGCTAATACCAAAGTTGAGACTAAGGTCAATAGTAAGGACAAAACACATCATAGCTTTATGTCCCTTATCTCCAATGAGCCCAAAAGGACTCTAATTCCCCAACCTATTCATTGTTTTAGGACTTTACGCCTTTAAGAATTTCCATCAAAAGTCTTATTTGGAGATCAACTAATTTTGTGCTTCTATGTGCATTTCTACATGTATAATTGAGTACTTAGGGGTCCTTTAAACACTTCCAAAGGACATAACCATATCATTGGTTCATTCCATTGGCAAAGGCTTTTGATCTTTATTACCCAACTAATTTGACTAAATGCTTGGGTTTGATTGCCTCACTTTCTCTCCTAATTTGATTAGAATAAGCTTTGATCTTCAATATTTAATTTGATGTAATCCCTAATCTAAGGATGGGGATTTCACTTATAAATTATCCCTAAGTGTCTTGTCAATTAAGACTCCATATCACTCTAGAAATCTCACCTTATTAAACTTATTTAGATTTTTTCTCTCTAAATTTAGACTGAGGTCCAATTCATCATTTTTAACCCTTGGTTTAGACTTGAAGAGTCCTCTAAATTGATTTCTTAAGCAAGGGTTAACACCAAAAATAGCATTCTAATGACAATCCCATTCTAGAGAGATATAAGAGTTCAAGAGAAACCTCCTCTTTCAAAACAAATCCAAGATTTAACCATTATTCAATCCTTGATTCTAAAAGGATTCCTCAAATAAGACCTAAGTCAAGGATTAATTCTAGGATAACAATCTATTTACAAACCATATTCTAGAGAGATAAAGGAACTCCAGAGAAACCTTATCTCTCTAGAATTATGCTATTTTCACCTACAGTCTCTGAAGTCATTTCCTAAGGGTCTTACTCCAACAATTCAATGCATTATGTGAAACAAAAAGCTCTACTTAAATTAATAAAATATACCCTTTTGTGAAATGGGACCTTATGCAAATCACACTAGGTATACATGAGCAGGACGCACATGCATATTAAGGTTAATTAGCCTAATCTCATGAGTTAATGCTTTTTTATTATAAATATAGGGTAATTTATTGGAATAATACTATATCCAAAAATCCCCAAACTTATTTTGGTAAAAACTAAGGGTACAATCAAGTCAAGAATATATCTACTTGTCTCTAAGTAGTTTTATCCTAAGGAAACCTTGATTAATTATTACACCATTAGAAAGTTTTCGAATCCCAGATAAATTTAAAAAAAATAAGCTAAAGTTTATCCTTTTGGAAGAATCCATTGAATTTACTCAATGTCTAATGGTCAAATGAGGCATAGCCATAAGTAAATAATCATTTCCTTTTCTCTGGTTATTTACATATAATTAATCAATAGAGAAAATAATTTCTCTCACTAAATAATGAGCATTTGAACTCAAAATTTAAAAAGTTATAATTGGTTCAAAAATTCAAATTTGAAACAGGATACGCAAACTTACATGTTTATGGGCTTGAGGTTGATGTGTAGATGTTAGGATTGGTGTAGAGCTCCCACTTGCATTACGAGATCCAAGAGTTTTTCTACCTTGAAGTTAGTGCCTAAATATACCCACATGTGATGTACACTAGCTAGAATAACTAGCCTACTGGGTTTATGGTATGTAACGTATTTATAGTATTGTTGTAAGGCTTAATAAAAGTAAAGTAATAGCATCTATCCCTCCTAGAGTCAGGCATGGGAAACATAAAGGAGGATGGCCCCATTTTATAGCATAGCTAAGCCTATATGCATGCATAACTACCCTTGATAAATGGTTGATTAGCCCACCATGAAACTTTATTATGTGCAACTAGAGTGAAACGTGGATTCACCCTCACAGTTGAGTTTATCTCAAGATCTTGTGGGCTAGGCTTGATTTGATGACTAGACGGCCTGAGATATGTATAAGCCCCCTTTTCCTAAAGTGAACTAATAGGGGTATCCATGACACGCAAGTTTGGTGAGAAGTACTTATCGTTTACCACTCCCATTTACTACCCATGTTTTACACTTTCCACATTACAAATCCACCCTTGGTTTCCACGTTTTGCACTTTAGTCTATTTAGCCTTTGTAAATTTAATTTGTTTAAATGTATATACAACTAAAATAAATTTTATTTATTTTCTTGGAAATAGCCATAATATTTTTAGTCGAATAATTACACTAGGATGATTGGCACGTGTTGGACTCATTTTTAGGGTCTATTTTTTTGAATTCTTCAACATTACACGGATTGCATGCACATGTGCACATAGGCCCCCAAGGCTCAATTTAATTTTTATATACTAAATAATTTACTTGCAAATCTTAAGAAGAATTTACATCTCTATTACCATAAAACACAACATTATTTCCATTTCCTCTCTGTACAACAACATGATTTTCTACATTAATAAGAGTACAGGATAAGAGGGTTCTTACATATGTTCTCTCTATTTTCTTATAATGAGGTCTCTTTGCCTTCTGGAATTTAGGATCGGTGATTAGAACCTCATAGGGATCAACAATCCAGATTTGGGATAGGTGATTAGAACCTAATAGGGATCAATGATCCGAATTGGGATCGACGATCCAAGTGTGCAACATTAAACATAGCAGTTGGCATCATTCTCAATGCACTTTCTAGGTACAACACGGGTCTTTATACCACTTTATACTCTCTTACAAGAAAACCTGGCTATCAAGGGCTGATCTCATTGCTAAGTACAACCTTTCAGATTCTCAACTGGACATTATTGGCAAAAGGCTGATGCTATGGCATCGAGAAGACTGGTGGCTAATGACAATTGAAGACCCCCCTAAGCTGAAGGCTTTCCAGTGGATTAACCAAACAAGCATCTGGCCTATTCCTCCCAGGTGGAATACCCCTCCAATCCATTGTATTCTAAATCAAAGATGGAATATCCTCAAAGATAGGAGCCAGTGGTATTTCCTTTTCAAATCACTTTGGGGCATACATGTGGAACCTAAGAAAGCTTGTCTTGCTTGGCTTATCATGTACATGGCCATTTGGACACAGAAAAAAGCTCTAGTCTTTGGCAAGGGAAATGGATCATGTGCCAGATGCCTCAAAGAAGAAGATGATGTTCACATTTTTCTACTGTGCCCTAACATAGAACCAATGGTAAAGAAACTCAATGAGTATGTGGCCAGTTGGGGGAAAACTTGCTTATCCTGGAAGCATCTGCTCATTGGGGAAACCATAGGCTGCTCTACTGAACTATGGACAGTATTAAGAACAGAGATCCTCTGGTTCTTCTGGATTGAAAGACTAGCGGCCCTACACAACAGTGATACCCGCAATACCTGCTCCCTCAAAAGTCTCCTTGTTATTGCAGGGGAGAGATTCTACTTGAGGAAGATCACTGACATTGAGGCCAAAATTTCAAAACTGGTAGGCCCTATTGGAAGCACTCCAAAGAATGTATCAGATAAGGTCAAGATTCTTCTCCTTCAAGAGAAGAGAGAATATCTTGTAAACGTGGATCTAAGCTATGTGCTGAAGCTCCAATACCTGTAGATTCTAGGATAGAGACCCAGAGGATCATTGCTCTTTGCTGATTGCCTAGGATAGTGAGAAATCTCGGCCTGAAATTGGCTATGTGATACCAGCCAGACTTTTGTAACTTGTCTCGTTTTTCTTCAATAATAAAAATGCCTTTATTGAAAAAAAAAAAAGAAGAGAATACAGGATAATATTTAATTTGTGTCCTTGATAGCCTCCTTTTTTAGCACAGATGTGTGGAAATGAAGATCCTTGATAGCCTCCTTTTTCAACTCGAATGTGTGGAAATGAGATCGTTTTCCGCCACTGATTATCCTACATGACCCACTTTCAACTCTGGTCACGATCCAAATTTTGGATGGACGATCCGGATGCTGGAAAATTTGAAAATCGATTGACGGTAGAGAGTTAAAAAAATATGTTTTGGGGTTTTTAGGGTTTTTTTATATGTTTTTTTTAGTTTTCTAGTAGGATACATAGCAACACCTTAATGCCATGATTATCCACCCAATGCTTCAAAAAATAACAATTTTATAAAGATTAAGGGCTAGATTAAGCTAGGCTTGGAAAGAAATATACAAAATGTCCTAAGGCTAATGCTCATGGTAATTATGAAAATAACCAGATAGAGAGATAACCTACCTCAATCACACTTGGGAGAGCTTTATCATCATTCCATGAGTCCCTTAAGACAAAGAATGAATCAAATTAGCAAACAATTATGATAAGTAAGAATCCTGGTCCCATAAGATGGTGGTGTTGTGTCATTCTTTCTTATGACCCCTTGCCTCACAAGCCCATTTGATGTATGGATGTAAGTAGTTTACAACTCCATGGAGATATTTGGAGTCTCTTTTGCTGTTAGGATGTTCATGTCTCTTTGTGGTAATGCATACTCGATAGGGAGAAGGGCATCTATTGAATTTAAAAGTTTGCATTGTAAAAATGCCCATTAAATAATATGGGAGTAGTGAGTGAATACACCCCTTCATGTGCTAGGTTAGAATATTCTTTGAAAGAATCATCCATGTCTTTCTCACCCCTTAGTATTAATCACATTTCAGATGGGATCCTTCTAGTATTAACCTAGGAACCATATGCAAAAACTCCAAGCTTTGTTAAGAGCATTTTGTAAATGGAACTCCAATAACCAAGGTGGTATAAAGGGATCAATATGAGTAATGTCAATATCCTCTTCATCTTGTCTCATCATGTGAGGTAGAAGCATTGATCATATAGCTAACTCATTTAGGCAAACGATGGTAGAACGTTAAAAGAAACCAGTCGTCGATGTAGCTCACACTTGCCACTAGGCCATTGGAGAACCCAACAGTGTAAGAGATTGTTGTATATGCTTCCACACACTTAACCTTACTATTTGCAGGTGTAGGGAAAAGCAATGGTCGGGGGAAGACGATGCAGTGTTGAGTGCAAGTGCATCAAAACAACAAGACATTTCAACAAAGCACACAAGTCGCGTTCATTGAGAACATACCCTATATGATGCTGCGTGCCCTTTTTTTTTCCGACTAGCCTCCTCAACAGTTGCTGATTTTTCACCCCCATAGTTGCACGCCTGTGGGGGCTTAATTAGCCGCCCGTAGGTGATGCCGCCAAGAAACACCAAGTGGGGTTTTGAACCCAAGACCTCTTGGTCCTAGGAAACACCTTCACCACTTAACCTATCACCTCATTGACGCTGAGTGCCTGTTTTTACAGGCAAACATTAGGGCTTCCATCACACTTTACCCATATTCCCCAAGCATGTACACCAAAATATCAAAATTGGCCATAAAATTTGTAGCCTTATACCCTCAACTATTAGGTTTTATAGTACGTAAAGAGGTATTGATTCTTTTTTATGGGCAAACATTAATTTGTAGCCTTATACCCTCACGTAGTATGTGAGGAGGTAATAATATATCAGATCATAAATGTCTTTCCATTTATATCCCTTTAAAATATCAAGACCATACTTTCTTTCAGTTTGTTGATTACTCTTCCTTGTTTATGGTACTCTTCCTTGATTCTGATCAGTTTGCGAAGACCAAAAAAAAAGGGCATAGATATGAAGTGTCACATTAGAAGTTACACCCTCTTTAAGCATTGCTACACTTGTTGAATAGTAGAAAAGGTAAAAGACATGAACATGCTTTGAACGATTGTTGAGCATGCAACTTTGATGGTGCTTTGTGCACTTGCCTTCAAAAGAGTACCACCTGCATACCTCCTAAGAAGAATTCTACAAATGCCAAGTAAAAGGGGAGGAGCCTATGCATTTGTCGTACCCTTCAAAAAGGAATGACCAACTTTTACAATGTTTAGCTATTGTTGCCACATGAATGCTGAAGCAAAATTTGGACATCAAGTAGAAAGCGCTAAAAAGTATTCAAAGAGCATAACCGAAGCTAACAAATGGCACATGCAAAAAGATGTGGTCCGGAAGTCTTTAAGTCAAGCCCATTCCTTACGGGCATCACAAGCTTCCTAAAAATACATGCTGACTTGAGCATCGCTGAACACGTCTTCATTGTTTCATAAAGCCTACTACCCATCCTCACTACATGGCCATTTTTTACTTAATGACGTTTTTAGAGCCTTCATGTTTGAAATAAACCTATTTGTTCACCAAACTATATGCTAAGTAAATTGGAAGCTTGTAGTGGTTGGTCAAGCCGGTGTGATGTAGAATACCCAATTAAGCACCTAAATTAACTGTTTTACTCTGACATTTGAAGTCTAGCCTTGAATTCTTCACGTAATCCGTCAAATGTGAGCCACATACGTGCATGAACACAATGCAACATGCATACAATGGGACATGATATAATGCAGAAAAAAATCTGTAGTAAAAGAACTTACTAATACTTTCCAGAGCTCAAAAGCTCAGATGTTGCTGCACATTGATTGGCCGTCACCAAGTGCACAAAAGAGGGTAGGGTCCTGACTACTCGGCATAGAAAGGGCAGTATAACAAGAAAGTTGGAGACTATTTGTGGGCGCCCCTAAGAGCCCTACTGACAATAGACTTTAAAATACACTGTTGCTTAAACACGAGCTAGGGCACACAATTTCCATGCCAACCTCCAAATGACCAAGTCCTACAAGGGAAAACTAAAAAGAACCTTTGCACCAACATTCTGACCATGAACTTCGATCCATTCAACCTCTTGGCATGGACCCAAACTTGGCCACATGATGGTGGATTTTTACCTACAGTATGCCATGCCTATACTTGTGTCTTAAACATGTGAAACTTGTCCAACTCCACCTTTGGAAGAACCAAGCGCTTCCAAGCGTTTCCAAGTCCTCTCCCTCTTCTCGTCTAGTATTTTTGCTTTCTCTTCATCATCGTGAAACTTCTCCTGGCAACTTTGGAAGAGTTCCTGGTCTAAGTCCAAAAACATCTTCCTGACATTGGATGTTAGCCCATTTACAGTATGGTTCCAGTGGCTGCTTGTGTTTCTTTCGAGTGCAGAAAATATCAGAGGCAAAATAACATGCCGATTTTGCGCAACCAAGTTTACAATGTGATCATTGTTCCAAAGAAAGAGGGCACGCTCTGCCACCTGCATAAAGCAATCCAAAATATAATGGCCACCAGTACATTATGTAATCTAAAAGCTGATGAACAAGCAATAGCAAAGACACTTCATCAACCTAATAAAACAAGAAAGAAAGCTAGTGTGCAAGTAAAAACAAGATATTCGCTATATTCTATATTGCTAGAAATCCGAAACAAAATAGGACATGCTGAGTGCTCTCCTTGAGTGTGCATTGTGGCAATGGGAGATAAAGGAGCAGCAAGAGATAAATGGTCATTCTGATCTAGAAATGGGCGAACCTCCAATGTATGCTCACAATTTCCCAGCTTTTTCTCTCTATATTACCATCTCCATTAGAAGCTATGATTGAAAGCACGGGATGATGACCACATACCAGGCTTAGCAACTTAAATGTCACTCAATTGTGTGATATATGTCGATAGCCAGGTTTAGCAATTGCACGATGCATAGGGAGAGGTTAAATGAGGGTATGAGCATCAGCATGAGGTAAGAGCTCCAAAAGATACCTGCTGGCCTGTCTGCTTCACGTGGCTGTCTCAGGCAGCCCATCCCTGACGGATGCTGCCCGCCTGGAACACATCCACCCTTCTGGCCTGTAAGTGTGAGCAGGGCTGCAGGGCGCACAGAGAATACAGGTAAGCTGGCTTGATTTGGGCGGTAGTTCTTGTTAATCCTAGAATTGGATTAACAAAGAGAACTGCCTTTTGATCATCATCATCAAATTTTGCATTTAATGATGTGAGTTGTTGCACAAGGGATCCTGTTGTGCTAAGATGCTCTTGGAGAGTATGATGTTCTTTCATTTTTAAGATATGCTTGAGAAAGACCTTAGAGTTAAATATTTAACTTGTTTCCAAACAAATTCTCAAGCTTATCACATACCTCCTTTGAAGATTTGTCAAAGTCAAGTTAGTGTATGAGATTATCAGGCAAGACCGAGACCAATGTGTCAAAACTCTATCATTTCAATCGTTCCATGCTTTCACTTCTAGTGATATGACTGCTCCCTCTCGTTTTTCTTCAATACCTTTGACAATGCTCCAAATCCCATCTCCCATCAGGAGTAACATGATCTTAGTTTGCCAAGCTGGGATGTTGCTTCCATTGAACCTTTCCATGGCTAAGTTGCCTTTGCAAGTTTCCATGTTTCATGCAGGGACTTTAATGTGAAAGAAACCAAAATGTTATGAATGCAAGCATATGAACAAGAAGCCTATCACTATGGCATTGTTGTGGTGGAACACTTGTACTATTACTGGAGTTGAAGAGTAGCTGAGCTCTAATGCAAAGGCAAAGGGGTTCCACAAGAGAAACTCGGAAGCAAGCGGTGAACAAGGTCTCCCAAGAAATGTTGGCAATCGGCAAAGTTCACAGCCAGCTGAATGGCTGAGCAACTGGGCAGCCGCTAAAATGGCATGGTCTGGAGTTGAGTTGTCACTTAGGAGGCAGGCTCAGCATAAGTAGCGCGTAGGTGCAAGTGGTGAAGGTGACATGCAAGGGTCAGAAGGCCATGTGGACGGCGCAAAAGCTGAAGTAGCAAGGATGGCTCATGGTGGAGACACGGCGGCGTCTGAGACCTAGAAGTGGTGCAGCTAAACAGCGCCGATGGCGGCCACGTCCAAGCAGGCAACAAGCAGCCCAAAGTCACGAAAATGACAAAATCACACCATTGCCACGTCAGCCACAAGTGCGGCTAAGCATTGCCGGCAAAGGGAACTAAAAGAGGCGTAACCACTTGCGAGCTAAGTGGCGGCGGTTTGGTGCACATTCACACTGCCCGGTTATGGTGGGTCAAGCAGCTGAGAAGGGCAGAGTTGACTTGGCAGCTCCGCCTAGTTTGGCGAAATGGCAGCCCTAGCGCCAGCCGGATTTGGCAGCGAGCGGCAGAACGATGGTGGCCTGAGCGATGCTACGCAAGCGAGGAGACTAGAGAAACGTTTGGCCATGGTCGTCTTTGGAGTAAGCAAACACGTCAACAACCAACTGGGAAAGCCTAGACCCCCTAACTCTGATACCAAATGTAGGTATCCTATGGAGGATGAAAGGGTTCCATCCATACGTGTGCAGAGATGGAATGTGAGAGGGAGACTATGAAGCCAAATATTGCACGTACATGTATAAACCAACAAAGTACAATGCTTTTATAGACAAAATGTCTTATTTTTCTCAACACTCTACTCCCCAGGATAGTGACACTTGACTATACCACTGAAATGCTTACACAGTGCACACACAAACACTTAAGTGACTATAAGCCCTTGTTCACACATGTTGGGAGCAAGGCCTTATCTCTATGGTTGTTATGGTCGGTGTGTACTTGATCTAAAAGTGTGTGAATGGCTGCTAAGCCATGTTGTGTGTGTGTGAACCCACTCTTATGAATGAGGAAGAATGTATGTGTGTGTGTGTGTGTGTGTGAACTTCCTCTGGCAAAGAAGTGAACACCCACTGATGTGTTTTTGTCTGAACCACCTCTTACAGGGGTATAAATAATATCTAGATGTTTGTGTGTGATGTGACATAAGTAGTGATGTGAAGAGGAGAACCTTTGTACTTATAAAAGGTACATGGACTTCATTGAAAATTAATCAAGCAACTATCACATCATTCTTGAGTCGAGTACTCCTCACTCTCTCTCTAGCTCTCTCTCATATGTATGTATACTTAGGAGTCACTTTTACAGGACTGGTCTTCTCGATAAGCCATGCTGCAAAGGCTAGACTGATACAAGGGTATGCTTCTCTTGCCCTCATGGAGAGACCGTGCTTCTTGGCCCACTTCCAAGAGCCGAGGACCAAGATGTGGCTATTTGATACCTCGGTCACTCCAACATTGATGTATGGAGCACCCTTCTAAGCACTTGATCTTACAGCGGCCAAATGGCCAAGGATAGAGAGGCCTCAGGTCATGATGACCTCCCGTATGACACGCAACAAAGCATCGGTCCCACATGATATTATCCTAGCAAAGTTTGCTGTAGCACCCATGGTAGTAGAGGCACTCTTCCAAACAGTCACATACATTCACAAGATCAGTACCATGCCCCCTCTAGAGACACTCGAGGCTGGCCCTACAATTCTCCCAACAACTAGCAGCAGATGGGCACGAATCATGGTGTAGTCGAGTATGCACCTGATTCACGAGGCAAGGACTCAAGATGGATCACCTCCCCCCACTCCAGTATGACCCGGACTCCCCATTCATCACGCTCTCTTAGGATGACAAGAACCGAGTGATCAGATATGATTTATTGGGACTACACATACAAGATACCTAGATCACAACACATGAGCCACTCTCACACAAACAGCAATACCACATGGATGCTTTCATAAGGCTTGCAGAGGATTGAGGGCCAGTTATCTTGACATATACACGTCACATGCTATGCGCATTGCAATGGGCCAGTAACCCAGTTGCGGGTGTCATCGCACCATCTGAGGATAGAGACAAGGAGAGCCATGCAGATACCTCGTAAGGAGAGGATATGCACTAAGTGCCCAACAGGAGGTCGAGTCAGAGGAGCAATATGCAGATGCACCATATATTGAGATTCGAGGGAGAATCCACTGTCTCTTCTATTGGATTATATATCATCTCCAGAGGGTCTACTGCATCATTTTCATGCTTGTAATGGCCATTTATGAGGCGCTGCATGTGCATATTTATTTAGGCATTTTTCCCATTTTTTATACCTTTTATAGCATTTTTATGCTATTGTGATGTTGTCGGCCTCCTACAGCTGGCTGACCAGCTCTCCTAAGGAGTATATATGTGTTACGACCCTGTGTTTTTCCCTCTGAACAACAAGCAGGTGGGCACGGGAACGGGCACGGGATGGACAGTGTGGACATGCATCAGTTGGATATGAAAAGAAAATTCATAGGTGTGGCCAACCCAAGTGTGAAAGGGGACAAAAAGGGACTTTAAAATTTATAAGGTTTTTAAACCTTTGATGATTTAAAAGTATTATTTTCTTTAGCATGCGTTTTGCTGATTGCTTTTGGCATTTTTGAAAAGCGATCGCCTCTTTATAAAGGTGGAGGGTGGCGCATGGCTTCAGGGCGCATCCCTTGGGCAGATCGCCGGGTGGTGGTCATCATGGAGCAGGTTGCCCCGGTGGAGGCTGCACGTGTGGAGTCGGCGGCTGCTGCGCACGAGGGCTACAGCGCCAGGCAGGGCTGCATCGGGCTGTGTATGGCTGTGGATGCCAGGTGGGCTGCTATGCGCATGGGCTGTGTATGGTTGTGGGCGCCAGTTGGGCTACTGTGCGCATTGCCTACAGGCAACTGCAGCGCACATGGCTACTAGGCGGGTGACCAGGGCTCTGTTGCGCACATGGGCCACAGCTGAGCGCTGCTGCTGCATGGTCTACAGGCGGCGGGTGCTGCAGCGCTTGGGCTACAGGCGGCGGGCCCTACTGCGCATGGACTACAGGCTGCTGCCCATAGACTACAGGGTGCTGCTGCTGCACATGGGCCAGGCGGCTGCTGCACACAGGGAGGCACAAAGGCGCAAGGGCTGAACAGCACGCTTGACTCTATCTCTCTCTTGGCAGGAGGTGAGCTGAAGGAGGCACCGAGGGGCTAACAGCCAAGGGGTCTCTCTCTCTCTCTCTCTCTTTCTCTCTCTCTCTCTCTCTCTCTCTCTCTCTTCGCAAGCAGGTTTTGTTTACAAGATTAGGATGCAGAGGATCAAGCTACATATGTACAGGATGAGGTTCTTGGAAGAGATGTGTTGTTGCTCTTCATCTTGGACTTATGTGTATTCAGGGCTTGCTTGACACGTCCTCTATCTTTCTCTTTGGATGGTTTATCTGTCATGGAAACAGGACATTGGTTTTCGGGAAGAAACAGGATTCTGGTAACGAGGAAACAGGCCTATGGTTTATGGATACAGGTCTTTGGTTTCATGTGGAAAACATGTCTATGAATTCATGTGAACAGGTTCTAGTTTTCTCGAGGTTACATGCAAGCTGTGACTACAAGGAGGGACATGTGGTTTGGTACAGCCCTACTGTTGTTTGGGAAGGGGTTTGTGGGATCCATGATAGCAATGGAGAAGACCTTTTCAAGCAGGGAGATATTGTACAGGTGTGCCTTCCCTATGGAATGCTTTGCTGTAGTAACGAGAGTTCTTATTTGGAAGTCCTGGGTGAAAAGCTAAAAGGGATCCTATTGGTAAAGGATTCGACAAGTTGTACTTTGTACTCATTTTTTATCAAGTAAAGAAATACCGCAAGGGGCGCCACTGCATTTTGGCGCCAATCGGTGTCCTTGTACTTTTTGTAGGAGCACTCTAGCTCCCCCTGTTTGTTTTCTTTTCCAGGTTCCCATGGGTGATGAAGTGTTTTGTGTGCGAGTGTTTGTTTCACCGCCCGTCAGATTTCTGAAGGCCGGTTTCATGGTTCCATCGCCGGGACTTCTTCATAAGAAGAAGGCTCTTCTGAATCAAAGAGACCACCCATGGCTAATGCAGACTCCCCACGATGTATATTCAATGCATGGCTGGAACTAGCCCTTGTTCTACCTGTGAGTGGAGCTGCAAGTTTGCTTTCTTGCAAAGTTTTCAGCAACCATCTTGACACTGACTTGGCTGTGTCTATGGCTGTTTGCTCTTCCCTGACAAGATCTTCCACTTCTTCCATAGAAGGGGGCTGAATGGCTGGCTGTTCCACATGTTCTACATGAGGATTTTCTTGTGTAGGGGCTGGCTGGTCTGAATCCCCCCTAATTGCAATGGGTAATAGTCCATCAAACATTTTCAGCAAATACCACATCTCTACTGACAAAAATCCTTCGTGTTGTTGGATTATAAAGACCGTATCCTTTGCTCTCATTGATGTAGCCCGCATTTCATTGCTTTGTCATCTAGCTTTGTTCGCAGTTGTTCTAGCACATGTGCATATGCCAAACACCCAAATGTACGCATATAATCCACTGTTGGTTTTCGGCTATACCAAGCCTCAAATGGTGTCATGGTTTTCAAAGCTTTTGTTGGACACCTGTTCAACACATGAGTTGCACACATTATAGCTTCCATCCAAAAATTGTGAGGCAACTTTTGTGCTTTCACCATGCATCTTGCCATCTCCATGAGAGATCTATTTTTCCTCTCAGCTACACCATTCTGCTGCGGTGTATAAGGCACAGTACATTGGTGTTTGATGCCCTTTTGAAGCATATAATCCTTGAATGCATTTGACATGTATTCTCCACCTCTATCTGAGCGGAGTGTTTGGACTTTACATCGACACATATTTTCAGCCATTGCTACAAAGTGTCGAAAGCATGCAAACACCTCTGCTTTCGCTTTCAAAGGGTAAACCCAAGCAAACCTGGAGTAGTCATCAATGAATGTGACGAAGTAAAGATGCCCCCCTATGGATGGTGTCCGCATTGGACCACATACATCACTATGTATGAGCTGTAATTTACTCTCAGCTCTAACAACTCCATCTTTGGGGAATGGTTTTCGTTGCATCTTTCCCAAAATACACCCCTCACATACATGTCTTGGTGGAGACTCAAGAGGCGGCATATTATCAACCATATGATGCTTCTACAAAAGCATCAAACTCTGAAAATTTACATGCCCAAAACGAGCATGCCATAGCTCTGCATCATGCATAGCAGGAGTGTGGGCAGCCACTGTATTTGCATCATAAGTACGCTTGTCATAGCTGTCGAGCTTATACAAGCCTTTGTATCGTGTTCCAGAAGTGACTATTTCATAACCCTTTGATGGGTCTTTTACCAAACACTTCCCATCTTCAAATTCAACCTTTAAACCTTGGTCGTTTATGGCTGAGACGGAGAGCAGATTTTTCTTTATGCCTGGAACATACAATACATTTTTCATACATATATTGGCGCCATTGGCTGCAATAAGTATGACATTGCCAATTCCCTTTACTGGATATGTGGTATGATCTGCACATGATACAATGCGGCCATTTGAATCATAAACCAAGTGCTGAAATACATCTTTGCATGAAGTGATGTGGCTCAAAGCACCACTATCAAAATACCATGATACATCCTGTCTGTCAGATGCAATGCAAGACATATCATTGTCTGAAGCACTTGGTGGTCATTGCCTGCCCTTCTTTTTGGGCTTGTTTGCATCCCCTTTGTCAGACTTTTCACCACCAGAAGAGGGCTGTCCATGACCAGCCTTGCTAGACAGTCCCCCATGCTTAAAGCTCTTTGCTTTACCCTTATCCTTGGCTGTAAATGCCTTGTCTCCACGACGGTTGCTCGCTAAGTTTGCTCTTGTTTGCTCTTCCTGCAAGAGTAAACCCACCAGCTCTTCAAAAGTGACGAGATCACCACCTCCTCTCATAGAGAGGTTGAGAGAGGTGTGAAAGCCCAAGTAGGAAGGTGGTAAAGAATGAAGAGTGTTGGTGACCAGCTGTCTGTCTGGGATAACCTCATCAATGTTGAGCAATTGTTTCTGCAAATCTTTCACTTTGGTGAGATGATCTGCCATGGAATCACCCTCATCCATAGAAAGAAGATCCAATTGCCTCTTCAAGTAGGCAACTCTTGCCTCGTTGCGTACCTGATACATTGCTTCCAATGTGTCCCATGCAAGCTTCGATGTCTTGCAAGAACGAATGTGCGGAATAATAGTCCTTTTCACTGAAAGGGCTATCAATGACATGGCCTCTACAGCCCTAGAGTCCCATCTCTTCTGCTCTTGTGTGGGAGCAGGTTCTACTTCAGGAGCTCTTTGAGCACCTCCCCTTTGAGGCGTGGCTGGCTGTATGGTAAGTGGGCGTGTGTCATCACCACATACGATGCTCCAAAGCCCTTTGGCTACCAGCAAATTACGGATCATGAAACTCCATAGAGAGTAGTTAGATCCATCCAACTTGTTCTCCTGGGTGAGCACTCCAAATACATCTGTAGCATTTTGAGCCATGTCAACAAAATATACTTGCAAGCAAACCAAACACCAATGTGCACCGCCAGGCAACCAAATGTCTTGTGCAAATGTTTGCCTGCAAACTGAAGCAAGTGTAAACCTGCACCAAATTGTCCAATTTTTATTTTTTTTTTTTGGAAAAACGATCCTTCTATTAGTTAATGAGAAAACGCCATAAGGCTACAAAGCTCACCTCACAAGGAGGGATAATAAACACAGTGAACACCTGAGCTCCACCCCCGTGGTGGGCGCTCTCTGGGGGGGAGGGCTACCTAGTAGTACATGCGGAAGGTGAGAAGAGCCAAACTGGAGGCCTGTAGTGCCAAGTGACATCCTCGCCCCTCGCGATGAGGAAAGGGCCAGGCTGCCAAGTGCGGAGGAACGCCTTGCGGCGATCTCTCATGCGATCCGAGTCGCCCTGAAGTTTCCCCCAGTGTCCCCTCAAGGTGTGAATGATGTCCACCCAGAGGGCCTGTATGACCTCCGCCGGTGGAGTCGCCTGGCGGTCTATGGCCTCCCTGCATCGGGCTCTCCATATGTGCCAAGCCGTCATGCTGCTGATCATCTCCCATCTGTGCCCGTCCCCCTCCTGGGAGACTGCCGAAGAGAAGTCTGGCGTCGGAACCACCGCCATCGCCCTGTCAGAGACCTGGATGGTCACACTGCCAGGGACGTCCTCGTATCCAAGGGCCGGGCTGCTGTCCGTGGCCCAAGCCACCGCACCCCACGTCACCATCATCTCACCTGGCGAGCCTGCAAAAACCATCTTGAGAGCGCGCTGCCAAACCTGCTATGCCTGTGGGCAATCCCATAAGCAGTGCCGCTGCGACTCCTGTGCATGGCCGCACCGAGGGCAGGACGCTGGGTGTCTGCCAAAAGCTAGCCAAGCCCCCAGAGCCAGTCCTCTATGCGCTGTAAGCCAGAGAAAAAGCGTCACCTTCCGGGGCCGAAAGCTGGCCCAAAGGCGCTGCCAGAAGTCCCTAAGGAAGGCAGGGGAGAGCCCCTGTCGCCGCCAATGCTCGGCCGCCGCCGGGGTGCCCGCTTCTGGATCCGCCGCCCCAGCCTCGCTGTGTACTGAAAAAAGGGGGTGCCTGGGCTGGTAGGGGCCGAGTAGGGATCTCGCCAAAGCCACTCACCTGGATCCCACTGAAGGCGAATAAGAGGCCTGCTGTCCCAAGCCCATAATCTCCAAGAAAAGTCCTCCCCTATCGAGGCCGGTGAGGGGTCTACATGCCACTGTCTCTGATGAAAGCCGACCACCCGCACCCTCTGAAAAATACAACCCTGGAGCTCATCCAAATCTAGTCGGGTCCTCTATGAGCCGATGTGTAGAGTGCAGAGACCCCACGGATCCACTGATGAGGGGGGAAGCCCATCCTCTCCATAGTGCCTTCCAAGAAGGCCTAGTCCACCCGATCATATGCCTTCTCAAAGTCGAGAAGGAGCACTGCCAGATCCTCCTGCCGAAATCTAGCCAAAGCCGTAGCCTCCCAGAAAGAGAAGATGTTATCCAGGATGCTCCTATCCTGGATGAAGCCTGTCTGCGTGGAGTGGATGATGTCCGGAAGGTGAGGCTGAAGCCGCCTGCTGATCGCCTTAGCTAGGACCTTGTAGGCCGTGCCTAGCAAGGTGATCGGTCTCCACTGTCTAATCTCCAGTCTGTCTCCTCCCTCTTTGGCGATCAAGTGAATCAACCCCTCTGCCATGCTGTCCGGCATGTCTCCCGACTCCATAATCTCCTGGAATGCCAATCTGAAACCCCTATGCAAGAGACCCCAGTACCTCTGGAAGAAAGCCACTGAGAGACCGTCCTCTCCTGGGCATTTGCCCCGAGGAAGTGCCTGAAGAGCCTCCTCCAGTTCCGTATCCGAGAAGGGGGAGAGAAGGGAGTGCTGCAAATGGGCCGGCACAACCGGTCTCGTGAAGCTCCAGACTACCTCCCGAGCCTCTCTCACCCTGTCATCTGCTGGCTCAGCAGAGAGCAAATCCCTGTAAAAATCTGAGGCTATCGCCCGAACCTTGGGGGGATCCACCACTACCTGGCCATCAGCCTGCCGAAGACGCCTGAGACCCTCTCGTCTGAAGCGAGGCCCTGTCGCCTCAAAGAAATCTCGAGTCACTCTGTCTCCAGCCTGTGTCCAAAAAGAAGCCCGAGCATGGAATCGAAACTCCACCCTCCTCTCCTCGATGGATCTGATCTCTGTGCGAGCTGACTCCATCTGCTCTGAAATCCAAGGGCTCGTAGGATCCCTCTCCTGGAGTCTCTAAAGGGAAGCTAGACTCCTCCGCAGGCTCCTCTCCTGCTCTCTGAAAGCCTCCAGACGGTCCAGGGCAACCTGTCTGAGCATCCTACTGATCTCCTGCAAACCCCTGTCAAGATCGCTGGCTGCCAATCCTCTCCTGAACTGAAGCTCTTGCCAGACCCGCTCAACTCTGGTCGCAATCTCGGGCTCCTCTATGAGACAATCTGGAATCCGGACGCTCTGGCCTCGCTCTCCTCTCGTAGGGTCCTCGATCTGGAGAAGCACTGGAAAGTGGTCTGAAAACGAGGAGCCTGCAAGTATACCCACAGTGCCACCTCTATCGCAAGCCCACTCATCAATGTAAAACCTGTCGATGCGGGAAAGGTTAACTCCTGTGGCCCGTCTATCCGAGCGCGAGAAAGATAAACTCCCCTGCAACCTGCCAAACTCCGAGAGAGTCCACGGATCCTGGCCTCTCACCTGCAGCACTAGTTCCTCCCAGGCAGCGAGCTCCGGCCCATGAATGGTCTCCTGGCTGCCCCCCATCCTGTCCTCTGCATCCTCCAGCATGTTGCAATCCCCCCCTAGGCACCAATGGTCTGCCATGGGGAGGGACTGCCTAATGGTGCTCCAGAACTCGGCTCTCCCGGTCGCCCCATTAGGGGCGTAGAAGTTGAGGAAGCCAATGCGGTCTTCCCCAACCCGAAGGATGATCCACTGCGCTCGACCCTGGACCAGAGTGCCAGAATCCACAACCTCGGATAGAAGCTGCTCGCTGACTGAGATGCATACTCCACCCTGGTTCCCCTGGGAGCCATATGCCGGTGACCAAAAAGTGTGACTCCTGCCTGGCAAGATCTTCCCGCAGGTGCGGGTACGCCCGGCAGAAAGGTGGTGTTCCTGGATGAAAAGGATATCTATGGGTCCTCCAACGAGAGCCCTCTGGATCTCCTGGCGAAGTCTGCCCCGACCAATGTAGCAGCGATGTCCACCAAGACCCTGGATGTTCCATGAGAGGATCCTCATGGATGAGCTATGGCAAGTGAAGCAGCCGCCACTGGCTCACCCCTCTCAGCCGGCCCGGATGATCTGCCCTCCACTCTGTGAGTCTTGGGCGCCGGCTTGGAGGGAGAATAGTCACTGTCTGTCCGGGTGCGGAGTCTCTCCAAAAAGAGGGTGACCTGTCTCTGTGTCCAGCCCCACTCCACCTTCGCCCTATCCAGGGCATAGGCGTGAGACCAATCCTCTGCATATATGTATCTAAAGGTAGGCTGCACCCTCGGGGCGGCATGGAGGAGAATCAGTAGCACCGCCTCAACTGAGGTGTGGACCGGATCCACCCGCCAATCTCCTATACCAAACAAGCTCATGCGGGCTGAGTGTAATCGGGTCTGCAATAGGTCCGTGATCCCCAAGTCATTGAAGTGGTGAGAAAACTCCAGTATCTGATCACGCAAAACTTCCTCTACAGAGTTGCAATCCCATGCTGTGTCTGGGGCAAAGGAAAGGAGAAGGCCACCATGCTGCTCACCACTGAAGGAGAACGAGAGGGATGGCACACCACGCAAGCTCGCAAGGGCGCGACCAGTGTCTCGAACGGGCCAGCATCCAGGTGGAGACACCTGAAAAAACCGTAATCCACTGGGAGCCCCATCACTCGCGGGGGCCCCCCAGGGGAGGCTGGAGAGAACTCTGTGGCGGGCGAAGCTAGGATCGCCATCTCCACCGGCCCGGAGTGGCGGTGGAACAACCGCTGGACTGAACTCTGGCCTACCCAGCTGCACTGCCCCGGTGCAGTGGGTGGTCTGGAGGAGTATCCTGGAGAGGCCGAGGGAGGGATGGTGGCTCGCGGAGAGGAGGGGGGAGAGCGAGGAGAGGATGGAGAGGCATCTGCCAGAGGAGAGGTGTCAGGGGGGCCGCCGGGGGAGGCGAGAGGGGGGGGGGGGGGGGGGGGGTTGGGGGGGGAGAGGAGGGGTGGAAGGAGTGCTCTCCGAGTGAGGGGAAGAGGAGCCGGGGGTCGCAGAGTGCGGCCCGGGATCCTCAGGAATCTGCTCCATGGAGGGGGCGGGGCCCCCCGCGGGGAGAGGCGAGAGCGGGGTCTCCACGTGGGGGGCTCCACCGGCGGCCTCAACGGGCACTGAGTCTGAATCCTCGTCCATCGGGGTGGGACCTGCTGGCCGCCTATCCCTGACTGGAGCATAAGTGCGGGTAAGTGCCTGGACGCCAGCCGGAGTCGCTTGTCCGCCAGCCTGTGCTACCTGCTGGCGTCTGCGAGACGGTCCCTGCGGGCCGGGCGTTTCCGCCGGCGAACCTCCTGCCATCCGCCAGCCTCCTAGGTCTGCGCGGCATCCTCCGCCGGGGCCTGCTCGTCAGATGATGGCGCCTGCTAAGACAAGCCAGGGATGTCCGGTCTCTGAGGAGGTTGGCCACCTCTCGGGCCTCCTGAAGGGGGTCCAAAGGCGGCAGAGCATGAAGGATGAACCCCCTTGCGGGGACAGGCGCGTGCGAGGTGGCCCATCTCCCGACAGATGTAGCACTGGCCGGGGAGGCCCGAATACTCCACGCGCTGTATCAGATGTCCTCCAGAAAGACAAGGGAGGAGGATCGTCTTCGGGAGGGACTCCGGTGTGACGGAACCACAACACGAATGGCCGGGAGTCCTGCTGCCCGAGCTATCACTGAAGCCGCTGTCTGAGGCGTCTCCACCACCTGTCCGAACGCCTTGCCAATGGATGACAAGAGGGGCAAGTACTCCTTGCGGAGTCCAGGAAAGCAGATAGTGATGGGGAAACCTGTCGCGCCTGCTAGCGGGGTCGAAACCGTGAGTCCATCGCGCCAGGAACGCCCGGGATGAGCGGAGGGCAATGGGGCTCCGAGCCAGCACCATCTGAGCTGCCTGGGGGGACTCGAAATCCACCTGGTAGTAGCCACGTCCCAAAAAATCGACGCTGACGATCTTGGCAGGCACGCCAACGAGGCTGCCTTGCAGAAGGTCGCGAAGCTCTCTCCGCATCGGACGGCTACCCACTATCTTGCAGACCAAGGAGGAGGCCTCAAGAGCGGATACTGTGGAAACAAACAACTGATGATCTGCAGCTGTGAACTCCAGACGGAGACCGAAATCGGCAGGGGTAGTCGGAGCGGCTTCCATGGAGTCCTCCAGAGGGAAAAGGCCAGAGATCGGGGTCACCAACGGGAGGGACACAGCCCTACGAGGAAAGGGAGAGGCGGAAGGTGAGAGGATAGCGGGGGCGGAGCGGGGGGGGGGGGAGGGGGGAGCTGAGGCGGGGGAGCTAGCGGTGGGGGGAGGGGCGAGACGGAAGGGAAGGTGAGAGAGAAGGCGGGGGGGAAGAGCCGCGCAGCGGAGGAGAAGGCGGGGGGGGTAGAGATGGCGGGGGAGAGAAGCGAGGCGGAGGAGAAGGCGGGGGGGTAGAGATGGCAGGGGAGGAAGCGAGGAAGGAGGCGGGGGGGAGAGATGGCGGGGGAGGAAGCGAGGAAGGAGGCGGAGGAGGAGAAGGCGGGGGGGGGAGAGATGGCGGGGGGGAGAGATGGCGGGGGGGAGAGGCGGAGGAGAAGGCGGGGGACAGGCGGGGGGGAGAGGGGGGCGCGCGACGACGAGAAGCAGCGGGGGGAAGGGTAGACGGGAGGGGGATGAGGCGGAGCTCGCAGGAGCAGATTAACAGTTCATTCAAAGGAAATCCTACTCCACCAAATTGTCCAATTACACACAATGTGTATACATATGCGACAAATCACAGCTATAATGCCCAATTACATGCTCCAATCTGAAAAACCCCAATTTTTATGCACTCCAATCGCTTCAATGTGCAGTTAATTGGCCAATTTTCACAAAAGCCCCAAATTTTTGCAACTGAAAGAGGCTCAATTTGCTGATTTTGACCTCAATTTGGAAAACCCCCAAATTGCAAGCAAAGCAACATGTCCAATTTTTCAATTTGGCCTCAAATTGAGAAATCCCCCAAATTGCCTGAACCCTGGACCACCTACAACTTGCAAATTTTCCTGGCGAGAATCTGGAGTAGAGTGCCTGCAAAGCCTTTGCCCCTTTTATTTGTTTACTTAATTTGAATATTTAAGCTTCCTGGAGCAGAAGTACCTGCACGTTGAGGGGTAGTACGGATTTGTGTGTTTTAGGTACACGATGAAGGCAAAACAATGATTCTACTCTCAGTTGTGAGAGTTCTTTGGGCAAATGAAATGTATGTTGATATGCCGAAGTGCAAGAGGCCATTGACAAGAATGTTCACAGGTATAAGGCTTCACTTGAGCCTTTGCTAAGGGCAAGGTGGTGAATGAATTTAAAACTGGTTAAGTGTCTTAGTTTGACAGATTCACGCGTGATCACATGGGGATGGTACCCTAAGTCAAACAAATGATAACATAGCGGGTTCGTCTTGCTGTTGCCATTGTGGAGCACCGCCGTCGAGCTAATCGGTGGCGCCACCAACCTCGTTGCCGTTTCTGGGTAGTGCGAGTGCTAAGACAGCCACCACCGCTGCTCCACGTGTCACAAATCCCTATATTCTAGGGACATGCGGATGCGTGTCAGGCCTAGAAACATGCGGATGCATGTATGTATTATACCTGGGCATGTGTATGGATCATATGAGTGGATGCATATGAGTCCAAGGACATGGCAGGATATTTGTGGACTTTCGGGCGGTGCCCGTGTGGATTCCGGCCATGCACACATGGTGTGTTATGATGGCAGGCGGAATATTTTCAAGTACAAGAATGATGATAGGTGGTTCTCCAAGTTTACATGTGCACAATGCATAAATGATGCATGCCATAACTTTATTTTACTTTGTGTGACATTGTCTTGCTGTCTGGACAATGCTTGTTATTTTGGCTTCTGAAGTCCGAGGGACCGGGGACGCCCGGGCACCTTGCGGACACGTGTGTGCACTCCTATTTGGGCCTAAAATTGTGGGCTTATGGGTTTTGCAGGTGGTAAGTGCGTCCACACTCAATTTACAGCTTACTTCATTTACTACTAAGGTTTATTGGTTTGCAGGTCCACACTCATTAATAAGTGGCCGGACAACTTATAATGCGTTCGCATTTGGTTGGACCAAAATTAATGAAGTCCGGACAGCTTATGGCCATTTCCCATTTGGTTGGACCTAAACTTATACAAACAGGACAAATGGAGCACTATGGGCTGGACACCTACCTGGACACCTTATGGGGACACTTGTCAGCCAGTATGTGTATCCACCAAGCTCCTTAGGTGGGCACTGGAAAAAGGCGCCTCCTTTTGGGCTGTCTTATTCATGATTCAACACATTGGAGAGCTGGTTGGAGCTTTGGGAGTTGCTACAGGGCTGGTTGCTTGCTTCCCGGACTCACACAAGCTTGGACAACGATCCCCACACTCTTCTAAAGGGCTGGTTGGTAAATTTCAGACCTGCAATTTCTGGTTATTGCGAGTTTTGGGCTGGTTACAAGTGTCCAAAGTCAACTTGGACAGTACAGGACAGCTCTAGGGACCTCCACAGGGCTGTAGGACCCTTTACAGGTGGAATTCTCGCCATAGAAAGTTGCTGTTTTGGACTGGTTATTGCACAAAACAGGCCGGACAGCAATGGAATATGTGAGCATGGATGTGTCTCAAGGATTCCTGGTGTAACAGGTGCTTAGGGCAAGCATTGGGGACACTTGCTCGCGGAGAACACAGGTTTCTGGATCAGTTTCTCGCGTGGAAACAGGGCCTAAAGATCCATTTACATCTTGTGCAGGGCGGAGTACCTATGAGGATTGTGATACTCTTGTGCAGGGCGGATGTACCTGTGAAGAGGCTTGTGCAAGGCGGATGTACCTGTGTAGGGCGGATGTACCTACAGATTCTCTTGTTTGAAATGTATTCATTCATGATGTATTTGGAAGAATCAGGTGCAGGCTGGTGGTGAATCCCCAGGCACCCATAATCTTGTACTTTGCAGACTCTTTTGGTAATATAACCTAAAGGGGGGGGGGGTCAGCCTATCATCGGCCCCTTTATGTGGTGTACTGTAATTTTCAGCTTTGTGGTTGTAATGCTCAAGTGTTAAGTGCTCAGAATCTTGTTCACATTTATACGATTCCAATACACGTGTCCGCCTCCCGTTACATTGGTATCAATGCTCAGTTTTTCCCCTCATTGGAAAACGGTCTGAGGCTTGGAATCATAAGTGATGACCTGATTTGAGTGTCATGGACAGCCACATTTCTGACAGTGTGGAGAACACGCAGGACCGTGAACTTCATGGTACAAGGGATGCAAGAGATGCTGCAGGCAATGATGTCTATGGAGATGCAGGTACTCATGACACTATGCATTCTGATTTGGAATCTTTGAGGCGTCAAGTGCGACGCTATAGGGCTGAAACCGAAGAGCTTAGGTCATTGAAAAATGACCCGGATGTACAAAGGGTGTTGGCTGCGAAGGCAAAGGCCTCGGTCCATGAAGTCACTTTTGAAGCAATTGCAAAGGAAATGGATGTTGAGAAACCCCGAGAGCTTGCACTTGCATACCTAATGGTTAAGGGTGATGTATATACCGAAGCAGATGGTAGTTTGGCTTTCAAGAAGCCACCCCTCATGGCTGCCCGTGATGGTGCACATGATGCACAACAAGCAGGAAGAGCACAGCAAGTGCCAAATGCTGAAAGGACAAGAGTCCCTGGTGATAGGCTTGATGCAGGTCAAGAGAGGAGTAAGGATGAGGGATCCTCTACTCATTCCCGCTTTGCTCCAAGAAGACATATCCGTTCTCGTGTTGAGCTTTCCACTCATTTGGAGAGTGTGGCTCAAGAGAGAACGAAGAGGGATCGTGAATCTTCATCGCGGCATCATCATCATGCAGATGAACAGGATGTACATAGGGATGCATATAGAAGGAAGAAGCCTCGAGAGTTCAAGTCCGGTGACAAGGATGTAAAGTTTGAAAACTTTCAGGGACAGATGGACTCTACCAAAGCACTTGCTTTCATTAGACAGTTTGAGATAGCTTTTTGCAATGAAGACTTTTCGGAAAAGTCTATGCTCAAACATGTGGGAATGCATCTCAAGGATACGGCAAGTGATTGGTGGCTTGCAAAAATACTTGATGGAAGTGCTGCCCCAACTTGGTCTTCTTTCAAAATTCAGTTTTATGATCAATTCTTACCACCAAACTTTGCAAAGGATGTACGCAAGGAGTGGGATTGGCTGTCCCACGATGAGGGAGAGTCCGTTGCTTCATACATAGCAAAGTTTTGGAAAGTCCTTCTCAAGGTTACTCCCTTCATGAAGATTGGAGAGGACGAGAAGAAGAGAAAGTTTGAATCGGGGCTCCATCACATCATCCAACAAAGCTTGGGAGTGTACCCAAATAAGACCATACAAGAGCTTATACACTCAGCCATGATTGCGGAGAACTTGCACATGAAAGCACCCACAAATAAGCCATTTGCAGGTCAAAACAAGAGCAAATTCAGGGCTGGTTATGACCAGAAAAAGGGTGGACAGCCACCTAAGAATGCTCCCAAAGATGGCCGAGATGCAAAGGATGACTCTGAAAAGAAGCCGGGGGGTAAACGCCACAATTTTGGGCTCTCAAAACAGCAATTGGAAGAGTACAGGAAGGCTGGAAAATGCTTTAAGTGTGGCAGTAAAGATCATATATATCCTAAATGTCCACAGAATCCTAAGAATGCTGAGCCTAATGTGGAAAAGCCTCTTGTGAATGTTGTACCCGATGTGCAGGGTAATACAGGGCATGAGCCCAAGAGTAGAGTCATATGCAAGGCTTGGGGCAAATTGAAGGATCAGCCCGCTTTGTTTCTTTTTGATGATGCTTCCACAGATAACTTTATATCCGTACAGATGGCTGCCGCCATTGGTCTCAATGTGGAAGACATGGGAATGCAAATGAATGCAGATGCCGCCTTTGAGGGCAAACAGGTTGATGTAACTCCGGTCATTGGTAAGCTCCATGTACAAATACAGGACTACCTCGACCATGAGAGCTTTTTAGTGGCTCCTCTTACAGGTTGTGATGTGTTGTTGGGGATGCCCTGGCATCACCGTTTAGAGCCTATTAAGGCTTACAAAGAGAAGAAAATCAACTTTGTACATAGAGGCCGTGAGCACTCTATAGATGCTGGTACTACTACAAGTACCATACCTCTTGTAAGCCATGTACAAATTAATAAGGCAATAAAGAAATCAGCTTGTTCTTACTTGGTTTTTGTACGTGATACCATTGAACATTCTAGTGTTGATGTTAGTACATTAGATCAAGACAAGCTTAACTTTTTGAACGAGTTCAAAGATTGTTTTGCGAATGCTTTGCCAGCAAGGTTGCCACCAGAGAGGCCGGAAGATCATTGCATAGATCTAATTCCCGGTAGCTCTCCACCTAATAGGCCACCATACAGGGTGAGTGCTAGTCAACAAGAAGAGATTATGGCACAGGTGAATGAACTTTTGGAAAAGGGTTTGATTCGGCCTAGTTCCTCGCCATATTGCTCGCCGGTACTTCTTGTTCAAAAGGAGGATGGTACTTACAGGATGTGTGTTGATTACCGTGCCCTCAATAAGATAACCATCAAGAATCGGTTTCCCATTCCGCGCATTGATGACATCTTGGACAAGCTTGAAGGTTCGGCATGTTTCAGTCGAATAGACCTTAAGAGTGGGTATCATCAAGTGAGAGTGGCACCTCAAGATGTACACAAGACTGCATTTAGGACAGCCTTTGGTCTTTATGAATTTTTGGTGGTGCCTTTTGGCCTTACAAATGCACCCGCTACCTTCAACAGGATGATGGACAGGGTATTCAGAAAGCATAGAAAGTTCACGGGTATATTCTTTGATGACATTATTGTATTCTCAAACAATGAAGCCCAACATCATGAGCACCTGGCTATTGTGTTTAAAGAGCTTAAGGAAAATCAGCTCTACATAAATGCAAAAAAGAGTGAATTCTTCCTCCCAGAGATTCACTATCTTGGTCACATTGTATCAAAGGATGGTGTGCGCATGGATCTTGCAAAAATACAAGCCATGCAAGAATGGCCAGAGCTGAAATCAGTCCATGAAGTGAGGAGCTTCCTTGGTTTATGTGCTTACTACAGGAGGTTTGTCAAGCATTTTGCTTTCATTGCCGCTCCGTTACATGATTTAACAAAGAAGAAAGCAATCTTTAAATGGACACAAGAAGAGAGAGATGCCTTTCAAAAGTTGAAGAGTGCAATCATCTCGAGACCGGTACTCATTATTCCGGATTTGCACAAACCTTTTGTGGTGGAATGTGATGCAAGTGGAGACTGCATAGGGGCTGTTTTGAACCAAGAAGGACATGCCATTGCCTATGAGAGCAGACGCTTGCAACATGCAGAGCTTCACTTACAGGTTTATGAGAAGGAATTGTTGGCTGTAATTCATGCCCTTACTATTTGGAAACACTATCTTTTAGGGGCTGATTTTATGGTCAAAACTGATCATCAAAGTTTGAAATACTTTTTGACTCAAGAGATTCTTTAACCTGAACAGATTGTTTTTCACAAGGAACGAAAGCTTGCGGGAGGCAAACTTGTTCGTAGGTACCTTGTGAAGTTCAAGAATTATTCAGCTTTGGATGCGAAATGGATGGATGTGGCCTACTTCGAGGGATTACCTAGATCTTTTGAAGGCCTATCTGGAGGCTTTTCAGTTGCGGTTAACTGATTAGAAGCCGGGGGGATGTCACAAATCCCTATATTCTAGGGACATGCGGATGCGTGTCAGGCCTAGAAACATGCGGATGCATGTATGTATTATACCTGGGCATGTGTATGGATCATATGAGTGGATGCATATGAGTCCAAGGACATGGCAGGATATTTGTGGACTTTCGGGCGGTGCCCGTGTGGATTCCGGCCATGCACACATGGTGTGTTATGATGGCAGGCGGAATATTTTCAAGTACAAGAATGATGATAGGTGGTTCTCCAAGTTTACATGTGCACAATGCATAAATGATGCATGCCATAACTTTATTTTACTTTGTGTGACATTGTCTTGCTGTCTGGACAATGCTTGTTATTTTGGCTTCTGAAGTCCGAGGGACCGGGGACGCCCGAGCACCTTGTGGACACGTGTGTGCACTCCTGTTTGGGCCTAAAATTGTGGGCTTATGGGTTTTGCAGGTGGTAAGTGCGTCCACACTCAATTTACAGCTTACTTCATTTACTACTAAGGTTTATTGGTTTGCAGGTCCACACTCATTAATAAGTGGCCGGACAACTTATAATGCGTTCGCATTTGGTTGGACCAAAATTAATGAAGTCCGAACAGCTTATGGCCATTTCCCATTTGGTTGGACCTAAACTTATACAAACAGGACAAATGGAGCACTATGGGCTGGACACCTACCTGGACACCTTATGGGGACACTTGTCAGCCAGTATGTGTACCCACCAAGCTCCTTAGGTGGGCACTGGAAAAAGGCGCCTCCTTTTGGGCTGTCTTATTCATGATTCAACACATTGGAGAGCTGGTTGGAGCTTTGGGAGTTGCTACAGGGCTGGTTGCTTGCTTCCCGGACTCACACAAGCTTGGACAACGATCCCCACACTCTTCTAAAGGGCTGGTTGGTAAATTTCAGACCTGCAATTTCTGGTTATTGCGAGTTTTGGGCTGGTTACAAGTGTCCAAAGTCAACTTGGACAGTACAGGACAGCTCTAGGGACCTCCACAGGGCTGTAGGACCCTTTACAGGTGGAATTCTCGCCATAGAAAGTTGCTGTTTTGGACTGGTTATTGCACAAAACAGGCCGGACAGCAATGGAATATGTGAGCATGGATGTGTCTCAAGGATTCCTGGTGTAACAGGTGCTTAGGGCAAGCATTGGGGACACTTGCTCGCGGAGAACACAAGTTTCTGGATCAGTTTCTCGCGTGGAAACAGGGCCTAAAGATCCATTTACATCTTGTGCAGGGCGGAGTACCTGCGAGGATTGTGATACTCTTGTGCAGGTCGGATGTACCTGTGAAGAGGCTTGTGCAGGGCGGATGTACCTGTGTGTAGGGCGGATGTACCTACAAATTCTCTTGTTTGAAATGTATTCATTCATGATGTATTTGGAAGAATCAGGTGCAGGCTGGTGGTGAATCCCCAGGCACCCATAATCTTGTACTTTGCAGACTCTTTTGGTAATATAACCTAAAGGGGGGGGGGGGGGGGGTCAGCCTATCATCGGCCCCTTTATGTGGTGTACTGTAATTTTCAGCTTTGTGGTTGTAATGCTCAAGTGTTAAGTGCTCAGAATCTTGTTCACATTTATACGATTCCAATACACGCGTCCGCCTCCCGTTACACCATGAGGCCTGCTCCGTCCAACCTCTCTTGTGCCTTGCTACTTCACCCGCTCGACCTCGCCTGTGGCTTGGTGCTCTACTCGCCTTGTAGGCATATGCTAACTTATGGTAGTGCTATGTGTGAACAGGGCTTAACCAAGGGCACTTTTTCCCATGTGGTTTTTCCCCTTGGATATCAAGTATGAAAGGACACTCTACATATAATATTTTGTACTTCTATATTATATGGATGTGACACACATGCAAGGGTTGACTTGCATTTTGTGGCTACCACACTTTTGGCTCTCTTTCTCTCTCTCTCATTTTCTGTGTGTGAGCTTCTCCATCCTGCACCTAACCCTAATGTGCAGGTTTGTGCGTGTGAGTGTGTGAGTCCAACACCAACAATTGGTATCACAACTGGGGGCTGCGTGTGGATTTCTATCCCTAAAATCTGCAGCAAATTGTGAATTTCCGTCCAAAACTGCAAAATTCCGTCGCTTGCACAGTTCTGTCCGTCGCCTGTGAAATTCTGTCCGTCGCCTGCAGAAATCCGTCGACGGAGCTAGTCCATCCATCGCCTGCAGAATTCCGTCGACGGAGCTAGTCCGTCCATCGCCTGCAGAATTCCGTCGACGGTGCTGTTCGCTGCCTTCGCCCGGCCCGCGCAAACAGCCACCTCCGCCTAGCCCAGCCGGCTGCCCTACTGTGAATGTCGCCGCCGCCGCCCCTGAGCACCTCCCGACCGGCAGCGCTACTGTGGCCATCACCACCGCCGCCCCTCCCGGCCGGTGGGTCTACTGGAGCCACGACCGCCGCCACTGCCGTCCTCCGTCCCGGCTCCGCCGCCCAGAGCCTCCGTTCGTGTAACTTGGTTGAACACAATGCTAATCAATACACTTAAATACACTAAGATTTGAAGGACACTTGCTCAAATACAAGAAGTAAAATTGCTGAATTTGACAAGAGACACACAATGAGCCGGAACGGCGGACCCCTCCCTTGAGTAAATTGTATTACTATTGGAGAAATTCAATACATAGCTTCACAGGCATCCATTGCCAAATCCTCCATGCCAATGCATATGAAATTCAGCATTTAGAAAACAATGGTATGTCGATGTAGATCACCAAGGAGCTGCCTTGATGCCCGGCCCGACTTCAGTGCCCATATTCTCTACCATTGGCTCTATGTTCTACCAAGCAAGGTAGCAACATCTTCAAGAGCACATAGGACAAGAGAAATACTACACAGGGCGGCTAAACAAGGAGTCCTGCCCTTCTACTGAGTAAGTAATGACAACACATTGTCCAATTAGCTTACCAGTCTTCATAGAAGTTGTTGCAAGCGGAAGCCTTCGCGTTGGAAGCTTTAGAAGTGTTGATATCTTCGATTTGCCGCAATCCTTCGCGACAAAAGTCTTCAAGAGGATGAAGGGAACCTTGGGAAAGCTTCCCCTATGGTTCAACTTGAGAAAGGAAGGCTGAAATTAGGGTTTTCAGCAAAAAGACCAGAAATTACAGCAAAAATGAGAGCTGTTTTGCTGAATTTCAGTCATTGGGAGTGAGTAGGAGAGTGATTAGCACTTGGAAACACTCTTGGAGGCTTGGAAAACACCCTAGCAAGTTGGGTATGGCTATGGAGAGCTTGGAAATGGAGAGAAATGGTGGAAAAACAGAGTTTTCAGCCTCCAAAAATCCTCATGAAGAGAAAACACGAATTTCTCTTAATAAGTAAGTAAATTGGGGTCCAATCAGGTGAAGGGACATGGGGAGATGCCCATTTATGAGTAAAAGGGGAGGATCAGGTCCTGGACATTGAGTCTTGTCCGCCTCGGGACTTCAGTGAGTGTGAACTTGGAAGCGGTCATAATTTATAAGTGACTTTTGGGCGCCCAAACTTTAATGAAATGGGAACACACTCACTTATAAATATTGGCTAAGTCCTAAGGACTATTTGAGCCTAGATTGGGTAATACTTACCACCTGTTCACATGCCACACAACCATGTCAGCAGACAGTTTCACACGCACGGTTCACGGGCGGGCGTCCCCTTACCCGGAACTACACATAGGTCATGCAGGCATGAAAACAGCATGCAATTTCATTTGCAGGCAAGCACATAAAGATGCTATGCAATGCAGCATTGGCATGAGCAATTTCCGTTCATGAAACCATATAAGACCAGGCGTTTCCAGGTAAGTATACGCAATACCAGACCCAGTGGAAAGCCAATCCTCCAGGCGTTTCCAGGCATGTACACAAAGGCACAAGTCCCAGCGGAAAGCTAAGTCCTCCAAGCGTTTCCGGGCATGTACACAAAGGCACAAGTCCCAGCGGAAAGCCAAGTCCTCCAGATATTCCGGGCATGATAACATCAAGTCCCAGCGGAATATCATATCCAACTATACAGCATGACACGTGTCAATCACCTGCATAGGCATATTCCATAAGCCATGGACACCAATCCAAATGTACATAGTGTGAAAGCAAGAGTGAACCATTTGGGTGGCCAAATGGTGACATTCCCCCCCGCTTCTAAATAGTTGTCCGCAACTGAAATGCATCCAAATATGTCTAAAGCACATGCGGGCAATCTTTGAAGAACTCTTCATCTACCCATTTAGCATCAATGGGAAGATAGTTCTTAAACTTCACAAGGTAACGCCTCACAACTTTGCCTGCAGCAAGCTTGCGTTCCTTGTGATACACAATCTGCTCTGGCTGCAAGATCTCCTCAAGCTCATCCACTTGTGGTGGATCCTCAATGACCATTTCACTGGGCTCCGGCCCTACATACTTGCGAAGGAGACTCACATGAAAAGCATTGTGTATGTGCCAATGACTAGGTAATGCCAATCTGAAAGCCACTTCATTCATCTTCTCGATCACTCGAAAAGGCCCATAGTACCTGGTTGCAAGCTTAGGATATGCACCCTCTTTGCCAGGCCTCTTTGCAAGTCTTGCTTTCTCAAATTTCAGCAATACCCAATCATTCTCTTTAACATCCAATTGCCTTCTATGCTTGTCGGCAGCATTTTTATGTTTGTCTTGTGACCTTGCAATGGCTGTCCGCACCTGAGCAAAAGCAATATCCAAGTCTCTTACATACTCATCAGCTGCAAATATCTCATCCTTTGTGCGAAGGATGGGTGGCAAAACCACCTTACCATAAACAATCTCAAACGGGGCCTTTCCCGTAGATGCATGCACCATGTTGTTGTATGCAAATTCCACAAGCGGTAAGTATTTCTCCCAAGAAGACTTCTGATCCGCCACATAACATTTCAAGAGATCCAACACGGCTGAATTTGCAGCCTCACTTTGTCCATCCGTTTGAGGGTGATAAGCTGATGAGAAGTCCAATTTGGTACCCATATTATCAAATAAGGCCCGCCAAAAGAGACTTGTAGTCCTGGGATCTCTATCCCCCACAATGGACTTCGGCATTCCATGATGTTTGAACACTTGTGCAAGATATATTTTAACCATATGCTCAGCTTTGATGGTCTTTTTGACCGGCAAGAAATGAGCTTGCTTGCTAAACCTGTCCACAATTGTCCAAATTGCATCATTACCCTGTTGGGTACGTGGCAAGTCCATAATGAAATCCATTGTAATACTTTCCCATGCTGCGTGGGAAAAGGCAATGGCTGAAGCAAACCTGGTGCCTTTTGCCTATCAAATTTGACCTTTTGACAGGTGATACATGCACGTACATGTGCCTCTATGTCCTTCCGCATACCTGGCCAAAAGAAATACCGCTCAATCATGTGCGTAGTAGGCATTATGCCTCTATGACCAACATATGGAGGAGCATGGCACTCATCCAAAACCTTTTGCCTCATGTCAGACACCACACATAGGCAATTATCTTTCATGAGATAACCCTCTTTGATCACATATGAGGCATGTGCATGACCAGCCATCAAATCAGCCCAAATAGTGGCAAAATCAGCATCCGTATGATACAAATCACGCATGGTAGACAAGTCCCCATGAGAGGCAACCGAGATAGCTGCTACATACGGCTTTCGTGACAATGCATCGGCCACTACATTCTTCTTTCCCGGGGTGTGCAAGATCTGAAAATGAAACATAGAGAGGAAATTGGCCATCCTCATATGCTTCTCTGACAATTTAGTTTGAGTAAGAAAATATCTCAAACTCTGGTGATCTGTCTTCACAGTGAAATCAGCCCCAAGAAGGTAATGTTTCCATATAGTAAGTGCATGAATTACAGCCAAGAGCTCTTTCTCATAAATGCCAAGAGATAGCTCTGCATCATGCAATCTACGACTCTCATAAGCCACGGCATGTCCCTCTTGATTAAGGACAGCCCCTATGCAATTTCCAGATGCATCACATTCCACACAAAAAGGCTTTTGCAAATCTGGAACGATCAACACTGGACCATGAGTAGTTGCATCTTTCAATTTGAGGAATGCATCTCTCTCTACATTAGTCCATTTGAACACGGCCTTCTTCTTTGTCAAATCATGCAAAGGAGAAGCAATCCATGCAAAGTGCCGAATGAACCTGCGGTAGTAAGAGCATAATCCAAGAAAACTGCGGATCTCATGCACCGAACTCAATTCGGGCCAATTCCGAATTGCATCAATCTTTGCAGGATCCATCCGCACTCCATCTTTGGACACAATATGCCCAAGATAATGTATCTCTGACAAGAAGAACTCACTCTTCTTTGCATTTATGAAGAGTTTATGCTTATGGAGCTCTTCAAAAACAATAGCCAAATGAGCTTTATGCTCTTCTTCGGTCTTCGAGAAGACTAGGATGTCATCAAAGAAGACACCTGTAAATTTCCTGTACCCACGGAATATGCGATCCATCATTCTATTGAATGTAGCCGGGGCATTTGTAAGACCAAAAGGCATAACAAGATACTCATAAAGCCCAAATGCTGTCCTGAAAGCAGTTTTGTGTACATCCTGAGGCACTACACGCACTTGATGATATCCACTCTTGAGATCAATTCGGCTAAAGCATGCCGATCCATCCAACTTGTCAAGGATGTCGTCTATGCGTGGAATCGGAAACCGATTCTTGATGGTAAGCTTATTCAAAGCTCTATAATCCACACACATACGAAAGGATCCATCCTTCTTTTGAACCAAGAGGACGGGTGAACAATATGGGGAAGAGCTTGGCTGAACCAAACCCTTCTCAAGAAGCTCATTCACTTGCTTCATGATCTCCTCTTTTTGGGATGCACTTACACGATAGGCTGGCCTATTAGGTGGTGAGCTACCCGGCACAAGATCAATGCGATGATCTTCCGGTCGTACAGGTGGTAACTCATCAGCAAAACAATCATTGTGCTCTTGCAAAAATTTAAGCCTATCATTACTAAGAGTGTTTACATGTACATTATTTTTCTCAACATGATCTCGTACAAAAATCAAGTACGCAAAAACACTCTTTTTTCATTACTTTCTTAATTTGTACATGAGATACAAGGGGAATGGTATCGCCCTCTTCACCAGCATCAATTACATGTTCTCGGCCTTTATGTATGAAGGTGATCCTGTTAGTCTTGTAAGCCTTGTACGGATCAATACGTGTATGCCAAGGCTTTCCAAGCAATACATCACAGCCATTCAAAGGCGCCACAAGAAAATTCTCATGATCCACATAGCCTTGAATGTGTATGCGCAACTTGCCAAAAATAGGCATGACCTGCACTTCTCTACCAACAAAGGCAGCCCCTGCTTCAATTTGAGGACCCATGTCCTCCACTTCAATACCCAAAGCAGCTGCCATCTGAGTGGATATGAAATTCTCCGATGCACAATCATCAAACATGAACAAAGCGGGTTGATCTTTGAGCTGTCCCCAAGCTTTACATACAACCCTATCTTTGCTATCATGTGAAGTGTTGCCTTGCACATCCGGAACCATATGCACATTAGGCTTCGGTACATTAGCATTTTCAGCTTTGTTCTTCTTATTTGGACATGCTCTTGCCATGTGCTCAGTGCTGCCACAAGTAAAGCATTTGCCTTCACGCATATATTGCTCCTTCTTCTCAGCACTAAGACCAAAGTTTGCCGGCTTATAAGGGCGCTTGTTAGCAAACTTATTTTCAGCTTTTGGACCTAATTTGGCTTGGTTTTGGTCCCTTTTAGGTGGCTGTCCATCATTTTGCAGGTTTTGGACAGCCCTCTCTTTGCCTTGAAATGAGGGTTTAGACTTATTGGATCGACTCAATTTGAGTTCCAATTGCTCGGTGGCGGTGGCGGCTGCGATTAATTGGTGTAGGGTATGACCAGGATACATTTGTAATCCCGCTTTGTACACGGGTTGCAATCCCGATTGAAACCTTCTCTTCCTTTCCGCCTCGGTGACATGCATAAATGGAGACACCTCCAAAAGCACTTTCCAAAACTTTTGTACATATGCATTTACCGATTCCCCCTCATTTTGCTTTACCCAATCCCACTTCATTGTTATCTCATTCAATGCATTGGGAGGCAAGAATTGAGCATAAAACCTCTCCTTGAACTCTTCCCATGATCTAACGGGATTCGGTGAGAGCTTCTCCGTGAGCCACCAATGGGCAGCAGTGCCTTTCATGAACATGCTTACATGCCGGATCATGGATTTCTGAGTGAAATCCTCATCACTGAAAGCAATATCAAACTGGGCAATAAAAGCAAGTGCCTTTGATGCATCGTATTCCCCATGATATGTGTCAAACTTCACAGATTTGTCTCCGGCTTTGAAGTCACGAGACTTTGATGCATGTGTGTGCATCTCAACATGTTTTCCCCCATGTTTGTCCATTGGGACAGCTCCTGTGACTGGCATCATTTTTGCACCAAAAGGTGATGCATAAGGCATAGATACATGTGCCCTGTAAGCATGAGGCATGGCTGGCCCCTCAACACGCATTGATACATTTTCAGCCATAACTTCTCCCTCACGAGCACACTCGAAGGCATGAGTGGCATGAGAGATACGCGGAATACCTGCACCAACAGAAAATTGCAGCCCATGTTGCATGTGTTGTGCATGTACATTTTCAGCCGGCAATGGCATTTGACATACATTTTGACCACTGCCATAAACATTGTATCCTTCACGGGCTACATGAGGTATTCCTGCATGGCGTGAAGTCACTGATTGTTCCTCTCCCATCGCATGGAGGTTCATCCTCTTAGACATAAGTTCTTGTTCGGGCACCAGTGGGGATTCCAAGACATGTGGGATGGTTGCCTTTTCTGCATAGGCATCCTCGGTACGAGCCAAGTATGCACGTGCTGCATCCCTCGGTTGCATGTGCAACTCTTGAGCAATCATTGCCATTGCATGATCCATATAAGATTCAGCTTTCTTGGCCTTCAAACGATCATGTACCAATGGATCCTCGCGGCGATAGAGATTCAATTCTTCTTGTTGTGCATGGAGAAGAGCCTGCATACCAGTAAGTTCAGCCCTCAAAACTATGGACTCTTCTTCTTGCATCTTCTCTTTGCCACGGGACGGCTGTCCCACATATTCATGTTCCCTATTGTGCACCACATGAGTTTGCTCATCCTGTAAAGCATTGGAGGCATGCATTTCATTGTCCCTGCCTCTTGTATTAGCATCTCCAACATTCATTGTATGGCTGTCCATAATGTTCTAAGTGTAGAGATAGCTAGTGTTCACGGTGATCGTCTCTCACGATAGAAGTGAAAGAGAACCGTATGCTCTGATACCAATGTAACTTGGTTGAACACAATGCTAATCAATACACTTAAATACACTAAGATTTGAAGGACACTTGCTCAAATACAAGAAGTAAAATTGCTGAATTTGACAAGAGACACACAATGAGCCGGAACGGCCGACCCCTCCCTTGAGTAAATTGTATTACTATTGGAGAAATTCAATACATAGCTTCACGGGCATCCATTGCCAAATCCTCCATGCCAATGCATATGAAATTCAGCATTTAGAAAACAATGGTATGTCGATGTAGATCACCAAGGAGCTGCCTTGATGCCCGGCCCGACTTCAGTGCCCATATTCTCTACCATTGGCTCTATGTTCTACCAAGCAAGGTAGCAACATCTTCAACAGCACATAGGACAAGAGAAATACTACACAGGGCGGCTAAACAAGGAGTCCTGCCCTTCTACTGAGTAAGTAATGACAACACATTGTCCAATTAGCTTACCAGTCTTCATAGAAGTTGTTGCAAGCGGAAGCCTTCGCGTTGGAAGCTTTAGAAGTGTTGATATCTTCGATTTGCCGCAATCCTTCGCGACAAAAGTCTTCAAGAGGATGAAGGGAACCTTGGGAAAGCTTCCCCTATGGTTCAACTTGAGAAAGGAAGGCTGAAATTAGGGTTTTCAGCAAAAAGACCAGAAATTACAGCAAAAATGAGAGCTGTTTTGCTGAATTTCAGTCATTGGGAGTGAGTAGGAGAGTGATTAGCACTTGGAAACACTCTTGGAGGCTTGGAAAACACCCTAGCAAGTTGGGTATGGCTATGGAGAGCTTGGAAATGGAGAGAAATGGTGGAAAAACAGAGTTTTCAGCCTCCAAAAATCCTCATGAAGAGAAAACACGAATTTCTCTTAATAAGTAAGTGAATTGGGGTCCAATCAGGTGAAGGGACATGGGGAGATGCCCATTTATGAGTAAAAGGGGAGGATCAGGTCCTGGCGATGAGTCTTGTCCGCCTCGGGACTTCAGTGAGTGTGAACTTGGAAGCGGTCATAATTTATAAGTGACTTTTGGGCGCCCAAACTTTAATGAAATGGGAACACACTCACTTATAAATATTGGCTAAGTCCTAAGGACTATTTGAGCCTAGATTGGGTAATACTTACCACCTGTTCACATGCCACACAACCATGTCAGCAGACAGTTTCACACGCACGGTTCACGGGCGGGCGTCCCCTTACCCGGAACTACACATAGGTCATGCAGGCATGAAAACAGCATGCAATTTCATTTGCAGGCAAGCACATAAAGATGCTATGCAATGCAGCATTGGCATGAGCAATTTCCGTTCATGAAACCATATAAGACCAGGCGTTTCCAGGCAAGTATACGCAATACCAGACCCAGTGGAAAGCCAATCCTCCAGGCGTTTCCGGGCATGCACACAAAGGCACAAGTCCCAGCGGAAAGCTAAGTCCTCCAGGCGTTTCCAGGCATGTACACAAAGGCACAAGTCCCAGCGGAAAGCCAAGTCCTCCAGATATTCCGGGCATGATAACATCAAGTCCCAGCGGAATATCATATCCAACTATACAGCATGACACGTGTCAATCACCTGCATAGGCATATTCCATAAGCCATGGACACCAATCCAATATGTACATAGTGTGAAAGCAAGAGTGAACCATTTGGGTGGCCAAATGGTGACAGTTCGCCACTGCTCCGCCACCCAGAGCCTCCGTCCGGCGGTGCACGTGCCCAGCAACGCCACCTGACCGTTTTCGCCTCCAGCACCCTTCACATGTACTTCTCGACTGCAGTTACTTCGCTGAGGAGAGCAAGCTATAGCTCCATGGTTTTTCAACACTCCAAACAAGTATTTCCTTCCTAAGATATAAGCAAAAACTCTCAAAATCAATTTTCTTAGCCAAGAAAAAAAGAAATACGAATTGTTTTTTTTTTCCAGAAGGAGAGAGAGAATATGAAGTGGTGGCAGCATGGGAAAGCAATGCCATGTGTCCCGTGAGTTGGCCCCCTAAGTCATAAGGTGGTTTCCTATGTCCAAAGCCCAAATTTTGGGGCTTTCGAGTTTTGTCCACTTGGGAGGGGTGGACATTTGGTGTCCGCCCAGACAAAACTTTGTCCACACAAAAATTTAGCATAATGCAAACCGGCAACCATTCAATATGAATTAAAGTTTTAGACTAAATACTTGCCACCTACTTTAACATGCGAAAGCTTGATGAATAGAATCGGTTCTTCAATGGACAGAATTCAACAATCTTTCGTGACAAAGATAACGCACAAGATAGATAGATATGTGCAGAAAAACAGAGAGAGAGAGAGAGAGAGAGAGAGAGAGAGAGAGAGAGTGAGTCGGACACAAATACCCTCTGTACAACCCCCACCATGGATAGTGTATTTGCTTTATTAGAATGATGAGAAAATAACGCAAATCTGTAGATCTTCAACCTTCACCTTGGCTTTAGGATTCCCTGGCATTTGGATTCTTCAGCCCCTTGTGAATTGTAAGATGCTCAAATAAGATCCTAGCCTATGCTTTTATAGTGCTTCTTATGCTGGTCGGTGGGTTCCAAGAAGGGTCAGCCCGTTTATTATCTCTCCACGACTTGCTTTAATGCTTTTAAATAGTTGCCTCTTGCTGTTTGTTGACTGAGAGCCTTGAGCTATGCTGTCCAGCCTGGCTGCCCACCTTGTTAGGCTGGCTGCCCACCTTGTTAGGCTGGCTGCCCATGGGCTAGCCGACAGTCTAGCCAAGCCATAAGGGCTGGCCAACTGGGCTGCCCAGGCCACAGAGCTGCCTGACAGGCTGGCCAAGCCACATGGGCTGGCCGCCTTGGTGTCCAGGCCCCTCTAGGCCTGGCAGACAGCATGCCCAGACCAATGCGACCGTTGGGCATTGGCCATGGGTCACCTAGACCCTTAGGGTGGCCTAAGGCCTACCCCATTCTTAGGCAAGGGTATCTACTATCAAACCTTGTTCTGGGGTGGCCCTTAGGGCTGCCCCCTTCTCCTACATGCAACTACATAAGACTCAGCTGCCTAATATCCAGCTACAAACCAAACACCCAGAACACCTGTCATCATTCCAAAGGGTGACTCAGTACGGACTGGCATTGTTTCATGTTCGGGACTTGCACACCTAAATTTAGGGTCAAGTCTGTGTCAAGTCATGCGCATAAGTCCTGCACACATCAGACGTAACTCACTTACAAGCTATAAGGATGTACTACTCCACGCATTTATTAGGTCTGTAACCCACTTACAAGCCAACGTATGCTCTCCGGGCATTTATTAGGTCTCTGGTCGGGTGCCTTAACAGTCATCAGAGGCATTTAGGCTTTAGATGTTCACATGTGTGAAAGGCATACGTCCCAAGACCACCAGCAATTTGAAAGGAAGGCCAAGAAAGCATTTGAGAGGCCATGAGCATGAGCCAAGAAGGCTGCCCATGGGGTGCTCAACATATTGGCATAAGGGGCTAAGGGGCTGGCCGACTAGTGGCACCCCATGTGTAAAAAGACCAAAAAGCCCTTTTCATGCAAGTCGGTCTGGTCGTCCAGTAGAGGACTGTGGACCACCCCCTGGGATAGCTATTTAAAGGCCCCAAATCTACCCTTCTGCTCATTCAATCATCCCAGCATTCTTGCGTTCTTCTGCCAAAGGGCAAGCCTAGCAGCATAAGCACAACCAGTAAATGGGTGCTGAAGCAAAGTTCATGCATTTGCTTCCAACCGTGTTGCTGTTAGAAATTGTGCATCTCAATGTATTGGGGAATGCCTATTTATGAGGTTTTATCCATTTATTTCCTTGTTTAGTAGGTCGTGGAGCAGTCGACCAGCTTCCCAGCATCACTATATAAAGGGGCCCCCTCTATTCACTTGATTATCATCTAACCTATTCACAGGCACATGTTCTACACCATTTGCTGGCTGATATTCCCATTATAAAAAGCCTCTTGCTACAAAACACGATGTTCATTGTCTTGTCTGATGTCTCTCTCTCTCCTTTGCTCTCCCCCTCTCCTATGTTTTGCTTCCGCATTGTGCAACTTTATCATAGTATCACTCGCTTCGGTGCTGGCATCCACATCTCGTTCCTTCATCTAATCAACTTAGCGGTTTTTGCTGGAAAAAGCCTGCGTTCTCTTGCATCTATGGCACCAGGAGGCTGCGTTTTTGCTTCTTCACATGCAGTTGCGTTTTCTTCATCTACTGGTGGCTACGTTTTTACTGCTGTGTTTCCATCCAGGTGGCTATCTGTGGCTGCATTTTCCCCTGGGTGCTGCGTTTTCAGCATTGCAGCTGCGTTTTGGTGGGTGGCAACGTTTTCTCTCCTTTCGCCATCTTCTTCATCAGCGTTTTCAGTTGTTGGTCATGTGTGGGCTGCGTTTTCAGCCCTGGTCAGCAGTTGGGCGTGGAGTGCCCCCGACTGGTGGCATCTTCAGCCTACCTTTTCTTCGATGGATCTACCTACTTCATGGGTGCTTTCTAGCAAGATTTGTGGGCTTGTTTACTGCAGTCATAGTGACATGGGACGGGGGGAACGGACCCTAGGGACGGGGAGCGCGTGGGACGGGGGCGGGACGTCCGCGGGACGGCAGAACGGGGACGGATACCTGACGGCGATGTGGGGACGCCGGGAACGCGTTCCGGGAACGTTCTAGGAACGCCGTTCCCTGTCCGTACGGGGACGATCAAACGGACCGTTGCAACAAATTTTTGACCGTTGGCGGGGCGCCAACGGCTATCTGTCATGACCGTTTCCCTTGCGCCACTCCTCCAAGGCTCCAAAGCTTCTCTCTTGAGTCTCTCTCTCCCACATGGCTCCCCTCTTCTTCTATATAAGAGACCTCTACCTCCATGCTCTCCTCAAGCCCTCTCCTCTCCAAGCTCTCCCTCTCCAAGACCCAAGGCTCAAGCTCTCCCTCTCCAAGCTCTCCTTCTCCAACCTCTCTGTCATGTGCACAGTGGGTATCTACCGTGTGCTATACGCATGCAAGACTAGTTTCGAGGCTTGGGGAAGCTTGGAACTAGGCAGGCTGATTGACGAGCTGAGTTAGGGAAATACTAACGAGCGGGCACCCAAGTATGGACGGGCGGGCGGCCAAGTGTGGACGCTCGATGACCGGCCAAGAGCCTATAAAAGGGTGGCCAAGGTTAGTTATTGCATATAGAGAGTCTCGCGAGTTTGTGAGAGCTCTATGGTCTTGGAGCCTGGATCTAGTGCAGACGTGCACCTGCTTTATGCAGCCGAGGCCGGCCAGCAGTCTCGAGGCCCGCGAGGGCAGCTTCGTGGCGGTATGGGACGTCACGAGGAGGAGATTGGTCGGTACGTCAACCTAGTTAGCTCAGCTCGTGGCTCGGTGGGGACAGCCAAGACTATGGGCTTGCCCACGGCTGTCATGGTTGGGAGGTGAGTCAAGCCTGCACCCCCTTGCTTGTTTGTTGTTCGTTTGTTTGCAGGATTCGAGTTTCGAACCAAGATCGATCACGAGGGGATCCGTGGGAATTTGACAGTAGTATCAGAGCATACCTCGTGAACGAGCAAGTCGGTAGGTAGAGAAGAAGAGGTCGAAGAACGGTATGTGTTAAAAAAGCTTGCTGTTTTTTCTGTGCATACTGCAGTTTTCAGTTTTGGTATGTGTTTTTTCTTCATCAAAGAACCCCATGTTGATGGGAGATGGTAGGTTGAGTAAGGGTTGATTGCTTTTGCAAAGAAGAGAAGTTTTGGTTGTGCAGTCGAATAACCTGCAGGGAGAGAAAACTGAAAAAAAAAGAGAGAGGAAAAGCACGTTGTTTTCGTTGCTTTTCGTTGAACGAACGAGAGAGAGAGCGTGCGAAGCGTATGCTGTCCGGCTGATTTTTGTGCGTTGGCCGTTGTTCGCTGCTGCGGGGTGTAGAAGGCGGAGGGCGCAATGGTATGGGCAGCCAGTCGGCTGGCAGGCGCCTAGGCTTGCGTGGCCAGGCCTGCCAAGCCAGGCGGCCAGACTAGCGCAGCCAGCCAGGCCTACGCAGGCGCCTGGCCAGGCCTACGCAGCCTAGCCTAGGCGGGCCAAGCCAGGCCGGCGAGCGCTCACGCCAGGCAAGCGCCCCAGCCACGCCATGTAGGCGGCCCAGCGTAGTAACGCCTGGCGCACACGCAACCACAGGCGACGACGGCAGCAAGCTGACGGCGAAGGTGACGCCTGCAAGCAGCGCCGGCCGATTAATCCTGGAGGAAAAAAAAACACAAGGCAAGCACGTTTTTTTTAGCCTTCGTTTTTTTTAGAATTTAAAACTTTCAAAGTTTTAAAAGATTCCTCCAAGGTTTCAAGGGTTTCAAAGGTTTCAAGATGTTTATTTTTTTTTAGAAAAGAGAATATATATATCCATATATATATATATATTAATATATATATATATATATATATATTTATATTTATTTATTTATTCCAAAAAAAACACAAAAGCTAAAGCAAAAGCTAAGTCTAGCTTTTCGAGTTTTTTTTGGCTTTTGGGAAACCTTTATAAACCCTCTAGTGGGCTTCTTGCCTCACATCTCTCGAGTTCTCAAGTTCTCAAGTTTTCAAGCTCTCAAGCTCTCAAGTTCGCTCGCACTTTCATTGTGCAAAGATCGAATTTTCTCTCCACGTAACCTCTTCACGATGTCGACCCAAGAATCAGAGTTGGAGCCCCTCGTGGAACGCGAAGGCTTGCCGGCTACGGAAGGCACTGATGCCGATCTTTTTGACGAGTTTGTGTCAAAATCAGATTTCCAAGAGTTCAAAGTAGCTCTCGAAGCTTCTTCGACGGAACGTCAGGCACAAATCGCAGCCCAGATGCAGGCTTTGCAGAACTCCATCGCTTTATTGACCACTACCCTCTCTACTTTATCGAGAATGGATACCTTGGCTTCTGCTTTAGGCCCCAATATTACTCCGGAACCGTTCGGGGGCGAGCAAAAGCAGAGAACCAAGGAGATCGTGGACACTTGGCTACACAAGTGGCAAGTTCACTTTCAGTTTCATCCATATGATGATGGAAAGAAGATCCAGTTAGCAGCAGGTTTCCTGTCCGGCAAAGCTTTGCTTTGGTGGAAGGAACTGAACCCTAAGCCAACGACTTGGGCACAATTTGAAGATAATTTCAAGAAAGAATTCCTCAAGAAAGAGGATGATTATGATGTTGTTGCCCGGTTTTCAGCTTTGACCAGGATCTCGCAGCACCTCACTTATGAGGTCTACCTCCAGAAGTTCCGTGACTTGCAGATGAAAGCTACAAAGATGGATCCCACTACTCTTTTGGGGTTTTTTGTAGCTGGTTTACCAGACTCGTACCGTTTACAGGTTAAAAATAACAAATGTAAAACTTTGGACGAGGCCATTCATTCAGCTCGTATCTATGATGATACGATGGTCTCTTCCAAGTCGAAACCCGTTACCGTGCAGGGGAACAAGCATAAAAGAAAGTTCTTCGCACCTATGGCTAACACGACTGAAGGCAAGTCTTCGGACCAACCTTCGAAGAATACAAGTTCGACACCAGCGAAGAAGAAACGACTCCTTAGGGCTTTGAAGCTCAAGAAGGAAGGACGTTGTTTTATCTGCGAAGAAAAAGGACACATGCGTAACGAGTGCCCAAAGCAAAAGGGTACCAAGTCAAACGCAGGACCCAAGCCAAAGGCAGCTAACCAGTTGTCTTTGACAGGTAAGTCAATTACTGTACTTTCTCGCCCTAGTACTTGTTCTGATTGTCTGTTCAATTCTAAGGTATTTGGCTTGCATGATCTTCTCCGAGTTTATGGAGAAGTGAATGGCCATAAAATTCACATTCTGTTAGACCCTGGCAGTTCGCATAACTTTGTTAACTACAAACTTGTGCAGAAATTGAGTCTTGATACGACACTTAGCGACCATACCTATGAGGTACGTCTACCTGCGGGAAGACAAGTTTGGGATCGCAAGGTCGAGATGCTTCCAATCCAAATTCAGGACTACAAAGATACTCTGGAATGCTATGTTATGCATCTGGAAAATGTAGACTTGTTATTAGGGATTGAGTGGTTTAAGACTCTTGATGTCCAGATAGTCATATTTTTTCTTTTCAGCATACACCAAGTATAGTATTTTAGGTGATTGTATTCATCCCTCTCAGGGACCTCTTGTAAATACAATTGATTTTGGAAATATAATGGATTCTTCTTTGTATACCGCTTTCCATTGTGTATTGATTCCACTTTCTTCTTTTCTCATCCCTTCCATGGATGTGAATGAATTAAGTGTGTTTGAAAGTAAAGAATTACAGAAGATACTTGATTCGTTTCAAGATGTATTTCCTAAGGAATTGCCATCGGGTTTACCACCTGAACGGGCAGTAGATCATCGTATTGACTTGATCCCTCGTGCTCATCCTGTGAGTATTCCACCTTATAGGATGAGCCAAGCTGAGGAAGATGAGTTGGCTAAACAACTCGAAGATTATTTGAGGATGGATTACAAAAGATTGAACAAGTTGACAATTAAGAACCGTTATCCTCTCCCTAGATCAGATGACCTAATTGACCGGTTAGCAGGAGCGAAATATTTCACGAAGATAGATTTACGTACTGGCTATCACCAGATACGTATTCATGAAAGGCATGTCGAAAGAACCGCCTTTCGGACTAGGTATGGCCATTACGAGTTTCTCGTATTACCTTTTGGGTTAACCGATGCTCCAGCCACTTTCCAGCAAATGATGAACGATCTTTTTCGTGAACATTTGGGAAAATTTGTGGTGGTGTTTCTAGATGATATTTTGATTTATAGTCGTACTCTTGAGGATCATGTCAGACACCTCACGATTGTCTTATCTCTTTTAAGACAGAATCGACTATATGCTAAATTGAGTAAATGTGAGTTCTTTATGACCGACATCATTTACTTGGGACACAAGATCACTAGAGATGGATTGAGCATTGACTATGACCGAGTTCAGAAGGTTTTGGACTGGCCTATGCCACGAACAGTGAAACAACTTCGTTCTTTTCTCAGTTTTGTTGTTTTTCTTCGGAAATCTGTACGGGAGTAATCTCAGCTCACACTACCGATGACCGACTTATTGAAAGGTCGTGGACGTAAGTCCAATCAGCCTATCACTTGGAATAACGATTTGGTATGGCCTTCAGACTTTTGAAAGATAAAGTCAAGGAAGCACCTATCTTAGCATTGCCTGATCCTAGTCGGCCTTATGTTCTTGAAACTGATGCCAGTGACTATGCTATCGGGGCTGCTTTATTTCAAGATGGTAGACCCGTTGCTTTTGAAAGTAAAAAGCTAGACGACACTCAATCTCGTTGGCCAACCCTTGAGAAGGAGCTTTATGCTGTGATTCATGCTCTCAAGGTTTGGAGACATTATTTATATGGCTGCAAGTTTGTGGTATTGACTGATCATCAGTCAATCAAGTATGTGTGTGATGCGGATGATTTGAGAGGCAGGAAAGCTCATTGGGCAGAGTTAATGCAAGATTTTGATTTTGAGATCCGGTATCGGAAAGGGTCCATGAATAGTATTGCAGATGCGCTTAGTCGGATTAGAGAGGTGAATACTTTGTCATTTACCGAGATTTCTACTGACTTATTTCAGTCATTGAGAGGGCTTTGCAGGACTGATAGTTATTTTGGTCCATTTTGGCAGAAGATCCAGGACGGGAGCTCATTGATTGACCAAGACTCGGTGACTGAGCAGTCTACTATTCAGGCTGCAGGAGGTCAGTGGATGATTCGGAATGGTTTACTATTCCGTAATGACAAAATTTGTGTACCACAGATCCCGAACATTAGGTCCAAGATTCTGAGGGAGTGTCACGACGCCCCTTCTGCTGGACACCCTGGGGTACACAGGACACTATCATTAGTGAAACACACTTTTTATTGGCCAAAGATGAAAGGGTATGTAGAAGATTATGTTCTGAAGTGTCAGATTTGTCAGGCAAATAAAGCTGAACGCTTTAGACAGGCTGGGTTGTTGCATCCTTTGCAAATCCCAGGTAATAAATGGGAAAGTATTTCCATGGATTTTATTACCGGATTGCCAAGAACACATCAAGGCCACGATTCTATTTGGGTTGTGGTAGATCGCTTGACAAAGATGGCTAGATTTTTACCGACCCGGAAGAATATTACAGCTACGCAATTAGCTCGGCAGTTTATCGAGCAATTGTTTAGACTGTACGGGTTACCGCAGGACATAGTCAGTGATAGGGACTCTAAGTTTACGAGTGACTTTTGGAAACTTGTTTTCGAGAAGTTGGAAACAACTTTGAATTTGAGTTCCTCTGATCATCCTCAATCTGATGGCCAGACTAAAAGAGTGAATCAGATTTTGGAGGATATGCTTCGAGCATATGTATCCAAAAGACAAAGTTCATGGGAGGATTATCTTCCTATGTTAGAATTTGCATATAACAGTACTAAGCATACGAGTACAGGGTTTAGTCCTTTCATGCTTATGTACGGTTTTCAACCAAGATCACCTGTTACAGTAGGATTCTCAGGACTTCAGCATGATGCAGCACGTAATTTTTTGCAAGATATGCAGGAAATGTTACAAGTTGCGAAGGAATCTATTAGAAGTGCTCAAGACCGAGACAGGTTTTATTCTAATAGACATCGTTCACCTAGAGAGTTCTCTGAAGGAACAATGGTGTATTTGCGAGTTCCGAAAGATTCCGAGACTTTACGAACAGGTAGTTCTCCGAAATTATCCCCTAGATACTGTGGACCATTTCGTGTTACACGACGGATTGGTTCAGTTGCATATGAATTGGATTTGCCTTCTCATGTGAAAGTTCATCCTGTATTTCATGTCAGTAGACTTAAGAAAGTACTGGGTGGAGCAGATCAGTTAGTTACTCCTCAAGAAATTATAGATGTCCAGGATATGACATTTGTTCCACAAGAACCTGAAAAGATTCTTGGATTTCGTGAAAGAAGATTGCGTCGTACGCTTATCACGGAATACAAGATCAAGTGGAAGGATCGTGTTGAGGAGGACGCTACATGGGAGACATTGACTTCTCTTCAGAGAGATTACCCTGGCTTTTTAGTGAGCTCAGGAGTGAGCTCTTAGAGGAAGGGGAGTATGTCATGTGCACAGTGGGTATCTACCGTGTGCTATACGCATGCAAGACTAGTTTCGAGGCTTGGGGAAGCTTGGAACTAGGCAGGCTGATTGACGAGCTGAGTTAGGGAAATACTAACGGGCGGGCACCCAAGTATGGACGGACGGGCGGCCAAGTGTGGACGCCCGATGACCGGCCAAGAGCCTATAAAAGGGTGGCCAAGGTTAGTTATTGCATATAGAGAGTCTCGCGAGTTTGAGAGCTCTATGGTCTTGGAGCCTGGATCTAGTGCAGACGTGCACCTGCTTTATGCAGCCGAGGCTAGCAACAGTCTCGAGGCCCGCGAGGGCAGCTTCGTGGCGGTATGGGACGTCACGAGGAGGAGATTGGTCGGTACGTCAACCTAGTTAGCTCAGCTTGTGGCTCGGTGGGGACAGCCAAGACTGTGGGCTTGCCCACGGCTGTCATGGTTGGGAGGTGAGTCAGGCCTGCACCCCCTTGCTTGTTTGTTGTTCGTTTGTTTGCAGGATTCGAGTTTCGAACCAAGATCGATCACGAGGGGATTCGTGGGAATTTGACACTCTCCAAGCTCACCCTCTCCAAGCTCTCCTTCTCCAACATCCAAGCTCTCCCTCTCCAAGCTCACCCTCTTCAAGCTCTCCTTCTCCAACATCCAAGCTCTCCCTCTCCAAGCTCTCCTTCTCCATTGTCCAAGCTCTCCTTCTCCAACATCTCCATCTCGATTCTCCGTCTTGACTCTTTCTCAAGCTCTACCATCCATCTCAAGCTCTACTCTATCACTATGGCATCCTCTTCTCAAACCCCTTCCTCTCCTCAACCCGGGTCCGCCGCCGCCTCCACCACTTCAACACCCGCTCCATCACGAAGGAGGAGGCCCGCCGTACATCGATGGAGTTGGTGGGATGAGGTAGAGTGCTCGCAATACGGTCAAGGGGGTGGTTCAAGACCATGGGTATGTAAGCTTTGCGGCTACAAGCGAACCGGCGGTGCCCACAAAGTGCGTGCTCACTTCTTGCATGAGCCCGGCAACGAAGTGCAATTTTGCAAGGAGGTTTTGACCGAGAAGAAGAAGGAGCTCCTTGAAAAGCTTGTGGTTTATGAGGCAGCCGAGTTGGCAAAACGCAATCCTCAAGTGGCCGTCGACCCCACATCCTTTGTGAGGACATCAACGCCGCATGTACCTCGTTCATCAAGAGAGGCATCCGCTTCCCGGGGGACGCCAAAGTACTCTTGATGAGAATTGGAACCCTCAATTGAAAGAGGAGGTGGACATGGCGGTGGCACGATTCTTCTTTCATGACCACATAGCATTTCGGGCGGCACGGTAAGTCCTTGGCACTATGCTCATGTACTATTCAAATATCATGCTCTAAAGACTAAAAGACTAAATGATGGTAAAAATCTGAATTTTGTTTGTGTTTTGCATATGGTGTTTTGGATAGATCTCCATACTTTTGGGCCATGTGCAAATTGATAGCGGAGTATGGACCCTCTTATGTTCCCCCCTCTTCGGAGACCATCCGCACCTCTCTCCTTGAGAAGGAGAAGGCAAGCGTGGAGGTGGCGGCCAACCACATGAAAGAGCAATGGGCTGAAAATGGTGTTACCCTCGTCGTTGATGGGTGGAGTGACACTAGAAAGCGCTCCATCCATGGAGTTGTTGCCTACTCACGAGGGGAGACATACTTTGTCGACTCCCATGATGCTTCCGGGACAGGGAAGAGTGCCGAGATACTTGCTGCGGAGTGGGCAACAACACTAGAGACGGTGGGGGCGGAGAATGTCATTGCCATATGTGCGGATGGAGAACCGGCAAATAGGGCGGCGGGGACAATTCTCCAAGCAACTTATCCTCGCATCACCGTGTGCTTTTGCATGGCCCATTGCCTCAACAACCTTATCAAAGACATAGGGGCCTTGGATTGGGTTGCACCTGTCATTGAGGGTGCCAACAAAATAGTGACCTTTGTCCTCAACCATCAAAGGGTGCAGCACGAGTTTTCCAAGAAGTCAAGCCTCTCTCTTCTTAAGTATTCCGAGACGAGGTTTGCATTCAACTTTCTCATGCTAGGCCGCTTGTGTACATGTAGCGGGGCATTGAGGGGACTCTTCCTCAGTGATGAGTTTGCACACACTTCAGAGGCTTCCACGACGGTCGGCAAATTTTGCAGGGAAAGGGCGGACGATTCGGCATGGTGGGAGGAGGCCAAGGCGCTTGTGGAGATGGTGCAACCGATTATTGATCTCCTTAGGGTAGTGGATTCCACTCAACCATGCATTGGCAAAGTGTACGAGGCAATGGATCGCATGACAGAGAAGCTAAAAGCAATGTTCAAAGTCAAGCCTCACTATAAACAGGTCAAATCCCTATGTTTGAAAAGGTGGCAAGCCTACCACTCTCCCCTCCATGCTGCTGCCTACATTGTTGATCCTGAGTTTCAAGGCAAAGGGCAACACAAGGACAAAGAGGTGAGCAAAGGCCTTCGACAAACCTTGGATCGCCTTTACACTAGTGAGGAGGATCGCCGCACAATCAAGGACCAATTGCAGATTTATAGAGAGAAGCAGGGGGCTTTTGGTTTGGCAGATGCACAGGCGGACCGCTTCAAGATAGGGTCTGCACTTTGGTGGGAGGATTATGGTGCGGAAACTCCAAAGTTGTAGGAATTTGCTGTGCGCGTACTCTCGCAGGCTTGCAGTAGCAGTTGCCTAGAGCAACTCTGGTCAGTTTATAGCCACATTGCCTCTAAGAAGAGGAACCGCCTTGGTGTACAGCGTGCAAATGATTTGGTATTTGTCAGTGCCAACTTGCGAATGCTTTGCAAGGGCTTGACAAAGAAGGCAGATCCTTTCACCGAATGGGAGCAGGCACAGCAAGACCCACATCTCTCTGATCAACAGAGGGCCGAGATTTTAGAGGAGCTTGAGGTTGTGCCCGAGGCATTGTCCCCCCCACCTCCCCCTCCCCCTCCACTTGAGGACCAGCCTATGGAGGACTTCACTGAGGAGGTCACGATTGATCTTCACCCTTTTCAGCCTCTTGCCTAGTCTCTTGAGTCTAGAGTCTCGAGTCTCGACTCTTGCCCCACTTTTTTGCTAGCAATCTTGTATCTTGGCACTTAGTCATTTTGCCTTGAGTGTACACCCTCCTTGGGCCTTCCATTATGCCATTTGGCATTTTTGTTTAGATTGTACACTCACTTTTGTTTATCACGCCATCGGCGCCCCATTATAGTTTTTTGCTAATACGACTATGCATTTCTTCTCTTTTTGGTGCAATTTTGTGCTTAATGTCTTGGTTTCTAAGTGTAAATCAAGTGTGTTAAAAAAATTTGCAAAAAAACAATCGTTTTCAGATTGCCGTTTTTTTCACCGTCCCCGGGACGGCCTTTTGCCCCGTCCCCGTCCCGTTCCCCGTCCCATGTTTCTATGACTGCAGTCCAGTCCCACTCTACCTCAGTTCTCGGAGGGGCTAATTAGTCCTCTCCTTCCGTGGCGTTGGAGTTTGTTGGAGAAGTGTGTTGGAGATTGGTTGTGGAGTGTTCAGATCATCAGTGGCACAAAGGCTTGCTTGCAAAGGTCATGGGTATGGGTTCCCTCTTAGAGGAGGCATCTATCCTTGTTTCTCAAGAGCAGGTAAGGTTCCCTCCTAGTGGACAGGATCAGGCACTCGCTGCAGTGCAACAAACAGGACGGTGTCACTGCTACGCTTCTGGAAAGCAGGTTCATTTGGCCAAGGATTGTAAGACCTGAAGGAGATAGCACAAGCGGAAGCATAAACAGTAAACATATGAGAGAATGCAAAGTAGAATGAGAGAGTTGGACAAGATCACCATTTATAATGGCAATAAAGCTTTACAATCATAGTTGCCAGGCATTTCATGAAACGCGATTCATAAACGTTTCTTTCAAATCCCAGACATTTCAAAAAGGTTTCATACAAAACAGGGGGTTACAGGTCCCAAATTTTATATATAAGTTTATAATATGTAAAAAATATGTTGCCTTCCCTGCAAAACAATATTAAACATACATCATTTACACATTAAAACATGTTTTCAAGTTAAAACTAAAGAATCTGGATAGAAAACGCTTAAATCGTACAATTCCCAAGTGGACACAAATGAAACGCGTTTCATTCCTATGAAACGTTTACGAAACGTTTCGTTTCATTCAAACTGAATGAAACGCGTTTCATTGCAACTATATTTACAATGGCAATGGCCAGCAACTAAGTGTTGAACTATGTGCAAGGGAAGTGGATGAAATAGTGAATAATGGGGGAACTCCTTATATAGTGCATGAGTGAGATGGTTGACTGCTCACAGGACAAATAAATAGGAGAAATACAATAAAATGCCCACATAAATGGTAAAAGCCCCAGGCACAATTCTAACACCCTCTCTGCAGCTCATAGTGTGGAAGAGTCAAAAGAAGATAAGTCGATGAAGATGCAACCATGGACCCTCCAGCATCGCGAATACTGGAATCACCTCGGAGAAAGCATCCACCAACCTGTTTCCTTGAAACAAGATGCCACCATGAACAGCAAGAAACTTTGCTGGGCCACGAATTCCTACACAAGTGTGCAGTGAACTCCAAAAATAGATAATGAGCTGCAGGACACACCGCGCCCATAATCCCCAACAATGGACAGAACACATCACGTCCCAAAAGCCTCGAACAGTGAACTTGGAACAGATCCAGTTCATAATCTCTATTGTACCAAACATAACCATGTCCTGCCAGATGTCTACGGAACTCCGAATCACGGTCCCCATGCACCAGTAGGTGGAGCTGTAATCAACCCCCTCTCCCACCCACAAGCCTCTTCTGGCTAGAAGTACATGGGGGGAAACTGCATGTGTACTAAAGATGCACACCATCTGGGGTCTCCTGAGCCGGAAGCGCCCTGGGAGCCGTAGAAGTAGTACTAGAATCTGTATCACCATCCTGTGTCATGTCTTTGCCTTTTCTCTGAGATAAAGCCTTGCCCTTGGTCTTGTCCTTCTTCTTGGACAAACAATCCTTGTACAAATGGCCTCTTTTTCCGCAAGAGACAGAGCAACTCTAACCTTTCCTTTGAACTGTGGAACGTGCTTGGTCAGAACTGCTCACTGACACCTTTCCTTTGAACTGTGGAACGTGCCTAGTCAGAACTGCTCACTGACACCTTCAACTTACCCTGTGAGATGAGAACGGACTTCTCCTCCAAAATTAAAGAGCTAAGATCATCAAAATCCAATTGAGTGGATGTGACCTGGCACCGAAAAGATCGAGAAATAACATCATAGTCCAGAGGAAGCTTGGTGAGAATAAAAGCAACCAGCTGAGAAGAGGACAAAGCAGCACCCATAGCCAGTAACTGGTCATGGATAACCTTGGCATTCATGAGAATAAAAGCAACCAACTGAGAAGAGGACAAAGCAGCATCCATAGCCAGTAACTGGTCATGGATAACCTTGGCATTCATGAGAAAAGACTGCATGGAATTGCCTTCACGAAATAACAAGCCGTAGAGTTGTCCCTGCAAGGTAACTGCCCTCATCAATGAATCTCATGCAAAGAGATCCTCCAATTTTGACCCTACCTAATGAGCACTAGTGAGAGTTTGCACTATCGGTGAGACCTCCTCGGTGATGGTCCGCACGAGCATAGAAAGCGCCTTTGAGTCTCGATTCTCCCGGTCTTGTAATTCCATAGCAAATTCATCCTCCTGATCTTAAGTCCACCTCCTAGAGTTTTGAGGATGCTCGGGCTTCCTTTCAGTGCCCTAAACAATGTCCCACAAACCCTTGTGGATGAACCAGATCCGCATCTGAAGCTTCCAATGAACGTAGTTGGGTCCTTTCAACTTGTCATCTTTGTTCGTACAGGGGGGAGCCATATCCACAGCAACAAAGAACAAATCTCAGCTCTCAAACACTTCTCTCAAGTGCTTTCCAACGAAGCAAGGCACCAGGAACAATCAGCCCCCTCTCAAACCGTAGAGAGAAAGAGGTGGGACACTAGCAAAACAATTCAAGATCCAGGAACCGCCTACTGGAAGGGTAGGGACTCATGGAGGAAGAAGAAAATGTACAGCCACTTGTCTGGCAACTCCACATGCAAGAGAACACACCAAATCTGATGCTGGAGCAGAATTTGCAGCCAAAACTCCAACGTTTGCCTCTGTAGAAGAAAACGCAGCCAGAAAACCAAGCCGGCTTGCCTCTGTAGGAGAAAACACAGACAACAAACTGGCCGGCAGCAAGAAGGGCTGGCTGGACCAGAAAACGCAGCAGTGTGTGAAAACGCAGCCACTATGGCTGATCTTCAGCCAGGAGGAGATAGGGCACCTGGACCTAAGCGTATGATACCATGAAGGAGATAGCACAAGCGGAAGCATAAACAGTAAACATATGAGAGTGCAAAGTAGAATGAGAGAGTTGGACAAGATCACCTTTTATAACAGCAGTAAAGCTTTACAATGGCAACTGAGTGTTGAACTATGTGCAAGGGAAGTGGATGAAATAGTGAATAATGGGGGAACTCCTTATATAGTGCATGAGTGAGCTAGCCGACTACCTCTAGGACTGGCTGACTGCTCACAGGACAAATAAATAGGAGAAATACAATAAAATGCCCAGATAAATGGTAAAAGCCCTAGAACACTGAGATGCACAATTCTAACACCCCCTCTACACAGCAGAAGCCAGGACCAAGCTTTCAAAGAAGGGCAATGATCATATACATTGTACAAGATGATGACTATGGTACTTCTCGAGTCCCCAAGGATGCAAAAGCCAGGGAGGACCCGGATGGTCAACTTCTATAGTTATGCAGATAGTTCTCCCCGATGTGCTTCCAACCAGAGGAGGCTTGTGGGCGAGGGAGGGGGCTGTTAGTAGCTCCATTTCTGGTGCATGGGATCCTTAAAAATATATGGCGAGAGAAGTTCATTTTGCAGCTATGGACTGGATGTGTTCCACGTCTATTGCTTGGTGTAGCAGAGATTATGGATTGGTTGAGTTCCAAGTTCATTGTTCGAGGTTTTTGGGACGTGATGTGTTCATAGTCCACTGGTGGGGGATAATGGGCGTGGTGTTGGGGGATAATGGGCGTGGTGTGTCCAGCAGCTCATCATTTTATTCTTGGAGTTCACTGCACACTTATGTGGGAATTCGGAGCCAAGAAAAATTTATTTGTTGTTCGTGGTGGCATTGTGTTTCAAGGAAACTAGTTGGCGGGTGCTCTCTCTGAGGTGAGCAGTACTGGAGGGTCCATGGTTGCATCTTCATTAGCTTATCTTCTTTGGACTTTTTAGCACACTATGAGCTAAAGAGGGGGATGTTAGAAATTGTGCATCTGAGGAATGCCTACTTATGAGGTTTTATCCATTTATTTCCTTGTTTAGTAGGTCGTGGAGCAATCGGCCAGCTTCCTAGCATCACTATATAAAGGGGCCTCCTCTATTCACTTGATTATCATCTCACCTATTCATAGGCACATGTTCTACACCATTTGTTGGCTGATATTGCCATAACATGATTTTCATTCTGATGTCTCTCTCTCTCTCCTTTGCTCTCCTCCTCTCCTATGTTTTGCTTCTGCATTGTGCAGCTTTATCGGTTGCAATAGCAAAATGTTGTGACTTTATCAAGAGCTTGGCCACCTACAGCAAGGGGCCTGTTCATCACAGTTCCAGGCAGTCAACAAGTCAAGGTAGAAGTTTTAGTGGAAATCACACCAATTGAGGCCAGTTGCTGGTTAGGGCAGATTCAGCCCATCTTTGAACTTCATTCTCTTGCAGCAATACAAGCAAATACACTAGCAACGGTTGGGACCAAGTGCGTGATTGGGACCCCATATTGTCTACCGTGCAAAGCTTTTTACCTCTTCTCTATCTCACTTTTAATCTCTTCCAAATCAGTAATTAAATGCACACCTTAGTCATCATTGATGTGCTTTCGCTACCACTCATGTACCATAAGACCAGGTCCTCAATATGACCTGATTTGAGTCCAGGAAGTTTCCAAAACACTCAAGCTATCAACTTCACCAAAAGTTAAAACACATTACTGCATAAGAGAGAATCAACACAGGCATACAGAAAGGAAAAACCAGAAAGCAAGGTCCTATAACAAAGAAGTCAATACGTACTATCTGGTTGACACTAACCTGAAAATGTAAACTGTTCAGACACCTGCCAATTTGTCTGAACAAAGGTATCATGCAACGCTGGAACTCAGCAGGCTGAGTTGCTTCTAATACCTCCTCCAACTCTCCTAAGAATAAAACCTCCTTTTGGCTGTTGGTCACAGGCCAGTACTTGAGCAACCCTCTGATCACAGTATCTGCAAGCTTGAAGTCCTTTTCCACAAACTGAGTGATACAATATGACAGTTGCTGGTGGTAAATAGCCACACACTTGGGCTTGTGCAGTGGAATGAGAGCTCTGACCAAAAACAGCTTGTGCTCCTCCTTGAGTGGCAGAGCAAACCCATTGATGATGCTTCCCAGAATCTCAAGAAGCTCGGCAATGCCATTATGCCTCTCTGTCTCAAAGATGAAACGGTAGAATATGTTGTTTATAGACTTGCGAATGAAGGGCCTGTGCACCATGAACTTGCCATAAATTCGGTGCAGGATGGTCTTCAAAGATTCTCTCTCTCGTGGATCCTCAGAGTCGAATAGGTCCAGCAGACGTAGAACGAACGAATGATCAATGTATCTCTTTGCTGCTTTGGGATCTGTCTCAGTAGAATTCACATATCGCATCAAGAAATCATAGACAAGCTGCAAATGTGACCAAGCTGGCTCCATGACAAGCTCTTCTTCCTCAGGATCAAAACCTTCAGAGCCTGCATTGTCACGACCCACAGTTGGCAGGGCTCTGAAGAGATTAATGGTGATCATTCTGAAGCATTGTTCAGTCACCGGTTCCGTGAACTTGCCAGTCCCTGCCGTGACATAATCAACAAGCTCCGACAGGGTTTGGCGCTTGATCTCCTTCTCCTTCGTGCTCTTGGTAGGGTCAGTAAAATCAAACAGAACACAGCAAAGACTCAGTTTCCTCAGGAAGAGGGTTTGCCGTTCTGAGCTTGGGACATCTCGGAAGGAAGGGAGAGGCTCCATGGCCACGCCATTAGAGAGGGACTTCTCTCTGCCAGTAAAAAATCTAGGTACTGCAGCCCCACTAGGGGGAGGGGCAAGGGCAAGAGCAGGGGTAGCAGCATAAGTTTGTGAGGGTGGAACACTGCCACGTGTACCGTTAAGGTTTGCAGTTGATCTTGGAGCACCGCCTGCATTTCGATTTGCTGCTGATGGAGCTGTTGTTCCATCCGAACCCCCGCCATCACTGCTCTCCGATTTTGAAGATCTCCGATTCTTCGGCTTGATGATTCTGGCAAACATGCCTGTTGTTGCTAAAGGTGACGTGCACTTGCCTCTCGCACCTGCAAAACTTAGAATCCCACTACCTCCTGCACTTGCAAACCCTAGAATCCCACCGCCCCCTGCACCTGCAAACCCTGTCGTTCAACTGCTTTCTGCACCTGCAAACCCCAGAATCCCACTGCCTGCAACACCTACAAATCCTAGAATCCCACTTCCTGCAGCCCCACTGCCTCTTGCACCTGCAACCCCTGAAAACCTTAAAATCCCACTGCCTGCGAACCCTAGAATTCCATGCCCGGAGCATGCCCTCTAGCTCTGCAGAGGCTGCAGAAGACTAAACCCTAAGTGCCTTCCACAACAGGCCAGGCGGCCAGAGCAGAAAAATGATACGAAAATTCGAAAAGGCATGAGATCTGAGGTAGCCCATACCTTGCAGGCTACCATGGACGGCAATGGCGAGAGGAGAATCCAAAAGCCGGACGATCGCAATGAAACAGCGAAATGCAGAGCAAAGGGACAGATTATATAAGGGTTCCGGAAAGGAAGGGTTGAGACAGAAGAAAATGCAAGGGATGGCTATGGCGATGGAGGGAGGAGTTTTATTCTTTTTGCAGAAAGGAAACTGCAACTAGGCTCTGACGATGTCGACGAAGCAAGATGCATATACAGCACACATACACATGACATATGATAGCAGTTTTGTTCCGATTAGCTATTGGATCGAAGTTATTTGTAAATGTAACTACTGTCATTGGGTAGCCCTTTTTCTTAAGACAAACAAGGAAGCTAAGTTAAACAAAATAGAAATGTAGTAGTGCACATTTTCTTCTTATATAATTCTTATAGGGAAGGTTAGATACACTATCTCTATATATATATATATATATATATATATGTATATACATATGTATGTATGTATATATATATGTAGATACACTATCTATATATATATATGTGTGTGTATGTATATATATATATTTGTAAATATGTATGTATATATATACACTATCTATATATATATATATATATATATATACAGACATATTTACATATACATGTATATATATACATACATACATATATACATATTTACATATACATGTATATATATACATACATGCATATATATATATGTATACATACATATGTATATGCATATATATGTATGTATACATACATATGTATATACATATATGTATATACATATGTATGTATACATACATATATATACATGTATATATGTATGTATACTGTTAACTTATGACGGACATGGAGACGTACTACGTTTTACGTCATGTAAATTTAAATATTCTGAGTCATGGGCCGGGCTTGTCGGCACCATATGTCAAGGATAAAGAGATTGGGTGATCGCCGATGAGAGGCGCGCCTTGAATATCAGTAGGATAAGGGTTAGGATCGGCCGGCCATGTATGGGCGCCCAAGTGTGAACGGCCAAGTCACCTATAAGAGTCAAATGTAACCCTAAAACCCTCATTCTCATGTGTTGTGAATACAAGAGTGCTCTTGCCTTATCTCCTTGGTTTCCTTCTCGTGCGTGTGTGTGTGAGAGAGAGAGAGAGAGAGAGAGAGTGAGAGAGCGATCGAGCACTGTGTAGCGGCACGACGGCGGCACGGCGAGGCGGTAGAGCGGCGACGGCGGCTCCTCCTTCACGGCTGCGACGCGGGAATCCTTCAAGGCGGCAGTTAAGCGGTGAGTGACACACCTTTTTGCATTCTGTTTGAGCTTGCTTTCCTGGTTGTATGCTTGCAGCCATTCGTGGCTCGCATACGGTGTTCGGCAAGTCCCCAGCTACGACCTGTGCGGCAAAAGCGCACATTTTTGGCGCCGTTGCCGTGGAGTTGCCCTGCACCAAGCTCCAGTTTGCAGCTCGGGCTGCTGCGTGAAGTTTAATTTACACTGTAGGAAAGCGACTGTGTGTTTGTTGTTGAGGTGTTTTTGTGTTTTGCAATTTGTCTTCTGCATTTCTGTTTCTTTTGTTATTTTTCCGCTCCGCGTGTGGGCGTGCGTTCTGTTATTTGGTTTTCTACGTGTGAGAGGGGATTTCTGAATCCCTAGACCTGTGCTGTGTGCGAACTGCGCCGCAGCCAAGGCTGAACCCCAGAAAGAAACCCTAGAAAACTTATCTTTAAAAAAAATTATAAAAAATAAAAAATTAAATTTTATTTTTACAGCAAAAAACCAAACGTGTGGAGAGGAAAGATTTTTTAATTGGAGAAAAAAAAATTTGAAAAGAAGAAACCCCAAGTGACCCATGACCCCGGCCTCGATGTTTTGATATGTATATACAGGAGAGTGAGCCTCCATAGCTTTCTTTCAAGTGAGAACTTACGGGAAGTTGTGGTCTATATGTAGCCCACTCCTCAAGGAGTAAAGTGAGCATGTGGGATAAAGCCCTCACCCTTTCCTCCCCACAAGCAAATAGGCTTTTGCCCCTTCCCCCATAAGAAAACGGACTGTTTTGAGGACCACAGGAGCTCTGGATAGGCAAACACGGTGCTGTAAAGCACGCTAGGATCCTTTAAACGATACGCTCGTTCCGAGCTATCACACACCCTAGTCCAAGTTCGACCGTAAGTAAGGGGGTCAAAAACGAGTTAAAAACAATCTAAAAACAAGTAAAAACGGGGTGCGAAATACCCAAGAAACCACTTGTGTGGGCTTCAAGGGTAGTTACCAACGCACGTGGGGTAACCACGTCACATGCATCTACGTTCTAGTCGGGTGCTAAAGCCTGAGCCACTAGAAAGCGTTTCAGTCTACGCAGGCTCACACCATCCCTCCACGTTAGCATCTTGGCCTTCGGCTGGAACCCAAGGGAGTGCAACCCAAGATCCACGAATAGTGGATAGTGACTCGTCCTCTGACTCAGAAGCCATGGAAGGGCACCCTACCAAGAATCCTGAGGAGATAAGCCAAAACATGCCAGTGTGGGCCCCACAACCCGGATCTAGCATGTTTAGTCGTCTAATAGAGACCTTTAGTAGAGCTACACGCTCTGAACATGCGACAAGCAAAGTAAATGAGGAAGGAGGGGTAGTAGATTCGCCATTCACATCTTATGTGGACCCTACCCTACCAAAGAGTGTCCATGTGGATATTCTACCCACTTCATTTAGTGAGGGCCCTACTGAGCTACCACATTCCGATGCTCTTCCTAAAGTAGAGGTCCCTAGAAGCCAATCCATAAGAAGTGACATTGCGTCCACTTCAAGAGAACCGTTTGGCACACCAAGTCTGGATGGGATATTTCTCAATGAAAATTGGGAATATGATCTACACACAGAGACTCTAACTGACCTATACACGGGTTACACATACCATGTAGGTTGGTTAGAAGTCCTACGATCTACATCTAGCGCCACTAATCTAGAGGAGCAACAACAAATGATATGTGAGGTTATTCATAGAATTATCCAAATTGAGAGGCAAAATAGGAGAGTGAACTTAGTTTCCACTGGCCGCCCTATGAGATTTTTGGATACGGGCAAGGCTAAACAACCAACCCTATCACAATTGGAGACTCCCTCGGTGAGTCCCATAGACCCTTCGTATGTTGTTTCGCCTGGAGTCTCAATGCAGGTTGAGCCCACGAGCAGTAACTTTAGCTTTCCAACCTTGGCTCAACTTTCCATTAAGGAATCCACAATGCCTACCCCAATGCTGATAGAAAGCGCACCTGTTACCACTGTAGTTAGTACGACACCGCTACCTAGTGGAACAGTACCTACAACAGTGCGTGCCAGTGCCTATCGACCCTATGTACCTATCGCTACTCATGCTTATGTAGCTCCTACGCCTCTTAGTATGCCAATGGCGTATGCTCCACAACCACCTTATCACAACCCTTATCCAAGAGGAGCTAGGCCTAGTCACATATCATATCCTACGTCATTTGCCAACATACTCAGACCAACGCCAACTCCTATCAGCCAGGCTATCCCAGAAGTGCCTCCACCAGCTATGCCTGCTCACCTAGGTGATCTCGCAGCGTTTGCTCAGACGATCGGACGATCTATTGTGGAAAACATGCGGGGTATGCCTGAGAGAGAACCTAGAAGCAAGGCAGTACAAGTGGCTAAGCTCACTCAAAACTTCAGTGGTAACGAGGATGTTAGGAAGCACATTGAAGTCTTTGAACACGTGTGTGATTCCTTGGAAGAACACAATGAGCTGCATAAGTGTAAAGCCTTAGGCTTAACCTTGAGTGGGAAGGCCGGAGATTGGTACCGAACCTTAAGGGTTAAAGAGCGCACTCACTACCCCACTCTCAAGAGATTGTTCTTGAAAGAATACATACGTGAGGGTGTGCTTTTGGGGAGTAGCATCTCAACTCCAAAAAGCTGAACGCGAGGAAGGGGAGTCAGTGAGAGACTTTGTAAGTCGATTGAAGCATCTAAATTCTCGCTGCACTCCCGATGAGCGCTTCAATAATAACCAACTGCTCGATAGATTCATCCGAGGATTGCGCCACGAGGACATTTACAATGGCCTAGTCATTAGAGGTCTTACAACGTGGGAAGCAATCACTGCCAATGCAATCCAGTTAGAAGACAACTTGATGATTGCAGGTAAAAAGGTGTCTTCGGAAACAAAATCCGTTAGTTCGCAAGTGTCTGGGCACGAGCCAATGACGGTGAAACCTATTGCCAAGGAGCCCAAGATATCTGAAATCGACCTTACTAAGGCTCTCCAAGAATACTTTAGGGGTAATCGAGCTCCTCAAAATAGCCATATGTACCCAAGGAGAGAGCAACAATGGTGTTCGGTGTGCTTAGGACCACATAGCACGAGTGAATGTCCCACATTTAGAGTCAAATTCAATGGGAATTGTAATGCATGTGGTAAGTACGGCCATCAATTTAAAGATTGCCTAGTACTTAAGCGAATGTTGGCAAATCAGGCACCACTGGCCTGGTCAAACACACCTCAAGTACCCGCGTTAATGCCTGCACAACCTGTCGAGCAACCGTCACACAGCATATAGTTCCAAGGAATCCGAATGTAGTCCAATCTGTGCCGTTACCACCGCCAGTGCTAGGACCACAACCTCCACATCCAAGGATTACCCCAATAAACCAGATGGGTTGTGAGTCACATAGTGCGTGTGGGGATTTTGAAGAGGAGATAGACCCCACTGCTCCATATGGGATTGATACGTTTGAAATGATTCCCCAGTACTACATGGAGGATCATTTCGGGCAAGTCAAGCCTGTATATCAAGCGGCTGCTCTCGCCACAAGAGGGAAAAACCTTAATACCTTGGCAAGGAGACCACCTCTTCAATGTTACGAGTGTGGTGGACCGCATCGTATAGCGGAGTGCCCTAATAGGCTACAGAAGATCGCTACTCAGATGCAACCAAATCAAGGGAGCACATCGGCGGAGATCCTGAGCTATTCTTAGCTCTTCGGGCATTTCTCAATGGAGACCTAAAGGCGGGGCTACCACAATTTGCAAATATGGATAGACCCGACACGCTTCAAGATGAAGGGGAGCATTGGGATCTACAACCCAACTTAGATGAAGATTCGGTCGTTGAAATACCTGTTAACAAGTTGGGACAGTACTTTGAAGGTGACGAATCTAATGCAACCCTCCCCATTACTACCAAGGGATTAACTCTAAAGGGAATCCTTGATGGTGGTGCTGGAGTGAGCATTGTGACTAAAAACTGTTGGGAATCCATGGGGAGACCTCACCTCGAAGTCACAAACATAGTGGTTAAGATGGCAAACGGAACTATTGCTAAACCTATTGGAATGTTAAGGGACCTTAAGATCAAGGTTCTGGGATACAAGGTAAGACATACCTTCATTGTAATGGATTTCTCCAAGCATCCTATGTCATATCAAATGATCTTAGGACGTCCTTTCATGAGGGAAGCACAAATGGTGCATGACTGGTCGAAAAACCATGTCTATCTACAATTCCAGGACTCTGTCATTCGAGTTGATCTTGAGAATGGTCGTGCGCATCCTTTAGGAAGCAAGGTTATCATCGATAATCGATCGGATACCACTGTTCACTCCGTCCCATTAAGGTATTGCTATACATGCAAAAAAGAGACTGATGATGGGAAAGATTCTCCTTATATGGATGTCCTACCGAGTATGACTGAGTCGGATAATGTGGATTGGGTACACCTAGCGGCAACCATAGACACATGGGGAAATAGAGGCACAAGTTGGGTAACACCTGAGGGGCAAGATATGCCACCGTTATTGCGAATAAACATGATAGGTGTTATGCACTTGACTCCTGATGGTAAGAAAGTGGCAAACTCAACTGACAGTAGCGAAGACTCTGACCAATGTAACTCTGAGTATGAATCTCAAGAACAAACTGAATCTCAAGAACAAACTGACTCTGAGCCTGATGGGAGGAATGAATCAAATATTCACCCAAATGTGGAAGCAAGGTGCTCAAGGCCTAGGACAGTGACCTCATGCAGTTCATCCGAAAGTGAAGATCGACCAAGTGAGTCCGAATCTGATAGAAACAAAAATCAAAAACTTGGTAAGAAGAAAACGAGACATAAGCGCCAACGCTATCGAGCTAATGTACGCACTGCAATAAACAAGGAAAGATCCACTGCAGAATGGCTTAGTTATGTAGGAGCCATTGATGCTCATCGGAAGTTAGCGGATAATTGGGGACAATACCTCCAAAGTGTCATGTGGTGTATTCCGCAACCTCATGACGTCGCCCAATTAGAAATCAAAGAGAAGCCGAAACTAAGTCGTACTGCAAGAAGGCGGCAAAACCAAGAGTTGGCACAGCAACAAAAGGAAGCAGAATTGAAAGAAAAAAGCCTGGCACAACAAGAACCAGTAGACTTACACCCCGCACCCGAGCATTTCAAATCATTTACCACAGGGGAACGTAAAGTGGTCTACACAAAAGCCCAACGAACGCATACCAATGGGAGTAGCGGTGTCTACGATGGCCCTGCGGTAGTTAAGGAGATAGACTTAGCAGATCCGGGTGAGGAGTCTAAACCAGTTTTTATTGCTCAAGACCTCACCAAGGCGGAAGAAGCTGCACTTACGAAGCTTCTTAAAGAATTCAAGGACATATTTGCTTGGACATATCATGATATGAAGGGTGTTCCACCCTCGGTGGTGCAACACACGATTCCAATGATTAGCACTGCTAAACCAGTCCAGCAACGTCCCTACCCAATGAATCCTAAGTACGCAAAGATTGTACAAGAGGAAATTGAAAAGCTTGTAAAATGTGGATTCATATACCCTATTGAGCACTCAGAATGGGTTTCTCTGATAGTCATCGTACCAAAGAAGAATGGGAAACTCAGAGTGTGCGTTGATCTCAAAAAGGTTAATGCAGCCACTAGAAGGGATCATTACCCCTTGCCATATTCTGAACATGTGCTTGAAAGAGTGGCAGGCAAGGAGGCATATAGCTGTTTAGATGGGTACTCGGGTTACAATCAGATCACAATTGCAGGACCAAGCTAAAACAGCATTTATCACGGAGTTTGGAGTGTTTGCCTTTCGCGTCATGGCTTTTGGCTTGACCAATGCTCCTGCAACATTCCAACGATTGATAAATACGGCCTTTAAGGAATATCTAAGGGACTTCTGTGAAGCTTTCTTAGATGATCTTTGTGTTCATTCCTCTTGGGACGAGCACTTGATGTGTTTACGAAAAATATTTGAAAGGTGTAGATTATATCGCATCTCCTTGAATCCTTTCAAATGCCAATTCTGGGTTAAACACGGAGTTATCTTAGGGCATATAGTGTCCAAAAATGGGATTTCCACGGACGAGAGTAAAATCAAGGTCATTCTGGAATTGCCACCACCCACCAACTACAAGGGAGTCCAACGCTTTATTGGCCACGTTGGTTATTATCGAAGGTTTATTCTCTTCTTCGCCGAGATAGCTCGACCATTGTATAAGCTTCTCATCGAGTTTATTTGGACCGAAGAATGTGACCGTGCCTATGAGCTATTAAAGAAGGCCTTGGCGAGTGCTCCAATCTTGAGAATGCCTAACTGGGATTTACTCTTCCATGTGCATATTGATGCATCAAACTTTGCTATTGGGTGTGTGTTAACTCAACCTGGAGAACACAAGCTAGACTACCCCATTAGCTTTGCCAGTCGCCAGTTGAACGATGCTGAGATGAACTACACCACTACGGAGCGAGAAGGGTTGGCAATGATATATGCAGTAAGGAAATTTCGTTATTACCTCCTTGCCACCAAGTTTGTTTTCTATGTGGATCATCAAGCATTGTTGTATCTGGTAAACAAACCATGCTCCACAGGAAGAATCACACGATGGCTATTGATTCTTCTTGAGTTTGATTTCACTGTTGTTGTGAGACCTGGCAAAAAACATGTTATGGCTGATCATTTGTCTTGCATACCTAATGGTGAGGCTCCTACGGGGGTTGATGATGACTTACCTGACACTTCCCTGTTCATGGTGGAGACAATGCCTGAATGGAGTGAGAAGATTGTTAACTTTTTGGTTAATGGCTTTCCACCCAAGGAGCTTTGTAAAGATCTAGCTCGAAAGCTGATCAAAGAATGCGAACCCTATTGCCTGATAGTCGGGACTCTTTATAAAAGAGGAAAGGATGACGTTCTTAGGCGTTGTGCCCGAGAGGATGAGTATCTATACATTTTGCAAGAGGCACATATGGGCGTAGCCGGTGGTCACTTCTCAGGAGACTTAACTGCGCGAAAGATCTTACAATCAGGGTATTGGTGGCCCACTATGTTCCAAGATGCATCACTCTTTGTGAAGGGTTGCGATGAATGCCAACGATACAAGAAACTCCAACGGAAAGATCAGATGCCCCTACATCCAATCAAAGTAGACCAACCATTTGAAAAGTGGGGTTTAGACTTTGTAGGTCCAATTAGCCCAGCGGCCCGAAACACACAATCTCGCTATATTATTGTGGCCACTGACTATATGACCAAATGGGCTGAAGCGAAAGCGACACGTAAGGCAGATGCGAGGACAACAGCCAAGTTCCTCTTTGAAAATATAATCACATGCTTGGGTTGTCCTTTTGAACTTGTGAGCGACAATGGGATGCATTTTATAAATGACGTGATTAAGGAGCTCACAACAAATTTCATGATATCCCATCATAAATCTACTCCTTATTATCCGCAAGCGAATGGCCAAGCCGAGAGTACAAACAAAACATTAATCTCTGTTTTGACAAAGACAGTTGAAGCTCATCGCACGGATTGGATCTAAAGCTTACGACAGCTTTATGGGCCTATCGTACTGCGTACAAAGTGGCTATTAATTGCACACCATTCAAAATGGTATATGGCCAAGAAGCAGTCATGCCGTGGGAATTTATCATTCCTAGTCTTTGTGTTGCTACTCAAGAGGGTTGGGATGGTAATTCCTTAGTAGAGCGTCTATATATCCTTGAGCGGCTAAATGAAGAAAGACAATTGGCTGTATACAATGCCCTTGTGGAGAAGGATAGAAGGAAAAAATGGTTTGATCGCCACCTGAAGGACAAGGACATCAAGGTTGGGGATAAAGTCCTGATGTATAGAGTGCGTAACGAAAAGAAGAAGCTCAAATACGCTGGTAAGGGACCGTATAGAGTATGTGAAATTACCCCGCAAGGTACCATTAGAGTGGAGACTCTCGACGAAGTTGAAACCATTGGATTCCTTAATGGAAGTAAATTCAAAAGATACTATGACCCCCTGAGCCAAGAGGAGTTACATGCAATCCATCAAAAGAAAGCAGCTAAAGAACAAGCTGAGCTTAAAAAGATACAAGCGAGAGTCGAAGCCAAGGAACGTCAACAGCGTGCTAGGCGACAACGAGAAGCCAACTTGGGAATTACGCAAGTATTTTTCGAGGAAGCAGAGGAGGATTCACTGGAATCCGACCCACCTCTAAGATACCCAATTGAGTTACAGAGTCCTTATGGGGAGGTGCTGTATAATGCATTATTGGATACAGGAGCTCAACACAATTTGCTATCATATGGCGTGTGGTGTCAACTTGGGAAACCACCTTTATCCAAGAGCGCTATCCAAGTTCAAGGAATCAACAAGAAGAAAACCCCTGTCTCAAGAATTCTGCACACTCCGGTTGCCTATGACAAGGGGACCGTAATTCAAAGTCTTTTGGTTATGCCTGCGGGTACCATGGAAGGGACTGTAAACTTAGGGCGCAAATGGATGATGGCCACCAAGTGCAATATCGATTGGGCAACTAGACAAGTCACAACGCAAGAACCAACTGACCGCTCAAAATCCGGCACCTAAGTCATCCACTCAAATGCTAGATAATGAAAAATCACGAAGTCCAGTGGCAAAACGTATGAAGCTATATATATACATCCCCTTGAATTTGGCAATTACATGGTCAGGGGAGAAGGTTAAGGAGGAAGCATTAGAATGTCGAGCGTGAGTACATGCTCCCCCTTTCCTTGGGTAGATCATATTATTTGCAATGATGTTGCAGCCTCTTGGAACCAATTTGTCCAGTGGGTCATAGGTTGTGATGTGGGCAGATAGCTTTTTATGACCCTTGTGGCCACATCCAATTGTAGAGATGGTAGTGTACGCTCCCATTGACGAATGGAGGAAATGGTTTCCGACGATACTATTACAAGGGGAGACGTAGACTCATCGATTTTTTGTTGGGTGTTGACAAGAGTAGGTGTAGAGCATGTAGAAACTTCTATATGAGTGTGTGCCTGGCATGAGGAGCTAGAAGCTTCATGTGGCTCCCCCCTTCCTGAGCTAGGTGGTAATGATCTATATCGTTTGGGAATCCAAACTAACTCTGGAAGAAGTGGTGCGGAGCACTCTGTTACCTTTGCCTTACCACGGTCTTGAATTGTTATTGGGGTGGCAACAATTGGTTTGCAAGGTTTTACAGGTGATGTAGAGGGATTCAGCTTATGTTTAGGGACCCAAATCTGGTCATTCCCCTCGTAGTACCCTTGGGCTACTAATAATTTTTTAGGGATCCATCGCGATGTTACATTGCCCTTTTTCGGGTGGGTAGCTGCTTTCCTCCTAGGAGGCTTTTTGGTGGCAAGTAAAAAGAGCAAGAGCACAAAAAGAGGACAAATATCCGTATACAATCAAGCACTAGATTGACCTGTCACAAACCTACTAATGCTATATCTGTGTTTGCAGATATGGCAGATGTACGATCATCATACACTTCATCCACTTCCACCTTTGATGAGAGGTATCATCTGTACCTTTCTCAGATATTTCACATGTGCTATCCTATAATTGAAACTGAATGGGATCATATAGATGTACTAGCCAGAGAGGAAAATGTTGAGGAATTAGAATGGCTAGTTTGCCTATTGACCATGACTGACCCCTACTCCGTAGAGGAAATAGCCCCGATAGCCCAATGCTTTCCTTTTCCACAAGATGACTATCCTCGCATGGTTACATTCTTGATGAGTTTATGTGGATGGGAAAATGAAAAGGAAATATCTGACAATGATGAATGGACGGATGAAACTCATGGCACTACTGAGGTTGACTTTATTTATTTGGATGATGCGGATAGAGGCTTAGCCTTAGGGCTAGAGCCAGGACTCTACAACATCCTCTTACCGTATCCTCAGTAGTAGTGTGGTGACTGGTAGGTAGGTTAGTGTTTTCAAGTTTTTTCTAGTTTGGATTCCTTAAACGACTCTTTAATTTTTCACACTGATGTGCCTCTCGAGGTATAGTGCTTGTTAGTTGATTGCACAGGTTGAAAAGTTTGAGGTGGGTTCGCTTTCAAGTCCTGAGATAGCCGCAACGCTCATACATAAATATCTCATCAAATTGCGGGCATTTCTCTCATCGAATCAAGGAGATCTCCAAAATACAGGTGTAATTCTTCCATACCCACTCTCTTTCGTTTTTTCTGTTCAATTAATTGCATGAACTATAATGCATGACCACATGGAAATTGTCAATGTACTACTTAGTTTTTGAAGTTGCTTGACGTGCTAGTGTAAATCATTAATGAGCTTAACCTTATTGGATATATTCCTGAGAATGCATGACGCCTTTAGTTAACCTTGGAATACGATTGTCTTAGGTCTAGGGTCAAACCATCTTAATGTTTGATACCTGGCCATGTGTGTGTTGACCTCTAGGACATAGCTTTTACCCCTTTGTCGAAAGGATGCAAGATAAATTATAGTTCAGGAGCCAAGATCAAAAGAAATTATTTAAAAAAAAGTGCCTACAATAAATGGCAATACAAGTCTATGATGTGCTTTAATGTTGGCCTATCGCCTTATTGATACTTGGTAGGCGAGGAGTATTCTACTCCACACCGATGCCTTGGTTGATAGGGGGTAGCCTTGCCTAAAGTGAGCTAATAGATTCCTGGATGATGCCTTGTGTTAAACATGGTACCAGGATCGATGTTAGTTTTGCCTTAGGAAGGTCGCCATTGTGTATAAAAATTGTCACGTGCATAAAGAAATAAAGGCAAAAGGCTCCTGTTACTCTGATGTTTCTTGTGTCCCTAGGCTCGTGGTATTAACTTGTTCTTAGAGTAGACACAGTGTGGTCATCTGTTTATTTATTAAGCTTGGTTATTTTCCTTGACTTAGGCCAGTTATAAACCTTGATTAACCTTTGACACCTTGCTAACTCTTGATTTACTTTCAATAATTTTAAACTCCTGTTAATTTGCTACACTAGCTCATTCATGTGACCCTTAAACTAATTTCTCATAGCAACATCCATTGTGGTCTAACATGCTTGAATTTATACACTTTATATCTTTTGAATTCCAGCATACTTTCACTCCACTTCCCTGTTTTGCAGATGGTCCACCACAACAACCCTATCGAGCTTACCACACCATAGCTTCCGAGGACGGAATCTACATCAGGAAAGGGGGCATGTTAACTTATGACGGACATGGAGACGTACTACGTTTTACGTCATGTAAATTTAAATATTCTGAGTCATGGGCCGGGCTTGTCGGCACCATATGTCAAGGATAAAGGGATTGGGTGATCGCCGATGAGAGGCGCGCCTTGAATATCAGTAGGATAAGGGTTAGGATCGGCCGGCCATGTATGGGCGCCCAAGTGTGAATGGCCAAGTCACCTATAAGAGTCAAATGTAAACCTAAAACCCTCATTCTCATGTGTTGTGAATACAAGAGTGCTCTTGCCTTATCTCCTTGGTTTCCTTCTCCTGCGTGTGTGTGAGAGAGAGAGAAAGAGTGAGAGAGCGATCGAGCACTGTGTAGCGGCACGACGGCGGCGGCGAGGCGGTAGAGCGGCGACAGCGGCTCCTCCTTCACGGCTGCGACGTGGGAATCCTTCAAGGCGGCAATTAAGCGGTGAGTGACACACCTTTTTGCATTCTGTTTGAGCTTCCTTTCCTGGTTGTATGCTTGCAGCCATTCGTGGCTCGCATACGGTGCGGCGCCAAAAATGTGCGCTTTTGCCGCACAGGTCGTAGCTGGGGACTTGCCGAACACCGTATGCGAGCCACGAATGGCTGCAAGCATACAACCAGGAAAGCAAGCTCAAACAGAATGCAAAAAGGTGTGTCACTCACTGCTTAACTGCCGCCTTGAAGGATTCCCGCATCGCAGCCGTGAAGGAGGAGCCGCCGTCGCCGCTCTACCGCCTCGTCGCCGCCGTCGTGCCGCTACACAGTGCTCGATCGCTCTCTCACTCTCTCTCTCTCTCTCTCTCTCTCACACACACGCACGAGAAGGAAACCAAGGAGATAAGGCAAGAGCACTCTTGTATTCACAACACATGAGAATGAGGGTTTTAGGGTTACATTTGACTCTTATAGGTGACTTGGCCGTTCACACTTGGGCGCCCATACATGGCCGGCCGATCCTAACCCTTATCCTACTGATATTCAAGGCGCGCCTCTCATCGGCGATCACCCAATCCCTTTATCCTTGACATATGGTGCCGATAAGCCCGGCCCATGACTCAGAATATTTAAATTTACATGACGTAAAACGTAGTACGTCTCCATGTCTATCTCATAAGTTAACATATACATACAAATATATATATATACACATACATATTTACATATACATATATATATATATATACAGACATATATACATACATATGTACATATATACATATGTAAACTACATCTCCTCTGTAGAAACATTATGGGCATGGAATTGAAAGTGAGGTTTATGTAGATCCTTTAGAAAATATCCTACCATACCCTCAAAAGTATGCATTTTAATTTGACGTAATGCACGGCACATGATAATATCCCCTAGTGGTTTGTTAATGTTGCACATTAAATATTGCTTTACAGTTTTCCAACTGAAATGATTGATGTAGAGAGTCTATGGGCAACCATTTAAAAGTGGAGGTGGTGAAGATTTCACCTTTTCCAACGAGAACACAACCTGAGTGAACTCATGCTGGACAAACTCAACAAGGCAATCCCAGAGATAGATATTTACATCATCGTTCCCAATCCCAATCGTGACACTGAAACCTCGAGCATCTTCAAGTTATTACGGGTTGGAAACTATGGATATGCATGAACGACATTGCTTGGACGCGCAGGAGATGAAACAGACATGTTGCTCGTCTTCTTCCTCTTCGTCGTAGTGCAAGACATCTCAGACCTACCTACCCACCATAAAGATACCAGATGTCATATTTATTTTAAAACACCAAAACATCATAAAAAATAATTCATCTAGATATTTTAGATACCTGATGAACGAGCTTTCCGTTTAACGGCTTTCAAATTCTCCAAATTGATTGGACCTTCGGGAGGAGTGACGATTCAAGGAGGAACATTCTCCTTGTTCAATTCAGGCTACTATAAACCAGCGCTTGGGCATGACATCTATGAGGTGACGTGGGTAAGGGAGGTAGGCTAGTCGACATTGGATCACATGCATAGACTGCTTTAGCTCTTCCACATGTATACTCAGCCATGTTGAAAACAATATGAAAACTAAACATGACGACTCACATATAAATGATTTTGAGAAACACACTTACCATCTATACCAACAGAAGAGGAAGCCAACTATAGCAATAGTTAACATGGCCATAGCAAGAGACCATGCATGGGCAAAACAAACACATGACCTCCACGCAAACCTACAAAACATTCCAGGCGGAAACAACCTACATACCCGAAAGAAATGGATGACCTCCAAAGGCATGCAAACATGCACGGAATAGAAACGCATGCAAACGAATTAGACAAATGAATCAAACATCACATGCATGTGGTCCACGATGGTGACTACCACGGAGGAGCGTCCACGACCAGAGCACCAGCTCCCAGCACGAAATAACAACAGAAAATAAGGTTAAAGAAGGAGGAAGACCAGTCACGTGTTCGATCATGTGACATAAATGCCCCACATTCCAAAATCATGTTGTCACACGTGTTAACCCATGAAAACAAATGCGTGGCCAACTCCATACCTACCTTAATCCACCAAACTCCATACTTGCCTTCTCAACCTTAATACAACATTCTATTTATTAATTAATTTGATTAAAAAAACATTTTGCACACATAACGTGAATTTGTAATTATATTATGTAATATTTGCTAATTGAAATAATGGTTGTATGCCTTTGTTAATAATGTGGGCCTTTCTTTTCCTTTTTCTTTTTGTGTTTCCTTTTTTTTTGGGATGGGAGGGTGGGGGCGGTTTTTGGTATTTTGGGCAATCAGCATCTATTTTCCTTGATTTTTTAATAAATTTTTATATTTCTCATGGAATTGTTAATTTTAGCATTATATTAGAAGGAAATAATTTTGTTGTATTTAATTAGCAACAAAGGTGAGTAAACTCATCATTTTTTTGAGCATCTTTTATTTTTGAGTAACGCTCTCTCAAAAATAGAAGGCTGCCAACTAGCACTCCCACTTTTTCCAACTTGCTAGATTCTTTCTATATTGCCACATTATCGGATGAAGCTCACCTTCTTGCTATCCTAACTTCTTTCTCCAAGTATGACTTGTTGAGAAATATGGTGCCAAAGAGCATAAGGAAGAGGTAGGGAGTGAGTTGAGTATCTAAGAAAGTGCAAAGCGTAGCATGCAACCACATGAGCAAAGGGATTTATCCCACATTGATGTACAAGCCCAAGGGTGTACCTCCTTATAAAAGGGGGACCATTTCAAGCAATATGTAAGATTCCTCCCTCCAGCTTTTGAGGCGTGCAGGTGTAAGAACCTCCCCTTCTGATCTTATAATTATTCCCCTCTCTGAAATAAAAGAAAGATCCTGTTTTGACCTAGAGAGAGAAAAGTCTAGAGGGAGGTAATTCAAAATTGAGATATTTTTGGATATAAAAATCCTCATAGTGTCTAAAATGGTTTCCCCCTGAAATAAAAATTCAAAAAGAACTTTCCAATTTGCAATTGGAATTAATAAAAAATAGGTATAAAGGACCTTAGCCTAAGGGTCTAGATTTTTAAAATTTTTTGAATTATGCTCTAATTAAGGTTCCTATGGACCAATAAGATGTAGGGAGGAGATAAATTGAAGAATAAAAGAAAATCCCCCAAAAATGAGTAAATATTCACATAAGATGAAGAGTTGACTAAGGACAAGGTTTATTAGTTAAAAAAGAAGAGATATTTAGAGAAAATGATGCATTTTTGACACCTCAGTGTGGGGAATTCCTCTCATGAAGGAGGTGCCTATTTCACATGTGTGGAGGAGTTTTAAACTCATAAATAATGAGATATTTTTATCTCTCCTCTCTCTTGTTTCAACTAGATCCAAAAAGTAAGCAAAACTGACCCAAAAATGGTCAAAAAATGACCAAACTGATCTGAAAAATTCTTGAATCGGTTTGCTTGGTTAGAGGCTCATTTTTCCTTTTATGCACTGTTACCCTTCTCTTTCCCAGAGCCAAATACATTGAATTCACTTGATAATTCAATTGTTTTTGACTAAATCCTCTCCAAAAGAATTGGTGGCCACTCTTGATCCAAACAAGAGTAGAACCCTCAATCCCTCAAGCCAAAGGAAAGCTCACAAAACTCCATGTAAGCTAAAAATTCTACTTTTTAAATTCTAATCTATGGTTTTCTGATTTCTTTACTTTTTTAGTTGATTAAAGTGAATCTTGATGTTATGCCTTGATAAAAGGCCACCCCCTTCTCTTCCTTAAGAATTCAGCCTTTCTTTATCCTAAAATGAGTAACAAATAAATTTATTTAAACTTTTCTTATTGTTTACTCACTTGAAAGTGAAAATTGAGTAGATTAGATTGCTTTACTTCAACTTGGGATTAATTTTAAAGTGACATTAGAATGTAAAAATTGAGAAATGGTCAGCCATACAAAGGAGGTTATGGTAAAATTTTCTTAAATTTTTTGGAAATAAAGTTTTTTATGTTATTCTAAAAGAGTAATCCCCACCGTTTGTGCATTCTAAAAGAAATATTTTTATTTACTCCATGTACATATTCACCTATGAATATGCATGGATATCATTAATATTAAATTATTAAAATTAATTTCTATGTATAGAAAGATGCATAATGTAAATTTTTATTATAAAAGTATTGTTTTCATTAAAATTGGTTTTATGCATAGAAAGATGCATAAAAGATTTATTTTTCTTGCAAAAGTGTTATTTTCGTTAAAATTGAATTTATGCATAGAAAGATGCATAAAAGATTTATTTTTATTTCAAAAGTGTTATTCTCATTAAAATTGAATTTATGCATAAAAGATTTATTTTTAATTCAAAAGTGTTATTCTCATTAAAATTGATTTTATGCATAGAAAGATGCATAAAGGATTTGTTTTTATTTCAAAAGCGTTATTCTCATTAAAATTGATTTTATGCATAGAAAGATGCATAAAGGATTTGTTTTTATTTCAAAAGTGTTATTCTCATTAAAATTGAATTTATGCATAGAAAGATGCATAAAGGATTTGTTTTTCTTTCAAAAGTATTATTCTCATTAAAATTGATTTTATGCATAGAAAGATGCATAAAGGATTTATTTTTAATCCAAAAGTGTTATTCTCATTATGGCAATCATCGGCAAAATCAATGTAAGCTAAGAATGTTAGACATTCGATCATCAACAATTCTCAAATATGTTGTAAGCGGCCAAATGAGCACGCAATCAACTATCCTCTCACTACCCATCTCTTTAACAAAAAAATGTTGGTAAACAAATCATACTTCCTACAAAAAGTGCTTGTAACTACTACCCTTTGGCACCAATGATGTAGCCAAGGTAGTGAAAATAGCTAAAAATTTGTTACCTCACTCTTAAAAAAAGAGACCTCTAGACCTCAAAGAGAGGTCAAGTCTTTATCAAGGGGGGACCACTCTTAGAGATGACTTCTAGGCCTTAAAGATAGGTCAAGTTACCATCAAGGGGGGGAAGTGCTAAAGTAGCACATGAGCCAAAATTGGTCACATCACATAGGGAAATGTAGAAAGAAAAAATTCAAACAACATTTTGTAACTGACATCCAACCACCTTGAGTAGCCCAAAGATTTGGCACCAAGGGGGGGTGTTGAGAAATGTGGTGCCAAAGAGCACAATGAAGAGGTAGGGAGTGAGTTGACTAGCCAAGAAAGTGTAAAGCATAGCATGCAGCCACACGAGCAAAGGGATTTATCCCACATTGATGTATAAGCCCAAGGGTGTACCTCCTCATATAAAAGGGGAACGTTTCAAGCAATGAATCATATCACTCGCACCTATCTCAAGTTTCTCTATGTGTTCAATTTAATCTATCTTGGAGTCTAATTAACTTGAGTGCAATTTAGTTAGCATACACTCATTATCATGACTACACTGAGGTATCATCCACCTTAGATTAGTTATGTTAATTGTGTTATCATTAGAGTAGGGGGTTAGCATCTAACTAGGAGGCTGCCTTGTCTTTAGGAGAGCACGATCCTTGTTTCTCAACATGGTATCATAGCTTGGTTTTGCTCTCCTAGTTTAGTTTTAGCTCATTAGACTAGTGGTCCTTATTAGGGTGTGTTTAGAGATTTTCTTATGTGTGTGAATTAGATTACGATCATAAGATCCCTCTCTTCCTCCTTCACCATTCTATAGTGTATTGTAGGATTATATCATTAAAGCCCCAAAGCAAATCTAGAGGAAAGAAGAGGTTGTTGGTGGACATCATAGTTATAGCGCCAAGGTTCTGTTGAGGCTAGGCTAGCTGCAGTAGTGTAAGTAAAAAGAAGAGAGGTTGTCAGCAGTTAGCAGCACCTGCAAGGGAAGAAGGAACAAGGCTAGGTGGAGGTGACGCTTCTTTACAAGGAGGGCACGTAGTGGCATGATGTAGAAGTTGTATCGAGCATAGAAAGCACTTAACACGAAAAGAAGGCAACAAATGCAGAGATTACTGGGTTGTGATCCCGTCTAGATGTGAAGACCATCTCAGTCTTCCAATTCTACCCATCATCTCTTTAGGCACATCTCTCACACGGGGCAGAGTAGCTCAAGTAGTAGCATAGTAAGAAATGTGAAGCAAAGCAAGCATAACCGGCGACAGTCCACAATAGGTTGCGCACAGTGGGAATGAGAGAGAGAGAGGCTGGCATTTGGTGGTCATTGTAGCAACAGAGCCAACGAGCCGCCATGATCAGAGAGAAGAACCCATCACCACCATTTCCAGATAAGAAGATAAGTTTGAGTTATTTTATTAAAAAAAAACTTCTAAGGTTAAATAAACCTTTATATTAAGAGGCTATTTGCACGGTCATCTCATTTTTACTTAAAAATCATCACGCAAGACAATAATCATCATCAACATGGGAAAAATTGAAGCCATCATCAAACAAAGCTTTTCTACATTGTTAGCCATAGAATAACCTGTGCCGCGGGCCAACATCGAACAGCAGTCGGACAGCTGCATGTTGGCACTACCAAGTGTCAGGGCTAGTTGAATGGTAGCTAGAGTACTTTGTTACAAGAATGGCACTTCCTTAACACCTGCTCTATCGATTGTATCATTTTCCTTTTGGGTTGATATAAGCAAGACCGTTCTTTTTGTTCTCTCTCTTGTACATTTGTCTTCTTGTTTTGTCTTTATGTATTCATTTCCATTTTGTATGTTATGGCCGGTAGAGTTATCTCTTATGTTATCGTGTTCTTGCACTGTTTATTAAGCGGTCAATCCAGTAGTTTTCAGTGGTTTAGGTGCTGTGTTGTTTTGTGGTAGATTTATATTTCTCTGGTATATGCTATGTGCATAACCAGAGATTCTCAGTAGGTTGCTGTGAGGGAATAAGCAATCATTTCCCTCGCCAACACTTTGGCACGACCACGATACTCTTTGATGCTTCTTGTTGTTGCCATTTTTCTTGTTGCCTGATTGCTGTTGTGTTTGAATCTCTTCCCCTTGTTTTCAAACCCGTCCCTCATGTCATCACATGAAAGGCGCTACTTGGAGCGCAACCAAGCTCGTCAATTCTTGCTCGCCAACCCTGAAGAGCAACTCGTCGAATCTAAACCAGAACAACTTAGAAGAAGAAGCACTCACCCCTACTACCCCGACCTCACCACCATTGTTCATACCACCTCCACCACCACCACCACCCCCGCAGCCTCGTCCCCTCCGCTACCACAACATGATGCAGTGACTAGGTTTCATCGTAAAGTATCCTAATTTTTTTTGGGAAATCCTTGGATGATGCAGATGTTCACATCTTGATGTTTGACACCGCTTGGCATGTCAATGTACCGGCCCAGTGGACCAACATCTCAAAAAGTCTGCCTTTGTTCCCACACTCCAGAAGAAGAGTGTCGCTCTTTGGGTTGCTCAGTATGAGTACACCCATTTCCCGACTTATGATGCCATCCGTGATGCATTCCTTCAATGCTTCAGAGAAGACAAGACATCCGTGCATGTGCTGGATAAGCTATGCAGAATGAACCAGAAGAGAATAACAGTGGAATTTTATGCTGCAAAGTTCTAGAAACTTCTCCGTAGGCTAGATGTAGCTTATCGGCCTGCGGAGGAAATTCTCAATTCTTATTTCATGAAGGCCTCAGCAAAGCAACTCAAATGCTCCATTGCTGGTTTCAACCTGACTACCATCGCTACGGAGAAGCTTGTAGAATCAGCTCTCAAAGTAGAGTAGGTGTTGGTAGGCCATGTCAAAAGCAAGGAAAAGTCCAAGAGTAAAAGGAAGTCCAAGAAGTCCTCATCTGGATCTTTGGATGAGGAGGATGATTCCAATGATTCCACAGCTAGTGATGAGGACGAGAAGGAGGAAGATTGTAAGGCTAGGTCTAAGAGCAAGAAGGCAGGGAAGATGGCCAAGGAACTAGTTGCAGCCATGGCTCAGTTGGCTAGTGAAGGTGCGAAGCCCACTCCTACTGTCTGGTCAGACACTTGGTGTGTGAAGTGTTGCAATTATGGACATGGAGCCAAAGAATGCGGCTTGAATGAACTCTGGTGCGCTATCTGCAGGATGACCACACATACAATTGAAGCCTGCTCGTTACAATGGTAGGAGAGCCCCTCCGCAAAAACTCGTAATCCAACCTCCCGTGGTGGCCGGAGTCCCAACCCACCCAGTGCCATAAACCCCAATTCTGCCAACACAAAAACTTTCCTCCTAGGGGGGACATGGTCGGCGCCCCAAGGCCTGTCTTCACATGCTTTTATTGCCATGACCAAGGCCACCGAAAGTCAGAGTGTGAAATATGGAGAAAGCATAGTAGAAATAGAGGGAGCCCAGGCTTCCGCATTCGGTAAATCCAAGCTCTGGATAAGCAAGCAATACCCCAGCCAACCATACAAGCGGCCGAATCATTAGCCATGGTAGTGACCAGATCCATGCAACCCAAGACTCTAGAGGCGGCGCAAGAACTGACCTCGGATAAGAAGGGGAAGCAGAAAGGGGTCACCTAGCAAGAGCAACACAAAGTCTGGACATAAGTATCCGATTGGGTGGAGGAACAGCATGCCAAAGAGGCGATGTGGGAAAAGCACTTGGAAAGGTAGAGGCCAAGTTGTCAGCTGGAATCACAACTCAGTTCCCCGAAAATGAGCCTGGAAGAAGAAGGCAAAGTGTCCTCGCTAGTCAAGATGTAATGGCCAATGTGAGGTGCGGCGGAGACACCATGGCCGAAAGAATGTGCGAAAGCACTGAAACGGGTGGATTACCCAAGAAGTCTCACAGAAGTAGAACACTAGTCGCATAATCTATGGGAAGATCTGAAGCGATAGTCAATACACATGTCGATCAAACAGTCACTCACATTGGTGCCAAGTTTCAGGGAGCAGTTGATAGGTCGCTTGAAACTTGAGGGAGAGGAAACGCCACCCTTGCAGCTGCTGGAAGCCCTGAATATTGAGAAGGCAGATACCCCACTAAGGGAAGCCCCCATTTACGATGAAGCCATCCCAATGATCCAGGTCAAGTTGACCAGAGTGGATATAGCACTTCTACTGGATGGCGGTTCCAGAGTCAATATCCTATTAGATGTAACATACCACATGCTTGGGTTGAGAAAATGGGATCTCGTGCCATTCGCTGTCAAAATGGCGGATCAGCCAGCGAGTGTAGCCACTGGGATTAATCCGCGAGCTCACACTTGAGGTATTCGGATATAGTTTCCAGATAGTAGTTGTGGTGCTCCGGATAGAGGATACCAAAGGCACTTATCCAATGCTACTCGACAGACCCTGGCTCTACCAAGCACGGATTAAGCAAGATTGGTATGCGGATATGATTACTATCTGATGTGGAAACAAAAAAATAAAGATCTTTGTCGCCTGTAGGGCGGAAGGTGGAGAAACCAGCCTGACCAAAAATAGCTGAAGGAGTCAACATGCTCGAAGGGCTAGACCTCGACGAGAGGAGGAGGAGTATCTCTAGTAAAATGCTCATTTGATCAGCCTGTTTGAGGTTGATGTAGTCCAGATAATGGATAGATATCGACCAAGCAGTCCACACAAGGATAAGGTTCCCAAGGATCAGTCCGCTCGGTGGAGACGGAAGGACACCATCCAGATAAAGTAGAAGATTTTTATGAGGCTCTAGTTGAGGAAGACACTACTTTGAGCCTACAAAAACTCATTGTAGCAGAAAAGGCTTTTGACAAAGATCTCAAGCACTCCAAGAGGGTCAAAGAGGATGACTTGATGGAAATGAACCTCAGAAGTGATAATGACCCCAAGATGGGTCCGGGGCAGGGCCAAGCTAGACATTGAGTTCCGAGAAGTTCGGGTGTTGCTCACTTCCTTCAAAGATGTGTTTGCATAGAGCTACACTGAGATGAAAGGAATTGATCCCAGCTTCTATCAACACTGGATCAATATAAAGGAAGATGCCATCCCTATCCGGCCACAAAGATACCAAATGAACCCGAAATATGCCAAAAGGGTGAAAGAAGAAATAGACAAGCTGCTACAAGTCGGATTCATATATCCGATCGATCGGGTGACTTGGTTGTTCCCAATTGTCATTTGTTAACCTATTCCTAGGGTTGACAAGAGCTACGGCCATTATCTTACATCAAGGAGTCAAGGTAGATACACCAAAAGATCATACATTCAAGACATAAAGCAATGGTGTCCAAATCTACAACTTGGATGGGCGCTCGTAATGGTCTGATGGAATAAGGCGATTCCTACTTCAAGAGCATGTAGTGGCAAGTTAGGATGAAGTCCCAAGTGATGTACTTCATGGATATATTATGAGAGTAGTTATTGTAATAGCATTAGGCATCTTATGAGCATAAAGTGCTCAGCCGGCCACCACAATTTAAGTGAGTGTAAACACTTATGGCCACCACAGTTTAAGTGAGTGTAAACACTTATGGCCATGTATATAAGTGAATATCTCTCATAATACAAGGGGACTCTCCCATTGTGCAATAGAGTCTTGCTCTTGCTAATCCTCTTGCTAATCTCTCTCTCTAATGCATGCTAGTGAGTGTATGTGAGTGATGTGAGGTGAGAGGAGGGACGAGTACATGTAGTGCAACGTGACGGTGTGACAATGCTCTGGCAGACATTGTGGAATTGCTTCTCAAGGAGTTGTAGAGCTTGGAGACCTTAAGGGTTACGAGCTCGGTCATTGGAAAGATCCTCACGATAGTTATAGTCCACCAGGTAATGTCTTGTTGGATGTGTTTCAAGGAGGGTTAGTGTGAGGTGAGAGGAGGGACGAGTACATGTAGTGCAACGTGACGGTGTGACAACGCTCTGGGAGACATTGTGGAATTGCTTCTCAAGGAGTTGTAGAGCTTGGAGACGGGTTACGAGCTCGGTCATTGGAAAGATCCTCACGATAGTTATAGTCCACCAGGTAATGTCTTGTTGGATGTGTTTCAAGGAGGGTTAGTGTGAGCCATAACAATTTTTACGCCGCTACTACTGGGGAGCCATCCCTTGGCTTTTTCCATCGTTTTTCTCTAATCTATGCATTACCCATTGCCCATTGTCTTGATTAATGATTTCCCATGAAAAACATGTGGATTTGATGGAGATTTGTATGCGATTTTGTAAGAAATAACTCTCTTTTTTATTTTGTAAAGAATATATTTTTTTGCTTAATTTGTTGTTAATATGGTTTTTAATGTTCTTAGGGCTTGCACATAGAGTGTATCATGCTTAGTTTGCATCCATTACATCAAATAATGCAATAGAATGTAATTTTTAGTGAATTTTAACTCTCTTTTTAGAGTTGAACATAGAGTTAGAATCATTAATTTTTGCTTGATTTGTATGTTTTTTGTTTGATTTATATGCATTAGAGTGTTAGCAAGTATAAGAAGTAGCTTAATCCTTCAAAAAATTTCTCAAAACCATCCAAAAACCCTTGAAATTGACTAATCTTTCTTAATTGATTGGTTTTTATCATTAGGGTGATTAATCCAATTCAAGAGGCAAAAAATTTAGAAAATATATATTTTTGGGGTCCAAATTGATCATGTAAGAAGTCGAAATTAGTATTTTTGAGTGTTTGAGAGCATCTAGATGCATTAAAACACCTAATTACATCAATTTCTTCATCAATTAGATGAATTTCCCTCTCTTTTACTTAATTTTATTTAAAGAGAGGAGACATTAATTAAGATTTTAATTAATCTCTAATTATACACTAATTTACACATTTGTTGATGTACATATCTTAGCAATTTCATACTCTATCCAACAATATTCTCAATGGTGTGAATTAATTAGTGATTAGTGGTTAATTAGAGCTCTTGATTAGTCTAAAAGAGAGAAGGATTAGTAGGAAAATTAATCTTTGATTAATTTTTAAATACTTTTTTTACATAACTCATTAAGGCTAATGAGCATTAAATAAGAAGATGCCAATGAGTTGTCAAATTGTCCATTTTGAGGGTCATTTATGAGGGTGTAAGGGGGTGTCATAAAAAGGTTGACTTTTTTTATTCCCACTTGTCTTTTTAAGAAAATGCCCATATCTCCCCAATTTAAAATTCAAAAAATATTCCCCTGAAACAAGGAAACTCGAATTTCCCTCTAGACGCCAAAAAAAAATCGGTGTTTCACACCTTAAAGCCTCATGCAGAACATAAAAATAAAAATTCGGCATTTCACGCCTTAAGGGTTTCACACCTTAAGTTGTTGACGCCTTAAGGGCTCACGTGGAAAAAGAAAATCGACGTTTCACGCCTTAGGGATTTTTTGCCTTAAGCCATTCACGCCTTAAAGCCTCACGTGGGAAAAAAAAAAATCGGTATTTCACGCCTTAAGCCGTTCACGCCTTCAGGCCTCACGTGGGAAAAAAAAATCAAATTTAATTCTTTTTGTGAAGTCCGTTTCACGCCTAAAGGGTTCACGACGTGAAACCCTTAAGCGTCTCCTCACGACATGAAATAGTCCTCGCACCAAAAATAATAAAAAAAAATTAATTCTTTTCGTGAAGTCCGTTTCACGACGTGAACTGTGCCCTGCTGTTTCATGACGTGAAAGGGGATCCGTCGACAAAAAAAAAATGCAGTTCTGTTTGGAGGCTCATATCTCCTAAACTGTGAATCCGTTGAAAACGCTATAGTGCTCATCGGAAAGCTAGCATTGAGCTCTTCGAAATTGGTCTTGAGGATCCAAGGGCAAAATCCATTGTTTTGGCCTCCAACCAATAGCCTCAAAATTCGACCCAAAAATCGAGACAAAAAACGGCTCTAAAAGCACAAAATCGCCCAAAACAGCGCGAAAACGATTACGAACCATATTTGGGCTACTTTTTGAGGGTCTAAATGACAAAATCACGAAAAACTCAAAGAGACAAAGTTTTAGTACTCCAAAAAATACAACTCTCTCATTTAGAGTTTTTTCAAATTCCTTTTGGATCACCTTCATAAACGAGCTACAAAATAGGAAAAATCTTCTTGGAAAAAAATTTCATCTTCAGACAGTGATGGAAAATAGATTTTGAGACTTCTTCCATCTAGGATATTACCATCATGCACTTTTTTCAAAAAAATATCTATAAGAGGTCATTCACGTGTGTGTAGTGTCTAAGCTAATTTGGACAAATGGACACTCGTTTGACACAACAAAGGGTACACCGGACCTCCTGAGCATGTAAAAACAGGCTGTAATAGGTTGTCATAAATCATTAAAAAAGAAAAAGAGTGCTTTCTCATTAAGGAGCAATTGGCAACGTCGGACATGGCAACGATAGAGGGACTACGTGGGTCGACACCCTCTCTCTGAACCCAATGGTTGACAACTTCGAGCCATTGAGATCAATGCCCCAAATGCACCTCCCAATACCATTGGCCATGCCGACAATAAGTGTGTCATCAAGTTTTACACCCCCTGTCACTTCAATCCCACCGGGCTTTGGTCCTTTACCTAATATTTCCATAAATCCTATAGGTATCAACCCTTTGCAACCCCTAGATGCCCCACCTTGGATATATTGACTAATCTAGGAAGGGGGGTTAGTTACGCAAGGAATAAGTGAGTCCTACCCCACAATAGCACTCACTCACGGCCTCAGTGACCCATACAAAAACACGGCCATACTGAATTCCAAAATCATAGGCAAATATGATGGAACAACTGATCATGTTCAATTCATACAAATGTTTGAACAGAAATGCGAAGCCTTTGGAAATCCAAACTGCCTCACCAAGGTACATACGTTGAACCTATGCTTAGTGGGAAAGGCTAGCCAATGGTTCATCACATTGATGCCTGCGAGATCAAAACAAAATTCAGGACTTTAAGAACAACCTTTTATCCATGGCTTCTCAAGACAAGGTGATCGGTGGAGTGTAGCAAGAGAACTCTATTCAATTAAGCGTAAACCAAATGAAACCATTAGAGACTTTATCCTTCGGATAAAACTCTTGTACTGACGATGTGAGGCATGGAAAAAAATAAACGATTCTTAATTGAAGACATGTTTCATGTGGGCCTAAAGAATAACTTACACAACTTGATCATTGTATCCAATCCGGAAACATTTGATCAATGTTGTAAAGAAGAAATACGTTTAGATGATAACATGATGGAAGATGATCATGATACAAGATGTTCCTCATCTAAACCGAGTGACGCAATGGCTAAAGAAAAATTGATCTTGGAATTGTCATTCTCTGAATTCTATGCAGCCTCGCTTAAAAACTTACAACCGACATCTCTAGGAGAGGATAAGCTCCTCCAAAACCAAACATCCTTAATGCCTCTCCAAGTGATGAGAGAAATGCCTTGTGTCTAGTGCAATCACTACAACCATCCCAATCCCTATTGTGCGTACAAAATGCCTATTTTTCTATACTGCATATATTGCAAAACCTTTGGTCACACGACACATCCCAATGTCCTAATTCATCTACAATCAACTCAAAACCTCCATCTCCCATGCACCAAATAGAAACAGTTCAAAGGGTGGAAACTGCTTAGGAAGCAACTAAGCAAACACTTCAGTGTTTCTATTGTCATGGACTGCACAAGGTGGTAGATTACACAGTTTGGAACACTTCCATGCCCATAATCACTGACACCTTGCAACCCCTATGTGAACGATGTGGCATCGATCACATATTCCAAGATTGCTAAAGGCGAGTTGCTTCCTTGTAACCTATCTCAAAATATAACTCTTAACATCTTAAGTGTGCCAAATGGGCAATTGTCCATGGTACCTTTGAATGTGCTTACACACTTATAAGCCAAGGCATGATATACAGTGAAAAAGAGTGTAAAAGAAAACATTGCAAAATGGGTAGGAGAATAGGCTTTAAAGTAGAAACCAAAAGAGAAAGCAAAACCTTCTAAACCCAAGAAAAACAAGGGGCAACAATGTGAGATCCCCCTGTTCCCACCGAGCAACGGATTCGGGTACTAGCAGCGGAAGTAGTACTTCTCGCACGGGACAGGGGTCCCACATTCGGGGCCTCGTCCACGGATATCCGGACAAGAGACTAATCCGTCGGTTTTTCCAAAACCGAACCCGGAAAAACTTCCCTTACTCGGAAAGCACGGGCGATTCCACCAGGATAATTTTTTTTACTCTAACGTAGTCAAGATCATTACTGATCACACTGATCCAACTGCACCTATAAAGATACTCGGTCGGATCATGGAAGAAACTTGCACTTGGATCATTGGGATCAACGCTTTTTTCCCCATTAAGAGGCACAGCCGTTCATTCCTATCCATAGAACAATTACTATCCGGGACTTACTTCATCTATCGTAATAACAGAAATTGAGTCTCGGTTTACGGATCCATCAGTCCAGCCTAACCCCATCCGATCCCATGGGTTAGCCAACCGCCCAACCACTGTAGTGATAGGATCCAATTTGGAATTTGGTTAGGTTTTGTCCCGGGTACCAAGGAAAAGAGTTCCAAGGCCCCCTAGCCGGAATTTCATGCAAACATAAAACTAGCCACACCACTTACACACCCAATATGAAAATTGCCTTTTTCTTAGCATCAGCTAACTTTAAAACAATCCTTTAATGAAACCATAGTACCACTGATCACAATCTCCCAATTTATCCAGTTGATTCATAATTTCCCATCATTCCTTCATCAGAGTATCTATGGCATCATTGGCAACTAGAACGCTCACCACCTGTCCACACAGAGGCCGTTTCCATAGTTCCTAGCCCATAATACTCGGCAATATAATCACTTATCAAGATGGACTCTCGTTGAAGATCAGCAAGATCAACCAACAGATCCATATAAAAGAGCCATGGACTCATCCGTTGAGGACCAGCAAGGTCAGTCAACCAGATCCATGCCCGGTTTCACAAAACAACTCTTACTCCTTGTTCCAATATCTTCCTCGACGCACGCGTGGGTATCGTGGGCGACCCAGAGCCCGAGCACCGTATGGTCAGCACCCTCTAGGATCCTTCGCAGGTGACCTAGCGCTTCACTCATAGGCCGCTTCTTTGGTCCCTCATCCACCGTACCGGAAGCTCACCATTTAAATCGAACCGAGGCTGGTCAAGACCTCGGTCGACCTTGCTACGCGAGACGTCCTCCATTGACTCTCCGTCAGCAGTTGCAACTTTAACAGTTAGGTCTTCATGACCTTAATCCACAAGATGGTCAAAATGCTTCCCCAGCATTATTGACATAAAACAGTCATTTACAAACAGTCACAAAATACAGTTTCTAGATCAAACTCTCGTCTTTCCACATTATCCCTCCTTAGTCCACATTACTTATTCCACATTCCATTCAATGTGTACTCATTCTCATCCATTTCCTCATATCGACGACACATTAATTCACATTCACATTTATACATCCACATTTACATGGATACATCCATTTTCACATCCTCATTTATACATCCACATCCCATATCCACATTCATACATACACATCCATATCCACATCCATACATCCACATTCACATCCACATTCACATCCTCATTTATACATCCACATCCACATCCATATTCACATCCATACATCCACATCTACATGCATACCTCCATTTTCACATCCTCATTTATACATCCACATCCCTTATCTACATTCATACATACACATCCATATCCACATCCATACATCCACATCCACATCCACATTCATATTCACATCCATATATCCACATCTACATGCATACATCCATTATCACGTCCTTATTCATACATCCACATCCACATACATACATACATCCACATCCACATTCCCATTCACATCTATACATCCACATCTACATCCACATACATACATACATCCACATCCACATTCCCATTCACATCTATACATCCACATCTACATCCACATTCATATACATCCACATCCACATTCCCATTCACATCTATACATTCACATCTACATCCACATACATACATACATCCACATCCACATTCCCATTCACATCTATACATCCACATCTACATCCACATTCACATCTATGCATATACATCTTCATGCATACATCCATTTTCACATTCATACATCCACTTTCACATTCATACATCCATACTCCCATCTCCACATCCACACATCCACATACATACATCCATTTCCACATTCCCATTCACATCTATACATTCACATCTATATCCACATACATACATACATCCACATCCACATTCCCATTCACATCTATACATCCACATCTACATCCACATTCACATCTATGCATATACATCTTCATGCATACATCCATTTTCACATTCATACATCCACTTTCACATTCATACATCCATACTCCCATCTCCACATCCACACATCCACATACATACATCCATTTCCACATTCCCATTCATGTAACCCCATATGTCTTCACATCTAATCTTTTACATCACATCCATTCTCGCCCTATCACAACCCATATACATCCTATTCTATCACATACGCTTCTTACCTCATCCCATACACATCTTATCACATCCTATCACTTTCCATACGCATCTTATCAATTCTTATCACATCTCATACACCTCTTATCACATCTTATCACATTTCATATCTTTTTTTTTTAAAAGAGAATTCTTATATTTGATATAAGATTTCTCTACACATTTATTTATACATAAATTCCATTTAAGGAGACTAACACTTTCGAAATTAAAATCAATCTTTTATGCATCTTCTTATGCATAAATTCAGTTTGGTAGGAAATTACACTTTTAGAATAAAAGAATTTCTCTTATGCATCTAAGTTAAGCATAAAATCCATTTATGAGGAAAATCACACTTTTAGTATAAAAAGAATATCTTTTATGCATACCTATATGCATGAAATCCAATATGATAAAAGTAACACTCTTACAATAAAATAATCAACTTTTATGCATACCTCTATGCATGAGATTCAATTATGATAAAAGTCACACTTTTATAATAAAATAATCAACTCGCATACTTCTATGCATGAAAATTAAAAATGATAAAAGTAACACTTTTGATATAAAAATTTTCTTTTATGCATACTTCTATGCATGAAAATTAAAAATGATAAAAGTAACACTTTTGATATAAAAAAAATTTCTTTTATGCATACTTCTATGCATGAAAATTAAAAATGATAAAAATAACACTTTTGATATAAAAATTTATCCATTATGCATACTTCTATGCATGAAATAAAAATGATAAAAATAACACTTTTGATATAAAAATTTATCCATTATGCATACTTCTATGCATGAAATAAAAATGGTAAAAATAACACTTTTGATATAAAAATTTATCCATTATGCATACTTCTATGCATGAAATAAAAATGGTAAAAATAACACTTTTGATATAAAAATTTATCCATTATGCATACTTCTATGCATGAAATAAAAATGATAAAAATAACACTTTTGATATAAAAATTTATCCATTATGCATACTTCTATGCATGAAATAAAAATGGTAAAAATAACACTTTTGATATAAAAACTTATCCTTTATGCATGATATTAAAATTCGATTTCTCCATGATTGTAATGAAATTCTTTCAATTAATCTAGGATGATAATTCCTAGAATATGGTAGGAAGTCCTCTTTTTATGCTTTGAATGAGATTATTTTATGCATAATTTTTATAAAAATTTTGCCATAGCTCTGCTGCTATGACTGATAAATCTCAATTTTTCTAAGGGATAATGCTTATCATTAAGGAAATAATTAAAATAATCTCTAATTGGATTATTAATCCATAATGGATTGAATCATTAATATACATAAACTAAAAGCATAGAAAAAAGCCATTAATTTGGCCTCAAGCATAGCTTAATCTTGGGTTAAGGAAAAGCTTTATGAAAAGCTTGATTTGGATTGAGAATGGGTCATGAGTATGACCATTTCTTGAGTGAGAGAGAGAATTTACATAAAAATCATTAGAATTTAAACATAAATGAAAATTAACTTCAATAGCATTATGTAACTCTTCACTACTATTCAAACTTCAATAGCATTTAAAAAGAACCATACCAATTAAACTTCTCAAGCTTGAGAGGGGTTGAGAAGAGAGAAACATTGAGAAATTATAGAAAGATCAATATTCACTAATTACCTTACAAATTGCTTGATTCTTTGTTCACGGTAGAGGACCCCAACCAATCAATTGGTTAAGTATGTTGATGGAGCCACTAATGGGGATTGAAGAAAGAGGGAAGCTCCAAAAACTAGTGAATTATTAAATGAATTCATAGTTCTTGGCTTAGGTGGAGTAGAGTAACGATGCATAAACACTATATATTTTTCAACAAGGGGGAGGCTTCTATTTATAGGAAAAATTGAGCTCCTAACCAAACAAACTGATTCTAGAATTTTCTAAATCAGTTTGGTCAATATTTGACCATTTTTAGGTCAGTTAAGCTAACTTTTTGGAACTAGACTTAAATGAGGAGAGAGGAGAGATGAAATATCTCAATTTTTATGAGTTTAAAACTCATTCAAGCATGTGAAATATGCACCTCCTTTAAAGAACTCTCTTTCCTTACATATGTGTCATAATGGAATCATTTTAATATTGCTCATAGTTTTTTACTAATAAACCTTGTACATTTTCAACTCTTCATCTTATGTGAAATATGCACATCCTTTAAAGAACTCCCCTTCCTTACATATGTGTCATAATGGAATCATTTTAATATTGCTCATAGTTTTTTACTAATAAACCTTGTACATTTTCAACTCTTCATCTTATGTGAGCATTTAAGGGACTCCCCTTCCTTACATATGTGTCATAATAAAATCATTATTCCCAAAATATCTCATATTTTTAATATTGCTCATAGTTTTTTACTAATAAACCTTGTACATTTTCAACTCTTCACCTTATGTGAGCATTTACTCATTTGGGTATCTTCTTTTTTACAAATTGGATTTATCTACTCCCTACACATGGATTGATGCTATTGGCCCATAGGAACCTTAATTGGACCATAGTCTAAAGATTTCTGAAAATCTAGACCCTTAGACTAAGGTTCTTTATACCTATTTCCAATTAATTCCAATTGCACATTGGAAAATTCTTTTTGAATTTCTGTTTCAGGGGAACTCATCTGAATTATAAGAGATATTTTTCTATCCAAAAATATTCAAAATCTGAATATTCTCTCTCTAGAATATTTTTCTCTCTCTAGGCTAAAACAGATAGAAACAAGGTCTTTATATTTCTGAAGAGGGATTGATTACAGGGAAAGATACTAGACATCAAAAAGGGGGTGGGGGAGGAATCTTACATTCTACCCCACTTAAAAAAATGCGAGATGTCCTCATCTCGCAAACTGGGATAATTTCGCAAGATGCACGAATATGAGACTTAGAGAAAAATTTTAATCAAGATTAACCACCAAGATAAGTCTTAAAGAGGGCAAGATTCAAAATACGAACAAGATTTAAACTTTATTCATTCTCGGAACTTATACAGTAAAGATAGAGGAACTCTTTACACTTCCATAAGCCCGTCCATCATATGGTCACAAAAGCAGTCCTCACAAGCTGCACAAGTATAAGGTAACTCATCTATGGGAATGATTCTGTGGGTTATTGCTGCGCCTATCTCATTGGTATGAGGTGTTCTAAGAAAAGGACCTCTGAGAGGCAAGCCAAAAACGGGGTAAAGGCATATCTTCTCATGAGGAAGAAAACACGCCAATAAGAAGACCCGCTCAGAAAACCCAGGATGCCTTGATCTCATGACGCAGTAGTATCGGGGACCCAAACCCAAGGCTTCAATAACCATGGCCAGGCGGACATTGTTGCGAAAGTGCTGTTGACCCCAGGGTGTTACCCTAGTTATGTCTTGATAGGTCCGCCATTTGGTCTGCGCTACAGAAGTTCCCAAGTGAGGGAAAAGTGAGCGCTCATACTGTTCTATAAAATCCTTCTTCACAGACTCACTTGCGTCTTGAAGGTGAGGAATCATTATGGATAAAACTAATTCTTGTTGCCAAGCCATGAAGGAGATTAGGAAGAAAGGAGATCGATGGGAGTAAGATTACTGTGAGTGACAAGTAAAAGTTACGACTTATATAAAGGAAGGAGCTAGCGTAACTTAGAAGCCAACGGTAGCTTGCCACTGAAGTTTTACCGTCTTTCCATGATTTGGGTTTGGCACAATTTTCTATAGAAGGCATTAAGAACTTTGAGATGAGGAGATAAAAGAAGTTCGTAAGTTAAATCACCTACTTTCTTTGGTCCACAATATCTGGGAGATAACTTCTTATACTTCCCAAGAGATAAAGAACTTCTTTTGGGCCGTACTCGAGACCAAAACCTTGATATCCAAAACATCGATTCTCACTTCTGAACTCGTTGTTCTGAATCCTTAAAACAGGTGGGACTCTTGAGAAGTATTCAGGAAAAAGGTTCTTCCTTTTTTAAACAGAATCTTTCTTTTATTTTAGAGAGAGAATAATTATAAGATCAGAAAGGGAGATTCTTACTCCTGTATACCTCTAAGGCTGGGGGAGGAATCTTACATTCTACCCCACTTGAAAAGTGTGAGATGTCCTCATCTCGCAAGGTAGAGGACAACTCTTTTTCTTAAGATCCAATTTATTCTGGGGTTCCTTATATTCTGGTCAACCCAATAGAATACGGGGATAATTATCCCTTATATAGAACTCATCATTAAATAACAATTCATTCAGATCATATCATTCATATCTTTAACACGATAATGGTCCATTAGACTGAAAATTTTCCTTCTGAACATTCCTCCACAGGAATTTTAGTTAAGCAAGTTCTCAATTTGTCATCCCTTAACTTAATCTACCGTCTTAAGTGTTAACAGTAGTAATCTGACAGCACAATCCACTAATCTCATAGTGATTTGGTGAAATCATTATCATCATTCCAGATATGAATATCATCACTGGGACTCGTCCCATTCATCCTCATTGTGGTTTCGCTCAGCTTATTACATTTCAACTAAATTTCAGAAATCGTCATTTTTCAATCAGAATCCAATTCAATTCATCAATTCTCAAACAGAATTAAAAATCATATCAACCACATTCGAAATCATCATCTGGATAGCATTAACGCTTATAATTTCAAGTCTTAGATTTACTCGTATATACTGTCGGTAAAGAGCTGCAGTTATACCCTCGGTATATACGGATAGTCATGATACTCGAAACTATAAGGTAAATACCATCATGTCTAGGTGTCAAGCAAGTCAGGGTTCCATACAATTGCGGTACTTCCAATTGAAGACCCAATTACTAATTTACGAATTTCAATTTGAATTAACAATTTGTATGAATTATATCAAACAATTGCAACCTTTTTGTGCGTCTTGATAAACTTTTGACATAATTTGCTCCTCAGTTGATCTTATTGGAGATCTATGACTTAAGTCTGATAAATAGATTTTTCTTTATCCGATCGTCCGTAAAAAAAAACATTTGTATATTTATATACAAGTTGCAATAATTACATAGAGTGGCTCGGCTCCAAAATTCAAAATCTCTTCGAGAGATGCATAAGACGACGGTACTGGGCCATAGTTATGCCCTGTTACATAAGTTCTCTAACTGCGAAGGGAGCTATTATTTTCTCCTTAGGGATAAATCGACTAAGGAGTCTATAAATTCGACATGAAAGTCTGAAATTTCGAGGTGTCGAATGATATAGAATGACACCACGCACCATTTTCAGCTTTAACAGGATCATAGTCAATGAGAGATTCTGCCACAGCATTGTATGGTGGTTGCAATGGGCGTGGACATATTGCCCTGCAAACCACTTATGTTGTATTCTCTCCGCTGGGGTAGGAAAATATAAATCCGCGAAATGGCGTGCGAGTCTTGCTCGGCTTGTTTGAGTTGAAGCGGAAGAGATGAGATGCTCAAAGGCAAATGCAATCATATCTTGAGACTGGGTGAGGTCGGGAATACCAGATAAATGTGGAACTTCCATCTATAAAAACAATTTCTTTGATTAAAATTTCTTCATTAAAGAAGCTTACGGAATGAAAATACATTATGAAAATGCTGTTTCTGAATTCTTATTACCAATTTCAGATAAGAATTTAATTATCTTTATTAGCTTTCAAAACCGCTCTGATACCAACTGTGAGATCCCCCTGTTCCCACCGAGCAACGGATTCGGGTACTAGCAGCGGAAGTAGTACTTCTCGCACGGGACAGGGGTCCCACATTCGGGGCCTCGTCCACGGATATCCGGACAAGAGACTAATCCGTCGGTTTTTCCAAAACCGAACCCGGAAAAACTTCCCTTACTCGGAAAGCACGGGCGATTCCACCAGGATAATTTTTTTTACTCTAACGTAGTCAAGATCATTACTGATCACACTGATCCAACTGCACCTATAAAGATACTCGGTCGGATCATGGAAGAAACTTGCACTTGGATCATTGGGATCAACGCTTTTTTCCCCATCAAGAGGCACAGCCGTTCATTCCTATCCATAGAACAATTACTATCCGGGACTTACTTCATCTATCGTAATAACAGAAATTGAGTCTCGGTTTACGGATCCATCAGTCCAGCCTAACCCCATCCGATCCCATGGGTTAGCCAACCGCCCAACCACTGTAGTGATAGGATCCAATTTGGAATTTGGTTAGGTTTTGTCCCGGGTACCAAGGAAAAGAGTTCCAAGGCCCCCTAGCCGGAATTTCATGCAAACATAAAACTAGCCACACCACTTACACACCCAATATGAAAATTGCCTTTTTCTTAGCATCAGCTAACTTTAAAACAATCCTTTAATGAAACCATAGTACCACTGATCACAATCTCCCAATTTATCCAGTTGATTCATAATTTCCCATCATTCCTTCATCAGAGTATCTATGGCATCATTGGCAACTAGAACGCTCACCACCTGTCCACACAGAGGCCGTTTCCATAGTTCCTAGCCCATAATACTCGGCAATATAATCACTTATCAAGATGGACTCTCGTTGAAGATCAGCAAGATCAACCAACAGATCCATATAAAAGAGCCATGGACTCATCCGTTGAGGACCAGCAAGGTCAGTCAACCAGATCCATGCCCGGTTTCACAAAACAACTCTTACTCCTTGTTCCAATATCTTCCTCGACGCACGCGTGGGTATCGTGGGCGACCCAGAGCCCGAGCACCGTATGGTCAGCACCCTCTAGGATCCTTCGCAGGTGACCTAGCGCTTCACTCATAGGCCGCTTCTTTGGTCCCTCATCCACCGTACCGGAAGCTCACCATTTAAATCGAACCGAGGCTGGTCAAGACCTCGGTCAACCTTGCTACGCGAGACGTCCTCCATTGACTCTCCGTCAGCAGTTGCAACTTTAACAGTTAGGTCTTCATGACCTTAATCCACAAGATGGTCAAAATGCTTCCCCAGCATTCTTGACATAAAACAGTCATTTACAAACAGTCACAAAATACAGTTTCTAGATCAAACTCTCGTCTTTCCACATTATCCCTCCTTAGTCCACATTACTTATTCCACATTCCATTCAATGTGTACTCATTCTCATCCATTTCCTCATATCGACGACACATTAATTCACATTCACATTCATACATCCACATTTACATGGATACATCCATTTTCACATCCTCATTTATACATCCACATCCCATATCCACATTCATACATACACATCCATATCCACATCCATACATCCACATTCACATCCACATTCACATCCTCATTTATACATCCACATCCACATCCATATTCACATCCATACATCCACATCTACATGCATACCTCCATTTTCACATCCTCATTTATACATCCACATCCCTTATCTACATTCATACATACACATCCATATCCACATCCATACATCCACATCCACATCCACATTCATATTCACATCCATATATCCACATCTACATGCATACATCCATTATCACGTCCTTATTCATACATCCACATCCACATACATACATACATCCACATCCACATTCCCATTCACATCTATACATCCACATCTACATCCACATACATACATACATCCACATCCACATTCCCATTCACATCTATACATCCACATCTACATCCACATTCATATACATCCACATCCACATTCCCATTCACATCTACATCCACATACATACATACATCCACATCCACATTCCCATTCACATCTATACATCCACATCTACATCCACATTCACATCTATGCATATACATCTTCATGCATACATCCATTTTCACATTCATACATCCACTTTCACATTCATACATCCATACTCCCATCTCCACATCCACACATCCACATACATACATCCATTTCCACATTCCCATTCACATCTATACATTCACATCTATATCCACATACATACATACATCCACATCCACATTCCCATTCACATCTATACATCCACATCTACATCCACATTCACATCTATGCATATACATCTTCATGCATACATCCATTTTCACATTCATACATCCACTTTCACATTCATACATCCATACTCCCATCTCCACATCCACACATCCACATACATACATCCATTTCCACATTCCCATTCATGTAACCCCATATGTCTTCACATCTAATCTTTTACATCACATCCATTCTCGCCCTATCACAACCCATATACATCCTATTCTATCACATACGCTTCTTACCTCATCCCATACACATCTTATCACATCCTATCACTTTCCATACGCATCTTATCAATTCTTATCACATCTCATACACCTCTTATCACATCTTATCACATTTCATATCTTTTTTTTTTAAAAGAGAATTCTTATATTTGATATAAGATTTCTCTACACATTTATTTATACATAAATTCCATTTAAGGAGACTAACACTTTCGAAATTAAAATCAATCTTTTATGCATCTTCTTATGCATAAATTCAGTTTGGTAGGAAATTACACTTTTAGAATAAAAGAATTTCTCTTATGCATCTAAGTTAAGCATAAAATCCATTTATGAGGAAATCACACTTTTAGTATAAAAAGAATATCTTTTATGCATACCTATATGCATGAAATCCAATATGATAAAAGTAACACTCTTACAATAAAATAATCAACTTTTATGCATACCTCTATGCATGAGATTCAATTATGATAAAAGTCACACTTTTATAATAAAATAATCAACTCGCATACTTCTATGCATGAAAATTAAAAATGATAAAAGTAACACTTTTGATATAAAAATTTTCTTTTATGCATACTTCTATGCATGAAAATTAAAAATGATAAAAGTAACACTTTTGATATAAAAAAAATTTCTTTTATGCATACTTCTATGCATGAAAATTAAAAATGATAAAAATAACACTTTTGATATAAAAATTTATCCATTATGCATACTTCTATGCATGAAATAAAAATGATAAAAATAACACTTTTGATATAAAAATTTATCCATTATGCATACTTCTATGCATGAAATAAAAATGGTAAAAATAACACTTTTGATATAAAAATTTATCCATTATGCATACTTCTATGCATGAAATAAAAATGGTAAAAATAACACTTTTGATATAAAAATTTATCCATTATGCATACTTCTATGCATGAAATAAAAATGATAAAAATAACACTTTTGATATAAAAATTTATCCATTATGCATACTTCTATGCATGAAATAAAAATGGTAAAAATAACACTTTTGATATAAAAACTTATCCTTTATGCATGATATTAAAATTCGATTTCTCCATGATTGTAATGAAATTCTTTCAATTAATCTAGGATGATAATTCCTAGAATATGGTAGGAAGTCCTCTTTTTATGCTTTGAATGAGATTATTTTATGCATAATTTTTATAAAAATTTTGCCATAGCTCTGCTGCTATGACTGATAAATCTCAATTTTTCTAAGGGATAATGCTTATCATTAAGGAAATAATTAAAATAATCTCTAATTGGATTATTAATCCATAATGGATTGAATCATTAATATACATAAACTAAAAGCATAGAAAAAAGCCATTAATTTGGCCTCAAGCATAGCTTAATCTTGGGTTAAGGAAAAGCTTTATGAAAAGCTTGATTTGGATTGAGAATGGGTCATGAGTATGACCATTTCTTGAGTGAGAGAGAGAATTTACATAAAAATCATTAGAATTTAAACATAAATGAAAATTAACTTCAATAGCATTATGTAACTCTTCACTACTATTCAAACTTCAATAGCATTTAAAAAGAACCATACCAATTAAACTTCTCAAGCTTGAGAGGGGTTGAGAAGAGAGAAACATTGAGAAATTATAGAAAGATCAATATTCACTAATTACCTTACAAATTGCTTGATTCTTTGTTCACGGTAGAGGACCCCAACCAATCAATTGGTTAAGTATGTTGATGGAGCCACTAATGGGGATTGAAGAAAGAGGGAAGCTCCAAAAACTAGTGAATTATTAAATGAATTCATAGTTCTTGGCTTAGGTGGAGTAGAGTAACGATGCATAAACACTATATATTTTTCAACAAGGGGGAGGCTTCTATTTATAGGAAAAATTGAGCTCCTAACCAAACAAACTGATTCTAGAATTTTCTAAATCAGTTTGGTCAATATTTGACCATTTTTAGGTCAGTTAAGCTAACTTTTTGGAACTAGACTTAAATGAGGAGAGAGGAGAGATGAAATATCTCAATTTTTATGAGTTTAAAACTCATTCAAGCATGTGAAATATGCACCTCCTTTAAAGAACTCTCTTTCCTTACATATGTGTCATAATGGAATCATTTTAATATTGCTCATAGTTTTTTACTAATAAACCTTGTACATTTTCAACTCTTCATCTTATGTGAAATATGCACATCCTTTAAAGAACTCCCCTTCCTTACATATGTGTCATAATGGAATCATTTTAATATTGCTCATAGTTTTTTACTAATAAACCTTGTACATTTTCAACTCTTCATCTTATGTGAGCATTTAAGGGACTCCCCTTCCTTACATATGTGTCATAATAAAATCATTATTCCCAAAATATCTCATATTTTTAATATTGCTCATAGTTTTTTACTAATAAACCTTGTACATTTTCAACTCTTCACCTTATGTGAGCATTTACTCATTTGGGTATCTTCTTTTTTACAAATTGGATTTATCTACTCCCTACACATGGATTGATGCTATTGGCCCATAGGAACCTTAATTGGACCATAGTCTAAAGATTTCTGAAAATCTAGACCCTTAGACTAAGGTTCTTTATATCTATTTCCAATTAATTCCAATTGCACATTGGAAAATTCTTTTTGAATTTCTGTTTCAGGGGAACTCATCTGAATTATAAGAGATATTTTTCTATCCAAAAATATTCAAAATCTGAATATTCTCTCTCTAGAATATTTTTCTCTCTCTAGGCTAAAACAGATAGAAACAAGGTCTTTATATTTCTGAAGAGGGATTGATTACAGGGAAAGATACTAGACATCAAAAAGGGGGTGGGGGAGGAATCTTACAAACAAACTGTTGACACCAAGGTAGAATTAAAGGACAGGAAAAAGGAGCCGGTTGAGGACAAACCCAAAAGAGCTAAAAGCTACACATGATGCATAATCATCCACCTACCACTCAAACCACAAAACCCATGGGTAAGACAGAGAATAAAGAAGTAAAAAAGAAAGTTCATTCTCATCGCATGGGCAAACATAATGAAATCTTGATGATCTAAAGAAAGTCAAAAAAGAAGAAACAAGTTCTAGTACATCGCTAAGTGAGGATGAAACAAGTTCTGGTTGGTCACTCAATGCACCAAATAGACCAATCAATAAACTAGAATCCACCCAGCCACCCCAAATTAAAAATCATGATCACATGACATATGTGGAACGTAAAAAGCAAGCTCAGGGGAGCATGCTTAGTATTGTTGAGTGTCATACAGGATCACCGGTTGTCATTGAACCTCATAATGTCAATCCTAAAAAAGCAACCAAAATACAAAACCCGAGGGAGTACTACTTCCCCTTTCAAAGGAAGACATACACTCTACAAAAGAGTCATTAGAGACAGATTGCAGAACTTATGTGGTTGAAAAAGCACGTGAGGAATTCGATAATTCTCGAAATTAAAAAAGCATCAAACAACCAATTTATAATGTTCATCATCACAGATGGGTGCTTGTGCATGTGCTTCAGGAACAAGGGTATTATGATGATAATATCTACATATGGTTGCCAAAATCGAACAAAGTGAAGAAAGCATCATCACCGCCAACAGTTTCACCTAAAGTTTGACAAGAATAGAAACCCAAGAAAAACCAAACAAGCCACTCAACAAATACACAAGAGCTTGCATGTTCATTCAAACTCAATGGCAACCAACTAGAAGCTATACCTACTGCCTCGACAACACGTGCCGAAAATTCAAGATTCCATTCCCACGTCTGTAAAACGAAGACTTATGAGCGCATCAAAGATAAACTCACAATGCTCTTTTCACCCCTCTGGGTGGATGTGAATCATAAGTGTAGAAGCTACGTGTATAGTAGACATAAACACCTATTCTCTAAAATAGGGAATATACCCAAGAACCGTTGAATCGCTAGGTGGTAGCAGCAAAAAAAACAAACACCAGGGAGTCACACATATGGCCTACCTAAAAAAGGTAGAGTATCAGAAGCAACTCCCAACGATCTTCAATAGCCAATACAATTTTGTTAAGCTTATAACTTACTATTCTTTTGGCTAAGTCAATGTAGCAACTGCTCCATGAGTATATATCCATACTCATGCGCTGGAGGACATTTGCACCAACAACTCACATTGATAACTTCCAAGTACATCTTTGGATGGGGGGGCCGTGGTGGACGAAAGCTTGGTCAATGTACAATAACCCACCCATCGCCTGGAACTTTCCTTCAAATTGTAAACCTCTCCAAACACAAGTCTTCACAATGCATGGGTCTCAAATCCTTAGTGAAGAAATCTTAGCCTTGCAAGTCAATGTAATTCTTTCATGCCTCACCAACAAGTGGCCACATCAACAAGAAGTAGCTCCATAAGAGTCTATGTGACTCAATCCTTGTACTTCATGTATCTGCTTTATTAGAGCACTTACATATATATAAAAGCACAAATAGCACATGCGAAGAAGCATGCAGGAATAGGTCCTACGCAACAACATTTGACAAGAATCCTATCTCAAAAAGAGACTTCATCGAAAGCATATTCAAATGATGAATGCCGCTTCAACGAATCAAATGAGGAACTGAGAAACACAATCTTGTTCTGATGATTATGTCTACGTTCCTCCATATCCTTCCTTCTCTTCTCCCCCATTATTAACATATCTTAGCTTCCCCACTAACACAAATCACATGTAACCTTGCTTATGATTGCCAAAAACAAAGTGAGCCAAGAAAAAAGAAAAAAAACATGCTCACTAAAATATAAAAATGCTATCATTCGCAAAAAACCCCACCCCCCACCCCGTTAGGAATTCCCAATAAACTACTAACCTTTTCATTTACTAACTTGCCTTTCTTATACCTTTTGGAGGAACAATGGCCATTGAACGTCACTCAACATCAAAGCCATCTACAAGCTTGCCAATTCTCCCCACACAAAGGTCTTCAACGCGATCGGCATCAGGAAGGGGGGAATGTTAACCCATTCCTAGGGTTATCAAGAGCTACCACCATTATCTTACATCAAGTAGTTAAGTTAGATGCACCAAAAGGTCATACATTCAAGATATGAAGTAATGGTGTCCAAATCTACAACTTGGATGGGCGCTCGTAATGGTCTGATAGAATACCTAAGGTGATTCCCTCTTCAAGAGCTTGTGGTAGCAAGTTAGGATAAAGTCCCAAGTGATGTACTTCATGGATATATTATGAGATTAGTCATTGTAATAGCTTTAGGTCTCTTATGAGCCTAAAGTGCCCAGTCGACCATAGTTTAAGTGAGTGTGAACACTTATGACCATGTATATAAGTGAATATCTCTCATAATACAAGGGGACTCTCCCATTGTGTAATAGAGTCTTGCTCTTGCTAATCTCTCTTTCTAATGCATGCTAGTGTGTGTGTGTGAGTAAGGTGAGGTGAGAGGAGAAACGAGTACACATAGTGCAACGCAGCGGTGTGACAACACTCCGAGAGACGCGATGGAATTGCTTCTCAAGGAGTTGTAGAGCTTGGAACCCTTAACGGTTACGAGCTCGGCCATTGGAAAGATCCTAACGATAGTTATAGTTCACCAGCTAATCTCTTGTTGGATGTGTTTCAAGGAGGGTTAGCATGAGCCATAACATCATTGTGCCTAAGAAAAACCAAAAGTTAGCATGAGCCATAACATAATCGTGCCTAAGAAAAACCAAAAGTTGAGGGTCTGTATAGATTACTGGAAGTTGAATGCCGCAACCATCTCATATCCTTTTCCCTTGCCATTCATGAATTCCATGCTTGATGTTGTAGCAAACCATGAGATGTATTTATTCCTAGATGGCTTTAGTGGATATAATCAAGTTCAAATGGCCCCGAAAACAACTTTCATTACAGAATGGGGAGTCTTTGCATCAAACGTCATGACCTTTGGCCTCAAGAATTCTCTCGCTATATTTTAGCGAACGAATGGTCCAGGAAGTTTTTATCAATTTTTTGACCTTCATGTGGGTATTCATTGATGAATTTAGTGTTTTTGGTAAAACATCTTAACATTTGATGCATCTACAACTGTGCTTGGCCAAATGCAAACTCTCCAGATTAAGCCTGGATCTAGCCAAATGTGCCTGAATCTAGCCAAATGTGCCTGGATCCAGCCAAATGTGCCTGAATCTAGCCAAATGTGCCTTTGTTGTCCAAAGTGGAATGCTATTAGGCCACATCATTTCCAAAGAAGGAATAGCACTCAACCCGGACCAAGGTCGAGGTGGTCCAGAAAGCCCCAACTCTAACCAATGAGAAAGAGATGATAAGATTTTTGGGGCAAGTCAGATGGCACAACCGAATGCTCAAATACCTCGCTCATGTAGCAGTCCCCTTAAACCAAAAGATGGTGCATATCAAAACACCTTTGACCAAGTAGTTGAGGTAGGAATAGCACTCAACTCGGACCAAGGTCGAGGTGGTCTAGAAAGCCCCAACTCTAACCAATGAGAAAGAGATAATAAGATTTTTGGGGCAAGTCACCTCGCTCATGTAGCAGTCCCCTTAAACCAAAAGATGGTGCATATCAAAACACCTTTGACCAAATAGTTGAGGTAGGAAAATTTCAACTGGACAGTGGAATGTGACATCATGTTCCAGCATCTCAAGCTCATGCTGTCAGAAGCGTCCATTGTCCAACCCCCAAACTGGGAATTGCCCTTTCACGTCTTTGTGTGGATACCTCTCTGAGGTGGCAATTGGTAGTGTTCTAATGCAAGAGGCCGAGAAGAACTGGTTCTGGCCTGTCTACTATGCCAGCCAAAGGCTCTCTAATGCTGAAGTGGAACTACTCAACCACACATAGAGAAGCCCTTGGCATGATCTACTCACTCACCAAGTTTCGGCACTACTTGGGTAATAAGTTTACTTTTCATGTGGATCACTCCACCTTGCTGTATTTGGTGGATAAGCATAGTTTAGCAAGAAAACTAGCTAGATGGATACTAATACTTCAAGAATTTGAGTTCACAATAGTGCACACCCCAGATGCCAGTCATACAATGATTACCTATCTCGGATGGAGTCTGGAGAAGCCCCAAGCAGAGTAGCAGATGACCTACTGGATGTTAAGCTATTCACAACTGACATAGTCATCCCCATTCCTTAGACATGGTATGATAAAATGCTAACATTTGTTGTCATAGATCTGATGGAGGATAATCTTTCCAAAGATCAATGGAAGCAGATTGTGATTCGCAACCGACACTTCCAAGTCATAGTAGCCGACCAACTATACAAGAAAGGGATTGACCAAATCCTCTAGAGGTGTATCCCACCACATGAGCAGGAAGCTATCCTCAGAGAATCTCACCAAGGAATTAGTGGAGGACACTTCGTCGGAGAAGTCACTGGAAGGAAAATCCTCCAAGCAGGACTCTGGTGGTTGATAGTACTTAGTGATACCTATAGATGGGCCAAGCAATGTAACATATGCCAACATCTCGGCCAGCCAACAGAAAGAGATAGGATTCCACACAACCCAATCCTCCCCCTGGAACCATTCCAGAAATGGGCCTTGACTTTGTCGGCCCATTTAAGCCCCTAGCCCGTTTCACTGTTCAAGTATATCCTGGTGCCCATAGACTACATCACCAAATAGGTAGAAGCCCGTGCTCTCTGGCATAACACAACATAATCAAATGCCAAATTCCTCTACAAGATGATAATCACTTGTTTTGGATTCCCGATCGAAATGATTAGTGACCAAGGAAAGTAGTTTGTTAATGATGTCATCAAGGAACTGGTTACCCAACATCTCATCATTCATAAACGCTCCACACTGTACTATGCGCAAGCCAACGGTCAAGCTGAGTTGACCAACAAAATCCTCAAGCGGATCCTCACAAAGTTGGTCAATCAAAATCATAATGACTTGGATGAAAAGCTATATTTAGCTTTATGGGCATTCCGCACAACCTATAAGGTCTTGACCGGAATGACCCCATTCAAACTAGTATATGGCATAGAGGCAATCGTACAAATGGAATTCCTAGTACTAAGTCTCTGCATTGCCATTGTAGAAAAGTTAAGCTCGGAAGAGACCATGCAGCATCGCCTGGATCAACTCCTTGCACTTCCTTGCACTGGATGAAGCATGATTCAAGACTTTTTTCGTCACACCACAGTCATCCAAAAAAGAAGAAAGAAATGGGTCAACCCACTCCAAGTTTTGCATGTTCAAGGGAAGAAGATCCAGTCTTGTTACTTCAATCTCGCATGGGTTCGCATCCCAAAAAATTGAAGCTTTGGTGAACAGGACCATTCTGGATAGTTGAAAAATTCTATGATGGCACCTTCCTACTTGGCACACTCAATGGCAAACGATTCCAGAAGCCAGTCAATGGGGCTACTGCTTTTGTGACCCTACCACATGCCGATGCCACCAAATCCCTTGATTGAGGTGACAACACCACCAATACACTACTTGAGCATCCATCACCATCATGATATCACTCCTCTCTAAACAATCATGAAAGATTCGTCTCAAGTGCCGAGAAATATGATGCAGTCCCATCAAGAATTTTCAACCACTGTACGCCAATGCTACATGATGGTAACTCTTTTTAAATCATCGTCGTAAGATCCAATTAATCTTTGTGTATCTATATGTTTGCATGCAACATCCCTTCTTGCTCCAAACCACAACCCTTGGCCTGCAAAACGTCCTTCTATATTCTCCCTCGCCCATCACCTACTCTGCACACAGCCATGAAGAATACCATATATATGCCCAAGGGCCAACTGCTAACCCTAGAAAACCCAACCCCCATAGCCAAAACTGAAGTACCACCCGTCTCTACACCCACACCCCATAAGGTAAAACACACTCCAAAATCCAATAGCCCCTAGTTTCTCCTTCTAATTTTGGGTACTCAAGCCAAGGGTACCATTACCCTGAAAAGGAGGGCAAACACCTATGGCAGCTGTCTAGGCCCTCATAGGAGTTTCTACAATGAAGACCAATCATCTGGTAGCGGCAGTAAAGACCCTTACAACAAAGAGAGAAGCTAAGGATACCTAGGAAGAGAACTACCTTCTTCCCAGGACTAGAGATTAAAAAATGGGTTCCAAAAGCTCATTTCTGGCAATGCCAACATCCGGTACTACAGTCATAGCTCTAATGACAAAGACAATTAATTTGGAAGGAGAGGGCAAAGAAGCTAGCATTCTGGAAGATGGACATGGAGCAACAATGACATCGGAGGGTGGTTGCAAGATAAGGGTGCCCAGTTTTGTCTACTCATGCACCCTGTAAACAGTAAAAAAACAGGCATTTGTTTACCTCAAAGTCAATGTATACACCCTGTCCTAAATTTGAACTGATTCCATAAAATGCTAATATCTTTTACATATAAACTCATATGAGATTCCCACTTTGTACCTTAGATCTTCACATAATAGGGAGCTTAACTTGATTTTTTGAGAAAATTGTAAGATATTTGTCTATTTTCTTTAAATATTTCAATGTCTTTAAAGTGTTATAATATATGCCACTTTTTGTACCCACAATAGCTACCACTTAAAATCCTCAATCTTGTAGATCAAAAGAGTGGGTAGATATTGAGACATTAATAGAATGTGGTGGTTAGTAAAAATCGCAAATCCAATGGTTGGATTTTTAATGATCTCTTTTTCAAAATTCTTCCAAACTATCAGGAGGCCTGTAAATATTAATAATCTAATTAGCAAAATTACATTTTTGATGTGAATAATCTAAAACCTATAGAGACTCTTTTTAATGATCTCTTTTTCAAAATTCTTCCAAACTATCAAGAGGCCTGTAAATATTAATAATCTAATTAGCAAAATTACATTTTTGATGTGAATAATCTAAAACCTATAGGGACTAGTGTACTTGTAATGGTGCATCTATGGAAAAATAAATTGGATCACTCTAAGTATGGAAAGATCATTTGTTTATCATTTCATCATATTTTTGATTAATTTTAATTAATTAGACTAATTTATATTAATTTAAGTTATATTGGGTTAATTTAAGGGCAAGCGTATTCTCTATTATTTGCTTGATCTCATTTTAAGTACCTTGCCCCCCAAAATTTACTCTCCAAGCATTGTCCCAGTCCAGCATAAACTGGATAAAACTAGACACCCTGATCTTGCAACAACCCCGGAAGTTGCAAGAAGAAAGCATGGTTCTGAAGCTACTAATAGCAGTAGTAGCGCGGAGGATCAACTAAACATGAGGGCTCATACTCAAGGATCATGGGCAAGTCCTTTGCCACCCAGAACTCTGCTGCTACCAGATATAGTCGGGATATCACTAGAAGAGGCAGAGCCATCCTCACCTCAACCCGACAAGAGTATTCCTTTGATGTAGTCGGGATATCACTAGAGGTAGAGCCATCCTCACCTCAACCCGACAAGAGTATTATTTTGCGCTCTGAAGTAAGTGGTGAAGTTAGGAAAGTAGCAAAAGCAGTAGAAATGGTGATACCTCGACAAAACCTGGCAGTACTAAATCCGCAGACACCTCTATCAACATGGGAAGGCTGCAACTGTTGGAAGTGTTGTGAAGGATTATGCCACGGCTCTCTAGAAGAACTATGACCAGCTGCCTGACTGGATAATCATAATGACACTATCCTACAAAGAGCAGCAACAATAACCCGAGAAGCACGGCATCGACGAGATCCTCGCCTACATCAAGGAAATCCTGGCAAGCATGTTGGGAAGAGCCTAGTACTACCCTGGAATTTTTCTTCCGAAAGTCTACTTCCGAAACTCAATCCCCATAATTCATCTCGAGGAAGGCGTTCTTCATCTTTTTCCTACCGGATCCCGTCTTTCACATAAAGAGCCAAGATGTGCCTGCTACCACAGCATTCAGGATCCGGTCACTAAAAGCGCCGAACCAGAGGTCATCAATAACACCACCATTGCCTGTGATGATCAGAACTCGCCTAGAGGCTAAAGGGCATCTAACATTCTGAAATACGACAACTTTGTGGGTTTGACTCATCAGATTGGGAATCTGACCCATCGGGTGTGCTAAGTGTTAGCCGTAGGCTAACTTGTGCCGTGGGCCAGTGCCGCAGCCAGCAGCCGTACAACCGCATGTCAACATCACCAAGTGTCAGGGCCAGCCAAATGGTCGCTAGAGTACTTAATTATTACAAGAACGACGCTTCCACACCAAGCCAACACATCTTATCACAGTACTACGAGATACTAAAAGCAAGAAATATAAAAGGATGAATCATAGAGAAGAACCCAACACCGTCACTTATATATAAGGGGATAAGTTTGAGTTATTTTATTTTATTTTTAAAAAACTTCTAAGGTTTAGTAAACCCTACTCATCATGCAAGACAACAATCATCATTGACATGGGCACCATTGAATCCATCATCAAACAAAGCTTTTCCACATATTCATCATGGCAATCATCGGCACAATCAATGCAAGCCAAGAATGTTAGACATCCCATCGTCAACAATTCTCAAATATGTTGTAAGCGGCCAAATGAGCATGCAATCAAATATCCTCTCACTACCCATATCTTAAACAAACAATCTGCTGTAAAAAAATTCTTTTTTCTACAAAAAGTTCTTGTAACTACCCTCCTCTGGCACCGATGATGTAGCCAAGGTAGAAGAAATAGCAAAAACAAATTACCTCACTCTTAGAAGAGACCTCTAGAACTCAAAGATAGGTCAAGTCTTTATCAAGGGGGGGAACCTCACTCTTAGAGATAACCTCTAGGCCTCAGAGATAGGTCAAGTTACCATTAGGGGGGGGAGGTGCTAAAGTAGCACATGAGCCAAAGTTGCTCACATCACATAGGGGAATGTATAAAGTAAAAAGTCAAACAACATTTTGTAACCCACATCCAACCACCATGAGTAGCCCAAAGATTTGGCACCAAGGACGGTGTTGAGAAATGTGGTGCCAAAGGGCACAAGGAAGAGGTAGGGAGTGAGTTGAGTAGCCAAGAAAGTGCAAAGCATAGCATGTAGCCACAAGACCAAAGGGATTTATCCCACATTGATGGACAAACCCAACGGTGTACCTCCTCATATAAAAGGGGTCCATTTCAAGCAATGAATCATATCACTTGCACCTATCTCAAGTTTCTCTCTGTGTCCAAGTTAATCTATCTTGGAGTCTAATTAACTTAAGTATAATTTAATTAGCATACTCTCATTATCATGGGTACACTTAGGTATTATCCACCTTAGATTAGTTATGTTAATTGTGTTATCATTAGAGTAAGATTAGCATCTAACTAGGTGGTTGTCTTATCTTTAAGAGAGCATGATCCCTTTTTCTTAACATGGTATTAGAGCTTGGTTTTGCTCTCCTAGCTTAGTTTCAGCTCATTGGACTAGTGGTCTTTATTAGGGTGTATTTAGGGATTTTCTTCTGTGTGTGAGTTAGATGAAGATCATAAGATCCCTCTCTTCCTCCTTCAACATTCTATAGTGTGGTGTAGGATTAGATGATTAGAGCCTCAAAGCAAATCAGCAACAAAGAAGAGGTTGTTGGCAGGCATCATCATAGTTATAGCGCCAAGGTCGTGTTGCGGCTCTGGCTGCAGAAGAGAAGTTGTCGGCTCAGCAGCACCAAGGGAAGAAGGCACAACCAAGCAAGGCTAGGTGGGGGTGCCGCTTTACAAGGAGGGCATGTAGTGGCATGTAGGAGCTATATTCAGCATAGAAAGCACTTAACAGAAAAAGACGGCCAACAGGAAGGTGAAAATCTCTGTAATCAGCAGAGGCAATGATTAGCCCTGTGTTGTTGTCGGTACAAGCAAAGGAGCAGAAGTATCTTGGTGTTTTTGGCAAGGCGTGCATAATAGCAAGCGCAAGCCAAGCATGTGTCTTTGAAATTATCACACAAGGCAAGCCGTCTCGCCGAACACTGCCTAGGAAAGCTGGAGGTTTAATGCAGAGATTACTGGGTTGTGATCACGTCTAGATGTGAAGACCATATCAGTCTTCCAATTCTACCCATTTCTTCAGGCACATCTCTTAGACGTCGAGTAGCACAGTAAGAAACACAATAGGCTGCGCACAGCGGGACGACTGAGAGAGAGGCCGCCGTTTGGTGGTCATTGTAGCAACATAGTTGATGAGCCCATCACTGTCGCTTCCAGATAAGGAGATAAGTTTGAGTTATTTTCATTCGTTTTAAAACAAAAAAACTTCTAAGGTTTAAAAAACCTTCCTCTTTATTAAGAGGCTATCCACACACTCATCTCATTTTTACTTAAAAATCACCACGCAAGACAACAATCATCATGGACATAGGCACCATTGAAGCCATCATCAAACAAAGAGTTTCCACATGTTCTTCATGGCAATCATTGGCAAAATCAATACAAGGCAAGAATGTTAGACATCCGATCACAACAATTCTCAAATATGTTGTAAGCAGCCAAATGAGCATGCAATTAAATATCCTCTCACTAACCGTCTCTTCAACAAAAACTTATTGTAAAAAAAAATACTACTTCCTACAAAAATAGCTTGTAACTATCATCCGGCACCGATGATGTATCCAAGGTAACAGAAATAGCTAAAATTTGTTACTTCACTCTTAAAATAGACCTCTTGACCTCAAAGATACGTCAAGTCTTTATCAAGGGGGAGACCTCACTCTTAGACATAACCTCTAGGCCTCAAAGATAGGTCAAGTCACCATTAAGGGGGGGAAGTGCTATAGTAGCACTTGAGCCAAAGTTTCTCACATCACATAGGGGAATGTAGAAAGTAAAATTCAAACAACATTTTGTAACCCACATCTAACCACCTTGAGTCGCCCAAAGATTTGGCACCAAGGGCAAGTGTTGAGAAATGTGGTGTGCCAAAGAGCACAAGGAAGAGGTAGGGAGTGAGTTGAGTAGCCAATAAAGTGCAAAGCATAGTATGCAGCCACACGAGCAAAGGGATTTATCCAACAGTGATGTTCAAGCCCAAGGGTGTACCTCCTCATATAAAAGGGGTCCATTTCAAGCAATGAATCATCACTTGCACCTATCTCAAGTTTCTCTATGTGTCCAAGTTAATCTATCTTAGAGTCTAATTAACTTGAGTGTAATTTAATTAGCATACACTCATTATCATGAGTGCACTTAGGTATCATCCACCTTAGATTAGTTATGTTAATTGTGTTATCATTAGAGTAGGATTAGCATCTAAGTAGGTGGTTATCTTATCTCATGAGAGAACGATCCATGTTTCTCTCAACATGGTATCAAAGCTTGGTTTTGCTCTCCTAGCTTAGTTTCATCTCACAGAGAAGAGAGATGGATAAGCAGAGAGTGTTGGGGTGGTGTGTATGTGAAAACACGCGATTTATATACTGCGATGTAGCCTTGTAAGCTCTTAATGTTAATTTATTGGCATGCCATGGAGCTTGTTAATATGTTAGAGTCTGGAAAATGGTAATTGTATTGGGTCTCTCTTCCGTGTCACTTTGTAATGCTTTTGGAATGGAACAAAAGGCACACTTGTTGTTGTTACTCTTCCCTTCTGTGTCATCTGTTACTCTGTAGTGAATGAACATCTTGTGTTCCTTCTGATGTGTAAATTCTAAGTGAGAAGTGAGTGAGGTGGATCCGCTGTGCTTAAGCTTTCCCACAAGAGAGAGAAGCACGAAACTTTCGTCTCATGACCACTTGAGAGTCGGTGTTTGAACCCAGAACCTCTAGTGGGAGTCTTCACATCTCCCATGGCATTGCCTGACTAGTCTGTCACACTAGACTATTGTCTTGCCATTCCGTTGTTTGATAGGTAAATTAGCGAGTAATACCTAGCGATCCTGCTGGGGATTTACTAGAGAGTATGGGGACTATAACAAATCTCTCTAGGTAGCAATTTGCATCAAAAGGCAAGGGTAAGAGGGCACCCATTTGGATCAGACACACAGTGAAATTGCAGTATGGAAGGAATTTTCTGGAACACTCAACAGGAAGAGCTTCTCACCGCACAACCCAACCACATTCAAGCATACCACTCTTAAATGCAAGAAGCTAGAAGAGGTGAAAAGTAATGCCTCCCAAGAGACCCTCTAGGAAGCTCGCAGATGGGAGTACTTCGCATCGTGAAGACAATGTGGAAATATCTGCTAGCCCGCACGAGCAAGAGGAAGCTTCAAAACTTAGATACAATCTAGACCAAGAAAAGGAGTGCCAAGAAAGAGAAGCAGCGTACAATCTAGGTCTTTAAAACCTAGGAGGGGAGGAGCAACCAAACCAAGAAGGACAACCACAAGTAAACCCCCAGAGAAGGTTCAAGGGAGCCATCGCGTTACTAGCCAAAAATTTCTCGATGTTCTCAGGCGATAAAAGGGAAGATGTAGACCTGCATGTAAGGAGGTTTGAGAAATACTGGAAAGTGGCTAGACCTCGAGATTTAGAAGAACTAGAGCCGAGTGAAATTCGTAGAGATGCCTTCATGAATACCTTCAAGGACAAAGCAACGGAGTGGGTGAGTGTCAAGATATCAGGACAACCACTTCCAGACCTATGAAGAAGTCATGATCGCCTTTCTGGGAAGATTCCGCAAGATCAAATTTGTAAGTCAACTATGTGATCAAATGAGAGTTTCGTCACCAAGAGGACATGGATGTGGAAGCTTATGTAACAAAGCTATTAAGCTTAAGGTAGAGAGTGGCAGCGCAAACTCGACCCTCAATGTAAATTATTGGCTGACTGGTTTGTCCAAGGGCTTAACCTGGACATTCATGCTGCGGTCGGCACTACAAAGCAAGTGAAAACTAAAGAAGAGTTTGAGGAATTGGTGCAATTAGCCAAAAGGGCAGAAAAAAGAAGCCGAGAAAGGAGACAAAAGAGGAAGCCCAGGAAGAGCATCACCACCAAAGAGGACGATTCAAGCGACTCTTTGCAAGACACTCCGGGTGGTAGTAGCAAAAAAGAAAGACAAAAAGAAGAAGTCCGGAAAGCTATAAGCAAGTTCCGAAGAATTGATGTAGCAGGTAAAGTAGCTAGTACAAGAAATGAAAAAGAGAAAAGGAGAAGATTTCCAAAAAAATGTGTTCTACTCACACAATGCAAACAAGAAGGCCACCTCAAAGAGGAATGCAATGTACCTCCAACTTGTTCAATTTGTAACATGTACAACCAAAGTACATGGAACTGTAGGTACAACATGAAGAATGTTGCAGGAAATCTTCTATGACTGCCTGTCATTTTTCATGAAAGCTTTTGTGGATGATTTCAGTGTGTCTGGGGATAAGGCTAAACACATATATCACTTAAGGTTATGTTTGCGGAGATGTAGAGATATAAGGCTGAAGTTGAATCTGGCCAAATGTGCATTTGCAGTAAATTTCGGAACACTATTAGGACACATTGTGTCAGCCCAAGGATTGGCCATAGATCCGGCTAGGACGGAGGCCATATCCAAAATGTCAACTCCCCAGAATTTAAAGCAGCTTGAAAGATTTCTTGGCAAAGTGAAGTGGCATACAAGGTTTCTGAAATACTTGGCTTATGTAGCATATCCATTACATATGCTTACAAAAAGGATGCTAAATATGAATGGAGCTCGGAATGTCAGAAGGCATTCCACTAGCTAAAGTGCATGGTGTCATCTGTGCAGTAATGATCAATCATGAATGGAATCTGCTATTTCATGTTTATGTAGATGCTTTAGATAGAGCATTAGGAGGTGCCCTCATGCAGGAGAAACAAAAAGGGTACATGCAGCCCTATAGTTTACGCTAGCAAGACTCTCACAAGAGAGCGAAAAGAAACTACAGTATAACAGAGCGAGAAGTGCTCTCCCATGATCTTTGTTGTGAACAAGTTTTGGCACTACCTTTTGGGAAACAAATTCATTTTCCATGTGGATTATCAAGCTCTCATCTATCTGGTGAGCAAGGCCTTCCTGGTAGGAAAAATGGCAAGATGGATGCTGTTACTTTAGGAATTCGAGTTCACCATTCAGCAGCACACACCTAGAAAAGAAAATGCAGTGGTAGGCTTTCTGTCCATACTAGATTCTAGAGAACTTGCTTTGGAGGGTGTAGAGGATCAGCTTCCATATTTCAACTTGTTCACAATTGCATCATTTGGAGTAGAAGAAGACTGTATTATGACATGATGTAGTTTTTGGAAGATGGGTCTTTTTCGGAGGGGTGTATTACTGATAGGAATAAGAGAATCACCACGAGAAACAAAAATTTTACCATGATCACTAGGCAACTCTACAAAAGAAGCATATATCAGATTCTTCCTCAAAGATGTGTTCTGGATCATGAACAACCAACAAACCTAAGGGAAGCACATCGCGTCATCACCGGAGGACACATGGGTGGTGAAATAATAGCCCAAAATTTTTTACAAGTAGGCTTATGGTGCTATCATGAAAGATGCCAACATGGAAGAAAAGAACTGTGATGTCTGTCAACGGATGGGTCAACTTGGAAATTCTAATAAATTGCCCATCACACCCATACTACCACTAGAACCGTTCATGAAGTGGGGATTGGATTTTGTTAGACCTATCAAACCACCCACAAAAGGTAGCAGATGTGAGTACATCATTGTACAAACATATTACTTCACCAAGTGGCCAGAAGCCAAGGCTGGGAAAAGGAATTCTGCAGAAGAGGTGGTGTTCCTTTTCAATGACATTATTTCAAGGCACGGGTTGCCAGTCAGTGATCAAGGGTCACATTTCAAAAACAAGGTAATGAAGGGATTAATGGAGAGATACTTGATCAATCACAAGAATTCCTCACCTTACTATCCACAATGCAACGGCTAGGCAGAGTCTATCAATGAGGTGCTTACCAAGATTTTGAAGAAAATCATAAATGTAAAAAAAAATGATCAGGACCAGAAGTGAGCTGCTGCCCTATGGGCATTCTGGACATCATTCAAGGTTGGGACTAGGCAAACACCATTCAAACTAGTTTATGGTTTGGAAGTAGTCATGCCAATGGAGTATGTGGTAGAAGAAGAAAGACAAACCAGCTCTATGTGAAAGTAGAAACAGTGCAACGAAGAAGGAAGGCTTGGACATATAGACATCTCAAGCACATAATTTTTGAAAAAGGTGACCCTGTGTTAGTTTACAATGCCAAACTGGGACCCCATCTGGGGAAATTCAAGATCAGGTGGATAGGACCATCCATAGTGAAAGACATAGTCAACCAAAATGCTTTTTTCCTAGAGAACTTGGATGGTACACCCTTCCCAAAAACAATCAATGGCTTCAGGATGAGGAAATACAAAGGCCATCCGCCGATGGAGGTTCTACTAGAAAAAGAAGAAGCGGAAGACCAAGAGATATGTTGGGAGCATCTCTTACATCATGATTTCATTTGTAGATGTCAATGCAGAAGATCCCACAAATCGCAAGACTGTAGAAGAGTGGCCAGTTGGCAAGGATGATCAGACCACAAAATCCCTGGTTACTGCAACAAATCACAGCCTGAGCGACAAAAGAGCAAGTGACCAAACATATGCTAGCCCGAGCCACGCGCATAATTGCATAAAGGACAAGTGTCATAGCATCATTAAATCTCTACTCACAAAGGGAAGGTGGGAAAATGGCAAAAACGCCTTAATTACATTAAACTCAGGCGACAGCTATGATGTAAATCAAAGGTCACATCACATTGAAAATAGGGGAGCTGAAAATGAGAACACCCCAAAAAAGGAAGCCAAGAAGAGAAAACATCGACAAAAAGATCACAAACACTCACGTTCTCATTCTACGCTCTTGCTTGAAACAATCTCACCCATCTACAACATTCTTTTAGACAATAGCACCATGCCAAAAATTAACAAGATGCTCAGGTCCGACAAAAAACCAGAGAAGAGCCTATGCATGCCCATGTTCATACTAGACATGAGGAAGTAGGAGCATTAAGAATGGACAAAAAGGTGTGGGTTTAAAAAACTTCTCAACCGACAATGGGAGGAGCTGCAGGACCCAGAAGATGGAGGAAAACTCATTAATCAATTTTTGGAAACAAACACTGTGCATGTGGAGGGGAAGGAGCCGATAAAAATATAAGAAAACGCAATGCACCATGTGCTGGGTCTGCCTATGGATGGCACTCTAGACACCAATACAAAGCCAAGGGTAGATGAAGAGATCCCTAAGATAGGTAACATGCACCAGGTGATGGACGTAGCAAACGAAACCCGATGGGAGTAGTTTATCTTCTTCTTACAGAACATCATGTTTATGGGAAAGGTGGAGGACATGTCCAACAAGAAGTACAGATTCCTTAGAGTAGTGAAAGCAGGAGAAAAGATAAACTGGGCGGCAATTTATAAGGAGAATCTGGCCAAGAGAGCAACCACCTGGGCAAACAACCCCACTATAGTGCATGCACACCTAATGGCAATTGCCCAAGCGACGAGATTGGTAGACCGCTGACGGATGGGAGACGTCTGCCCAGAAAGCAAGAAAAAAGAGGAAGAACAGAGTTGATGAATAATTGTTGTCTGACCTGGAAGAGGTCAAGAAACAGAAGGCAGAAGAAGAAGAATGGAAAAAGGAACTAGAGGAGAAGAAGAAACAGGAAGCTGCTGGCTGAAGTTGAAAGAAAGAAAAAAGCTGAAGAAGCAGAGAAAAGAAAGAAGGAAGAAGAAAGAAAAGGAAGGAGGAAGTAAAGAAGAAGAGGAGATGAGGGGAACAACTGAAAAAGAGGGAAGAGGCAGCCCAAAAAGGAAAGATGCCGTGTTGAGATATGTGGTGCCAAAGAGCACAAGGAAGAGGTAGGGAGTGAGTCACATAAACAAGAGAAGAAGCATGCACAATAGAAAAAAAGAATAGACTAAGGGTCTAATATCAAAGGTTAATTTGTATGGTCACTTGTAAAAAAAAAAGGTTAAGTCAATGGTCAAAAGGTTACACATGGAAAGCACAAGGTTGCACATGTAGTGTGAGCATTAATGAACACATGGTTGGCACTAGGGTGCACAAAAAGCATGGATTGGAGTCCTTCCCAAGACTATAAATATGGGTGTATGAATCTTGATTATTGGAATGACATTGTGTGGTTTTCTTATGAGCATTACCATTGTGTTGCTTGTATCTTAATTATCTTTTTAATGATCTTATTAGTCTTTAAACATGAATTTAATCACTTGCTATGAGCCGCCTTAGATTCATGCTTTTTAATAGGACATAGCTAATTATACCAACGCAACTGCAACCATGGGTAGTAGCACTAGCACAAAAGGCACAAGAAGGGCCGAGTCACCGGGACAAATTGCCCAGAAATTTGGAGGCAGAACTCCCCAGCCACCAACTTCACATGGACAAAGGGCTACTATCCATGGCCCAGAAGATTCCCTCACACACTCTCTCTACAGTAGAAGAATATGAAACAAAGGCCCGGAGTACAATCACCCAGCTAAGGGCACTTATTCTAAAGTAGCATGGTATGTTAATGAGTGCCACAAGCAGAACCAAGGAGCAAGAGCACAAGTCACAGTCAATGGCGCGACAAAATGAGGAGCTATAAAAGAAGATAGCCATGGGGCAGAAAGGTCGTTGTGGCAGACCAAAAGGAGCTAAGTGAAGGAAAAATCAAAGCCCTCATCAGTGTGATAGACAATTACTCCAAGCACAAATAGGAAGGCTGCAAGCAAAGTTGGAAGAGGCCAGGAAGCCCAGCCAGAGTATGGGCCGACACAATTCAGGTTCTGAAGGAGGAAGTGCAACAACGTTGGCCCGTAGCATAGTCAGAGGCACAAGCCTTGAAGAACCTGGAAGAAGAAGTTATGTGTCTTCTACTAGATGCCAAAGTAGTAGTGATTAGCGCAGTGAAGGCCAGACTAAGCAAGGTATGGGATCAAGCGCTACAAGATTTGGTGGAGATCCAAGAGAAAAAGCCATGCAAACCTCAACAAGTCATCCATGACTTGGAGGACGACATGGATAATGATGGGGAGCAACAATAACCACATCAAAATAGCAGCAGCAACACCAATAATAGCAACAACAATAGCCAGTAGGCCATGAGTATTCCAGCATCGGTACCTCTAGAAAAGGAAAACAAAAAGAAGATGAAGATCCAAGTCTAATGCAGGTACTGAAGGCCACCTCCTGGAAGGCGGAACATTGGGAGAAGGAAGCAAAGAAGTTGGCAGAAAAGAACAAGTTATTGCAGCAGCAGTTGCAGGAGGCCATGCCCACCAAGGAATATGCAGACATATTAAGAGATGCAGTTCATGAAAGGGACATGGCAAAAGACCAAGCAGAGGAGTACAAGCAAAAGTTTGAAAGAAGTACAAAATTTGAAATGGATGCCATCAAGGAGCTGAATGCACTGGAACTAGAATTGCAGCAGTGCATGGAGAATGAAAGCCAGCTCAAAAAAGAAGGACCCAGAGACTAGGATAATTACAAAGCTGCCCTTGAGGTACAAATAGAAGAAGCACCACAAGTAGCTGAAAGGGTACAGCAAACCTAGAAAACAAGGTTACAGTGGAAATTAGACCTACAGGAAGCGAAGGAGGAAATTTTCAAACTCTAAGCAGAGATTGCAAAAGTAAGAGCAGATGCAGAGATGAGCATTGAAAACACACAGATGCTATCACCCGCCGGTGTACCTAGAAAGGAAAAAGGTGAACTTCTGGTTGAGGTTCGAAAGCTGCAAGATGCCAACCAAGCTTTGCTCAAAGAAAATGAACACCTAAAGGACCATCTGGTCAAGAGTTCTTCAGCTCCATGGGCCAGCATAGGTAACCCATTCTTTGTCGTGTGATGTTTTCTGAATTGCTAAAGGCTAATGTGGAATTGCCGCAGTACTTTAGAAATGCAGAAAGAATAAAAGTCTACTCACCCAAAAACCTCTTCCCCTGGAACACCCATGCTCCCAATTTTTGTTCTCATAGACACCGGAGGGAAAGAGAATGCTTCCACCCACAAGTATGAACATATGGGAATGGGGCATTGGAGAAGAAGTAGTAGAAAAAGCAAAAAGCCCATCATCAGATAACCCGAAAGAGTATGAGGAGGTCGCCTAGGTTGTCTGGAGACCCATACCAATGGCAGAAAAATGATTTTGGGACAAACTCCACTCAGACCAATGGTGAGACTCTTTGATCAAAAGACATCACATGCAACCAACAGAGGTCTGGGCTGTCTAGAAGAACGTGCAAAAAAGATAAAGAAAATACAAAAAAGCGCCACCTACTCTGACGAAGTTTACATTTTGGATCACGCTCCCCCAGAGATGTTCTCAAATTTAAGCAAAGATTTGTCAAGGGAACTGGTCCGGAAGAAGTAGAAGCTCTATCACCGCGCGTGCTAGGTGTTGCACCTAGCGGTGTAATGGCAGCAGAAGGGTTAGTGACAGCGGAAGGGTTAGTGGTAGTTGGCGGAGCAGTCAACCTACAACACATGATGTGAGCACCACCTCGGTGTGACACGTGTAAAGGCATCGAACTGTAACCACCATGGAGCCATTGCCAAGATCAAGAAGGCATAACTTAAAAGAGCAATCAACTACTACAGAGAAGAGAGATGGATAAGGAGAGAGTGTTGGGATGTGTGTGTGAAAAATTGCAGTCTGTATACTATGCTGTCGTCTTGTCAGATCTCAATGTTAATTGACTAGCATGTCATGGAACTTGTTAATATGTCAGAGTTTGGCAAATGGTAATTGTATTGGGTGTCTCTTCTGTGTCACTTTGTAATGCTTCTGGAATGGAACAAAAGGCACACTTGCTATCACTCTTCCCTTCTATCTCATCTATTACTCTCTAATGAATGAACATGTTGTGTTCCTACTCATGTGTACATTCTAAGTGAGAAGTGAGTGAGATGGATCCACTATGCTTAAGGTTGCCCACAAGAGAGAATTCCAGAACTTTCCCCACGACCACTTGAGAGTTGGTGCTTGAACCCAGAACCTATGGCGGGAGTCTTCACATCTCCCACGGCTTTGCCTGACTAGTCTATCACACCAGACTATTGTCTTGCCATTCCGTTGATAGGGAAATTAGTGAGAAACATAGAGCCTCAAAGAAAATCCACAGGAAAGAAGAGGTTGTTAGCGAGCATCATAGTTATAATGCCAAGGTCGTGTTGGTTGAGGCTGGCTGCAGTGTAAGTAAAAAGAAGAGAAGTTGTCGGTTCAGCAGCAACAAGGGAAGAAGGCACAACCAAGCAAGGCTAGGTGGAGGTGACACTTTACAAGTTGAGAATGTAGTGGCATGTAGGAGCTGTATCAAGCATAAAAAGCTTTTAACAATAAAAGAAGGCCAACACCGAAAGGCGGCAAATCTTTGTAATCAGTAGAGGCAATGATTAGCTCTGTGTTGTCGGTACAAGCAAAGGCGCAGGAGTATCTTGGTGTTTTTGGCAAGGCGTGCATAATAGCACGCGTAAGCCAAGCATGGGTCTTTGAAATTATGACACATAAGGCAAGCCGTCTCGCCAAACCCATTTCTTCAGGCACATCTCTCAGATAACGAGTAGCTCAAGTAGTAGCACAGTAAGAAACGAAACGTGAAAGCAAAGCAAGCATAACCGGCAGTCCACAATAGGTTGCGCATAGTGGGAATGAGAGAGAGAGAGAGAGGCTGGCATTTGGTGGTCATTGTAGCAACAGGGCCAACGAGCCGCCATGATCAGAGAGAAGAACCCATCACCACCATTTCCAGATAAGGAGATAAGTTTGAGTTATTTTATTAAAAAAAAACTTCTAAGGTTAAATAAACCTTTTTGCACGGTCATCTCATTTTTACTTAAAAATCATCACGCAAGACAATAATCATCATCGACATGGGAAAAATTGAAGCCATCATCAAACAAAGCTTTTCTACATTGTTAGCCATAGAACCACCTGTGCCGCGGACAACCATCGAACAGCAGTTGGACAGCCGCATGTCGACACTGCCAAGTGTCAGGGCTAGTTGAATAGTAGCTAGAGTACTTTATTAGAAGAATGGCGCTTCCGTAACACCTAGCCGGCGCATCTTATCACACAGTACTATCGGATACTACAAGCAGGTAGGCAGTATAAAAGGATGGATCTTGAGCTTTGTAAAGGCTGGCTATCGATTGTATCATTTTCCTTTTGGGTTGATATAAGCAAGACCGTTCTTTTTGTTCTCTCTCTTGTACATTTGTCTTCTTGTTTTGTCTTTATGTATTCATTTCTGTTTTGTATGTTATGGCCGGTAGAGTTATCTGTTAAGTTATCGTGTTCTTGCACTATTTATTAAGCGGTCAGTCCAGTAGTTTACAGTGGTTTAGGTGTTGTGTTCTTTTGTGCTGGATTTGTATTTGTCTGGTGTATGCTGTGTGGTGCATAACTAGAGATTCTCAGTAGGTTGCTGAGGGAATAAGCAATCATTTCCCTCGCCAACACTTTGGCGACCACGATGCTCTTTGCTACTTCTTGTTGTTGCCATTTTTCTTGTTGCGTGATTGCTGTTGTGTTTGAATCTCTTCCCCTTGTTTTCAAACCCGTCCCTCATGTCATCACATGAAAGGCGCTACTTGGAGCGCAACCAAGCTCGTCAATTCTTGCTCGCCAACCCTGAAGAGCAACTCGTCGAATCTAAACCAGAACATTCCGCATCCCACTTAGAAGAAGAAGCACTCATCCCTACTACCCCGAGACCTCACCACCATTGTTCATACCACCTCCACCACCACCACCACCCCCGCAGCCTCGTCCCCTCCGCTACCACAACATGATGCAGTGATGACTAGTTGTCACCGTAAAGTATCCCAAATTTTTTTGGAAAATCCTCGGATGATGCAGATGTTCACATCTTGATGTTTGACATTGCTTGGCATGTCAATGTACCGGCCCAGTGGACCAACATCTCAAAAAGTCTGCCTTTGTTCCCACACTCCAGAAGAGTGTCGCTCTTTGGGTTGCTCAGTATGAGTACACCCATTTTCCAACTTATGATGCCATCCATGATGCATTCCTTCAATGCTTCAGAGAAGACAAGACATCCGTGCATGTGCTGGATAAGCTATGCAGAATGAACCAGAAGAGAATAACAGTGGAAGATTATGCTGCAAAGTTCTAGAAACTTCTCCGTAGAGGCTAGATGCAGCTTATCGGCCTGTGGAGGAAATTCTTAATTCTTATTTCATGAAGGCCTCAGCAAGCAACTCAAACACTCCTTTGTTGGTTTCAACCTGACTACCATTGCTATGGAGCAGCTTGTAGAATCAGCTCTCAAAGTAGAGTAGGTGTTGGTAGACCGTGTCAAAAGCAAGGAAAAGTCCAAGAGTAAAAGGAAGTCCAAGAGTAAAAGAAAGTCCAAGAAGTCCTCATCTAGATCTTTGGATGAGGTGGATGATTCCGATGATTCCACAGCTAGTGAGGAATCAGACAAGGAGGAGGAAGATTATAAGGCTAGGTCTAAGAGCAAGAAGGCAGGGAAGATGGCCAAGGAACTAGCTGCAGCCATGGCTCAGTTGGCTAGTGAAGGTGCGAAGCCCACTCCTACCATCCGGTCAGACACTTGGTGTGTGAAGTGTCACAATTATGGACATGGAGCTGAAGAATGCGGCTTGAATGAACTCTGGTGCGCCATCTGCAGGATGACCACGCATGCAATTGAAGCTTGGTCGCCCAAGGGTGTACCTGCTCATATAAAAGGGGGGCATTTCAAGCAATGAATCATATCACTTGTACCTATCTCTCTCTTGTCTTTAGGAGAGCACGATCCGTGTTTCTCAACATGGTATCATAGCTTGGTTTTGCTCTCCTAGTTTAGTTTTAGCTCATTAGACTAGTGGTCTTTATTAGGGTGTGTTTAGAGATTTTCTTATGTGTGTGAATTAGATTACGATCATAAGATCCCTCTCTTCCTCCTTCACCATTCTATAGTGTATTGTAGGATTATATCATTAAAGCCCCCAAAGCAAATCTAGAGGAAAGAAGAGGTTGTTGGTGGACATCATAGTTATAGCGCCAAGGTTCTGTTGAGGCTAGTAGGCTAGCTGCAGCTGTAGTGTAAGTAAAAAGAAGAGAGGTTGTCGGCGGTTAGCAGCATCTGCAAGGGAAGAAGGAACAAGGCTAGGTGGAGGTGACGCTTCTTTACAAGGAGAGCATGTAGATGCATGTAGGCGCTGTATCGATCAAGCATAAAAAGCACTTAACAAAAAAAGAAGGCCAACACCGGAAGGCGGCAAATCTTTGTAATCAGCAGAGGCAATGATTAGCTCTATTATGCTGTCTTGTCGGTACAAAAGCCAAGGAGCAGGGCAGTAGTAGTAGTATCTTGGTGTTTTTGGCAAGGCGTGCATAATAGCACGCGTAAGCCAAGCATGTGTCTTTGAAATTATGACGCATAAGGCAAGCCGTCTCGCCAAAAACTACCTAGGAAAGCTGGAGGTTTAATGTAGAGATTACTGGGTTGTGATCGCATCTACATGTGAAGACCATATCATCAGTCTTCCAATTCTACCCATTTCTTCAGGCACATCTCTTAGAGGACGAGTAGCTCAAGTAGTAGCACAGTCAGAAACGAAACGTGAAGCAAAGCAAGCATAATCGACAGTCCACAATAGGCTGCGCACAGTGGGTCTAAGAGAGAGGCCGCTGTTTGGTGGTCATTGTAGCAACAGAGCCGACAAGCCGCCTTGAGTAGAGAGAAGAACCCATCACCGTCGCTTCCAGACAAGGAGGTAAGTTTGAGTTACTTTCATTAAAAAAAAAAAACTTCTAAGGTTTAATAAACCTTACTCTTTACTAAGAGGCTATCCACATGGTCATCTCATTTTTACTTAAAAGTCATCACCCAAGACAACAATCATCATCGACATGGGCACCATTGAAGCCATCATCAAACAAAGCTTTTCCACATGTTCATCATGGCAATCATCAACAAAATCAAAGCAAGTCAATAATGTTAGTCGTCAAGAATTCTCAAGTATGTTGTAAGCGGCCAAACGAGCATGCAATCAAATATCCTCTCACTACCCATCTCTTAAACAAAATATCCTCTCACTACCCATCTCTTCAACAAAATAATTGTTGTAAAAAAATCCTAGTTCCTACAAGTGTCAGGGCTAGTTGAATGGTAGCTAGAGTACTTTATTACAAGAATGGCGCTTCCGTAACACCTCGCCGCGGCGTATCTTATCACACAGTACTATCGGATACTACAAGCAGGCAGGCAGTATAAAAGGATGGACCTTGACCTTTGTAAAGGCTGGCTATCGATTGTATCATTTTCCTTTTGGGTTGATATAAGCAAGACCGTTCTTTTTGTTCTCTCTCTTGTACATTTGTCTTCTTGTTTTGTCTTTATGTATTCATTTTCGTTTTGTATGTTATGGCTGGTAGAGTTATCTGTTAAGTTATCGTGTTCTTGCACTGTTTATTAATCGGTCAGTCCAGTAGTTTTCAGTGGTTTAGGTGCTGTGTTGTTTTGTGCTAGATTTGTATTTGTTTGGTGTATGCTGTGTGCATAACCAGAGATTCTCAGTAGGTTGCTATGAGGGAATAAGTAATCATTTCCCTCGCCAACACTTTGGGCGACCAGGATGCTCTTTGCTGCTTCTTGTTGTTGCCATTTTTCTTGTTACCTGATTGCTGTTGTGTTTGAATCTCTTCCCCTTGTTTTCAAACCCGTCCCTTATGTCATCACATGAAAGGCGCTACTTGGATTGCAACCAAGCTCGTCAATTCTTGCTCGCCAACCTTGAAGAGCAACTCGTCGAATCTAAACCAGAACAACCCGCATCCCACTTAGAAGAAGAAGCACTCACCCCTACTACCCCGACCTCACCACCATTGTTCATACAGCCTCCACCACCACCACCCCCCCCGCAGCCTCGACCCCTCCACTACCACAACATGATACAGTGACTAGTTGTCACCGTAAAGTATCCCAATGTTTTTTGGGAAATCCTCGGATGATGCAGATGTTCACATCTTGATGTTTGACACCGCTTGGCATTTCAATGTACCGGCCTAGTGGACCAACATCTTAAAAATTCAATGTACCGGATGATGCAGATGTTCACATCTTGATGTTTGACACCGCTTGGCATTTCAATGTACCGGCCTAGTGGACCAACATCTTAAAAATTCTGCCTTTGTTCCCACACTCCAGAAGAGTGTCGCTCTTTGGATTGCTCAGTATGAGTACGCCCATTTCCCGACTTATGCTGCCATCCGTGATGCATTCCTTCAATTCTTCAGAGAAGACAAGACATCCGTGCATGTGCTGGATAAGCTATGCAGAATGAACCAGAAGAGAATAACAGTGGAAGATTATGCTGCAAAGTTCTAGAAACTTCTCCGCAGGCTAGATGCAGCTTATCGGCCTGCGAAGGAAATTCTCAATTCTTATTTCATGAAGGCCTCAGCAAAAGCAACTCAAATGCTCCATTGCTGGTTTCAACCTGACTACCATCGCTATGGAGCGGCTTGTAGAATCAGCTCTCAAAGTAGAGTAGGTGTTGGTAGGCCATGTCAAAAGCAAGGAAAAGTCCAAGAGTAAAAGGAAGTCCAAGAAGTCCTCATCTCGATCTTTGGATGAGGAGGATGATTCCGATGATTCCACAGCTAGTGAGGAATCGGATGAGAGGAGGAGGAAGATTGTAAGGCTAGGTCTAAGAGCAAGAAGGCAGGGAAGACGGCCCAGGAACTAGCTGCAGCCATGGCTCAGTTGGCTAGTGAAGGTGCAAAGCCCACTCCTACCGTCTCGCCAAAAACTACCTAGGACAGCTGGAGGTTTAATGTAGAGATTACTGGGTTGTGATCGCATCTAGATGTGAAGACCATATCAGTCTTCCAATTCTACCCATTTCTTCAGGCACATCTCTCAGATAACGAGTCGCTCAAGTAGTAGCATAGTAAGAAATGTGAAGCAAAGCAAGCATAACCGGCGGCAGTCCACAATAGGTTGCACACAATGGGAATGAGAGAGAGGCTGGCATTTGGTGGTCATTGTAGCAACAGAGCCGATGAGCCGCCATGATCAGAGAGAAGAACCCATCACCACCATTTCCAGATAAGGAGATAAGTTTGAGTTATTTTATTTTAAAAAAAACTTCTAAGGTTAAATAAACCTTACTCTTTATATTAAGAGGCTATTTGCACGGTCATCTCATTTTTACTTAAAAATCATCACGCAAGACAATAATCATCATCGACATGGGAAAAATTGAAGCCATCCTCAAACAAAGCTTTTCTACATTGTTAGCCATAGAATAACCTTGTGCCGTGGGCCAACATCGTCGGACAGCCGCATGTCGGCACTGCCAAGTGTCAGGGCTAGTTGAATGGTAGCTAGAGTACTTTATTACAAGAATGGCACTTCCTTAACACCTAGCCGGCGCATCTTATCACATAGTACTATCGGATACTACAAGAAGGCAGTATAAAAGGATGGATCTTGAGCTTTGTAAAGGCTGGCAATCGATTGTATCATTTTCCTTTTGGGTTGATATAAGCAAGACCGTTCTTTTTATTCTCTCTTTTGTACATTTGTCTTCTTGTTTTGTCTTTGTGTATTCATTTCCGTTTTGTATGTTATGGTCGATAGAGTTATCTGTTAAGTTATCGTATTCTTGCACTGTTTATTAAGCGGTCAGTCCAGTAGTTTTCAGTGGTTTAGGTGCTGTGTTGTTTTGTGCTAGATTTGTATTTGTCTGGTGTATGCTGTGCGCATAACCAGAGATTCTCAGTAGGTTGCTGAGGGAATAAGCAATCATTTCCCTTGCCAACACTTTGGCGACCACGATGCTCTTTGCTGCTTCTTGTTGTTGCCATTTTTCTTGTTGCCTGATTGCTGTTGTGTTTGAATCTCTTCCCCTTGTTTTCAAACCCGTCCCTCATGTCATCACATGAAAGGCGCTACTTGGAGTGCAACCAAGCTCGTCAAGTCTTGCTCGCCAACCCTGAAGAGCAACTCGTCGAATCTAAACCAGAACAACCCGCATCCCACTTAGAAGAAGAAGCACTCACCCCTACTACCCCCACCTCACCACCATTGTTCATACCACCTCCACCACCACCACCACCCCCGCAGCCTCGACCCCTCCGCTACAACAACATGATGCAGTGACTAATTGTCACCGTAAAGTATCCCAATTTTTTTTGGAGAATCCTCGGATGATGTAGATGTTCACATCTTGATGTTTGACACCGCTTGGCATGTCAATGTACCGGCCCAGTGGACCAACATCTCAAAAAGTCTGCCTTTGTTCCCACACTCCAGGAGAGTGTCGCTCTTTGGATTGCTCAGTGTATGAGTACGCCCATTTCCCGACTTATGCTGCCATCTGTGATGCATTCCTTCAATTCTTCAGAGAAGACAAGACATCCGTGCATGTGCTGGTGGATAAGCTATGTAGAATGAACCAGAAGAGAATAACAGTGGAAGATTATGCTACAAAGTTCTAGAAACTTCTCCGCAGGCTAGATGTAGCTTATCGGCTTGCGGAGGAAATTCTCAATTCTTATTTCATGAAGGCCTCAGCAAGCAACTCAAATGCTTCATTGCTGGTTTGAACCTGACTACCATCGCTATGGAGCGGCTTGTAGAATCAGCTCTCAAAGTAGAGTAGGTGTTGGTAGGCCGTGTCAAAAGCAAGGAAAAGTCCAAGAGTAAAAGGAAGTCCAAGAAGTCCTCATCTGGATCTTTGGATGAGGAGGATGATTCCGATGATTCCACAGCTAGTGAGGAATCGGACAAGAGGAGGAGGAAGATTGTAAGGCTAGGTCTAAGAGCAAGAAGGCAGGGAAGATGGCCAAGGAACTAGCTATAGCCATAACTCAGTTGGCTAGTGAAGGTGCAAAGCCCACCGTCCGGTCAGACACTTGGAGTGTGAAGTGTCGCAATTATGGACGTGGAGCCGAAGAATGCAGCTTGAATGAACTCTGGTGCGCCATCTGCAGGATGACCACACATACAACTGAAGCCTGCTCGCTATACAATAGCAGGAGAACCCCTTCGCAACTGGTAATCCAACCTCCCGTGGTGGCCAGAGTCCACCCACCTGGCCAATGGCTTCGCTAGACTAGTACCATAAACCCCAATTCCGCCAACGCAAAAACTTTCCTCCTAGGGACATGGTCAGCGCCCCAAGGCCTGTCTTCACATGCTTTTATTGCCATGACCAAGGCCACCGGAAGTCGGAGTGTGAAATATGGAGAAAGCATAAAGTAGAAATAGAGCCAGGCTTCCGCATTCGGTAAATCCAAGCTCTAGAGATAAGCAACCAATACCCCAGCCAACCATACAAGCGGCCGAATCATTAGCCATGGCAGTGACCAGATCCATGCAACCCGACTCCAGAGGCGGCGCAAGAACCGACCTCGGATAAGAAGGGGAAGCAAAAAGGGGTCACCTAGCAAGAATAACACAGAGTCTCGACATAAGTATCCGATTGGGTGGTGGAGCAGCATGCCAAAGAGGTTATGTGGGAAAAGCACTTGGAAAGGTAGAGGCCAAGCTGTCAGCTGGAATCACAACTCAATTCCCCGGAGATGAGCTCGGAAGAAGAAGGCAAAGTGTCCTCGCTAGTCAAGATGTAATGGCCAATGCGAGGTGCAGAGACACCATGGCCGAAAGAATGTGCGAAAGCACCAAAATGGGAGGATTACCCAAGAAGGCTCACATAAGTAGAACACCAGTCGCACAATCTATGGGAAGATCTGAAGCGATAGTCAATACACATGTCAATGGAACAGTCACTCACATTGGTGCCAAGTTTCAGGGAGTAGTTGATAGGTTGCTTGAAACTTGAGGGAGAGGAAACACCACCCTTGCAGCCGCTGGAAGCCCTGAATATTGAGAAGGCAGATACCCCACCAAGGGAAGCCCCCATTTATGATGAAGTCATCCAATGATCCAGGTCAAGTTGACCGGAGTGGATATAGCAGTTCTGCTGGATGGCGGTTCTAGAGTCAATATCCTATCAGATGTAACATACCACATGCTCGGGTTGAGAAAATGGGATCTCGTGCCATTCGCTGTCAAAATGGCGGATCAGCCGGCGAGTGTAGCCACTCGGATATTTGGATATAGTTTCCAGATAGTAGTTGTGGTGCTCCTCCGGATGATGGAGGATACCAAAGGCGCTTATCCAATGCTGCTCGGCAAACCTTGGCTCTACCAAGCACGGATTAAGCAAGATTGGGATGCGGATATGATTACTATCCGATGTGGAAATAAAAAAATAAAGATCTTTGTTGCATGTAGGCGGAAGGTGGAGAAACCAGCCTGACCAAAAATAGCTGAAGGAGTCAACATGATGCTCGAAGGGCTAGACCTCGACGAGGAGGAGTTTCTCTAGCAAAATGCTAATTTGATCAGCCTGTTTGAGGTTGATGTAGTCCAGATAATGGATAGATATCGACCAAGTAGTCCACACAAGGATAAGGTTCCCAAGGATTAGTTCACTCCGTGGATGGAAGGACACCATCCGGATAAAGTAGAAGATTTTTATGAGGCTCTGGTTGAGGAAGACACTACTTTGAGCCTACAAAAACTCATTGTAGCAGAAAAAAGGCTTTTGACAAAGATCTCAAGCACTCCAAGAGGGTCAAAGAGGATGAATTGATGGAAATGAACCTCAAAAGTGATAAATGACCCCAAGATGGCCCGGGCTAGGGCAAGCTAGACATTGGGTTCTGAGAAGAAGTTCGAGTAATATGTGTTTGCATAGAGCTACACTGAGATGAAAGGAATTGATCCAAGCTTCTATCAACACTGGATCAATCTAAAGGAAGATGCCATCCCTATCCGGCAACAAAAATACCGAATGAACCCGAAATATGCCAAAAGGGTGAAAGAAGAAATAGACAAGCTGCTACAAGTCGGATTCATATATCCGATACCATCATGATATCACTCCTCTCTAAACAATCATGAAAGATTCGTCTCAAGTGCCGACAAATATGATGTAGTCCCATCACGAATTTTCAACCATTGTGCGCCAATGCTACATGGTAACTCTTTTTAAATCATCGTCGTAAGATCCAATTAATCTTTGTGTATCTATATGTTTGCATGCAACATCCCTTCTTGCTCCAAACCACAACCCTTCGCCTGCAAAACGTCCTTCTATATTCTCCCTCGCCCATCACCTACTCTACACACAGCCATGAAGAATACCATATATATGCCCAAGGGCCAACTGCTAACCCTAGAAAACCCAACCCCCATAGCCCAAACTGAAGTACCGCCCGTCTCTACACCCACACCCCATAAGGTAAAACACACTCCAAAATCCAATAGCCCCTAGTTCCTCCTTCTAATTCTGGGTACTCAAGCCAAGGTTACCATTACCCTGAAAAGGAGGGCAAACACCTATGGCGGCTGTCTAGGCCCTCATAGGAGTTTCTACAATGAAGACCAATCATCTAGTAGCGGCAGTAAAGACCCTTACAACAACAAGAGAGAAGCTGAGGACCCAAGAAGAGAACTACCTTCTTCCTAGGACTAGAGATTATAAAATGGGTTCCAAAAGCTCATTCCTGGCAATGCCAACATCCGGTACTACAGTCATAGCCCTAATGACAAAGACAATTAATTTGGAAGGAGAGGGCAAAGAAGCTAGCATTCTGGAAGATGGACATGGAGCAACAATGACACCGGAAGTTGTAAGAAGACAGCATGGTTCTGAAGCTACTAATAGCAGTAGTAGCGCGGAGGATCAACTAAACATTAGGGCTCATACTCAAGGATCATGGGCAACTCCTTTGCCACCCAGAACTCTGCTGCTACCAGATGTAGTTGGGATATAACTGGAAGAGGCAGAGCCATCCTCACCTCAACCCGACGAGAGTATTCCTTTGCGCTTTGAAGTAAGTAGTGAAGTTAGGAAAGTAGCAAAAGCAGTAGAAATGGCGATACCTCGACAGAACCTGACAGCACTAAATCCGCAGACACCTATCAACATGGGAAGGCTGCAACTATTGGAAGTGTTGTGAAGGATTATGTCACGGCTCTCCAGAAGAACTATGACCAGCTGCCTGACCGGATAATCACAATGAAACTATCCTACAAAGAGCAGCAACAACCCGACAAGCACAGCATCGACGAGATCCTCGCCTACATCAAGGAACTCCTGGTGGTAAGCATGTTGGGAAGAAGCTAGTACTACCCTAGAATTTTTCTTCCGAAAGTCTACTTCTGAAACTCAATACCCATAATTCATCTCGAGGAAGGCGTTCATCTTTTTCCGTCTGGATCCCGTCTTTCACATAAAGAGCCAAGATGTGCTTGCTACCACAACATTTAGGATCCGATCACACTAAAAGCACCGAACCAGAGGTCATCAATAATACCACCACTGCATGTGATCAGAACTCGCCCAGAGGGAGGCTAAAGGGCATCTAACATTTCCAAAATATGACAACTTTGTGGGTTCGACTCATCAAATTGGGAATCTGACCCATCGGGTGTGCTAAGTGTTAGCCGTAGGCTAACCTATGCCGTGGGCCAGTGCCACAGTAGCAGCCGGACAATCGCATGTCAACATCACCAAGTGTCAGGGCCAGCCAAATGGTCGCTAGAGTACTTAATTATTACAAGAACGACGCTTCCTTAACACCAAGCCAACACATCTTATCACAGTACTACCAGATACTACAAGCAAGAAATATAAAAGGATGGATCACAGAGAAGAACCCAGCACTATCACTTCCATATAAGGGGATAAGTTTGAGTTATTTTATTTTATTTTTAAAAAACTTCTAAGGTTTAGTAAACCCTACTCTTTATTAAGAGGCTATCCACACAATCCTCTCATTTTTACTTAAAAATCATCATGCAAGACAACAATCAATCATCATTGACATGGACACCATTGAATCCATCATCAAACAAAGCTTTTCCACATATTCATCATGGCAATCATTGGCAAAATCAATGCAAGCCAAGAATGTTAGACATCCCATCGCCAACAATTCTCGAATATGTTGTAAGCGGCCAAATGAGCATGCAATCAAATATCCTCTCACTACCCATATCTTAAACAAACAATTTGCTTTGTAAAAAAATCCTTTTTCTTACAAAAAGTTCTTGAAACTACCCTCTGGCGCACCGATGATGTAGCCAAGGTAGAAGAAATAGCAAAAAAAAATTACCTCACTCTTAGAAGAGACCTCTAGACCTCAAAGATAGGTCAAGTCTTTATCAAGGGAGGGAACCTCACTCTTAAAGATAACCTCACTCTTAGAGATAACCTCTAGGCCTGAAAGATAGGTCAAGTCACCATTAGGGAGGGGAGGTGCTAAAGTAGCACATGAGCCAAAGTTGCTCACATCACATAGGGGAATGTAGAAAGTAAAAAGTCAAACAACATTTTGTAACTCACATCCAACCACCTTGAGGAGCCCAAAGATTTGGCACCAAGGGCGGTGTTGAGAAATGTGGTGCCAAAGGGCACAAGGAAGAGGAATGGAGTGAGTTGAGTAGCCAAGAAAGTGCAAAGCATAGCATGTAGCCACAAGACCAAAGGGATTTATCCCACATTAATGGACAAGCCCAACGGTGTACCTCCTCATATAAAAGGGGTCCATTTCAAGCAATGAATCATATCACTTGCACCTATCTCTCAAGTTTCTCTCTGTGTCCAAGTTAATCTATCTTGGAGTCTAATTAACTTAAGTGCAATTTAATTAGCATACACTCATTATCATGAGTACACTCTTAGGTATTATCCACCTTAGATTAGTTATGTTAATTGTGTTATCATTATCGTGCGTAGCAAGCGCAAGCCAAGCATGTGTCTTTGAAATTATGACACACAAGGCAAGCCGTCTCACCGAACACTGCCTACTAGGAAAGTTGGAGGTTTAATGCAGAGATTACTGGGTTGTGATCACGTCTAGATGTGAAGACCATATCAGTCTTCCAATTCTACCCATTTCTTCAGGCACCTCTCTTAGACGTCGAGTAGCACAGTAAGAAACATGAAGCAAAGCAAGGATAACCGACAGCCCACAATAGGGTGCGCACAGTGGGACGACTGAGAGAGAGGCCACCATTTGGTGGTCATTGTAGCAACATAGTTGATGAGCCGCTATGAGTAGAGAGAAGAACCCATCACTGTCGCTTCCAGATAAGGAGATAAGTTTGAGTTATTTTCATTCGTTTAAAAAACCTTGCTCTTTATTAAGAGGCTATCCACACACTCATCTCATTTTTACTTAAAAATCACCACGCAAGACAACAATCATCATGGACATGGGCACCATTGAAGCCATCATCAAACAAAGAGTTTCCACATGTTCTTCATGGCAATCATTGGCAAAATCAATACAAGGCAAGAATGTTAAACATCCGATCATCAACAATTCTCAAATATGTTGTAAGCAGCCAAATGAGCATGCAATTAAATATCCTCTCACTAACCGTCTCTTCAACAAAAACTTATTGTAAAAAAAAATACTACTTTCTACAAAAAAATCTTGTAACTATCATCTGGCACCGATGATCCAAGGTAACAGAAATAGCTAAAATTTGTTACCTCACTCTTAGAATAGACCTCTTGACCTCAAAGATACGTCAAGTCTTTATCAAGGGAGGGACCTCACTCTTAGACATGACCTCTAGGCCTCAAAGATAGGTCAAGTCACCATTAAGGGGGGGAAGTGCTATAGTAGCACTTGAGCCAAAGTTTCTCACATCACATAGGGGAATGTAGAAAGTAAAAATTCAAACAACATTTTGTAACCCACATCTAACCACCTTGAGTCGCCCAAAGATTTGGCACCAAGGGCAAGTGTTGAGAAATGTGGTGTGCCAAAGAGCACAAGGAAGAGGTAGGGAGTGAGTTGAGTAGCCAATAAAGTGCAAAGCATAGTATGCAGCCACACGAGAGCAAAGGGATTTATCCAACATTGATGTTCAAGCCGAAGGGTGTACCTCCTCATATAAAAGGGGTCCATTTCAAGCAATGAATCATATCACTTGCACCTATCTCAAGTTTCTCTATGTGTCCAAGTTAATCTATCTTGGAGTCTAATTAACTTGAGTGTAATTTAATTAGCATACACTCATTATCATGAGTGCACTTAGGTATCATCCACCTTAGATTAGTTATGTTAATTGTGTTATCATTAGAGTAGGATTAGCATCTAAGTAGGTGGTTATCTTATCTCATGAGAGAACGATCCATGTTTCTCTCAACATGGTATCAAAGCTTGGTTTTGCTCTCCTAGCTTAGTTTCATCTCATTAGACTAGTGGTCTTTATTAGGGTGTGTTTAGAGATTTTCTTATGTGTGTGAGTTAGATTACGATCATAAGATCCCTCTCTCCCTCCACCATTCTATAGTGCATTGTATGATTATATCATTAGAGCCCCAAAGCAAATCTAAAGGAAAGAAGAGGTTGTTGGGGGCAGACATCATAATTATAGCTCCAAGGTTGTGTTGAGGCTAGCTGTAGTAGTGTAAATAAAAATAAGAGAAGTTGTCGGTTCAACAGTACCAAGGGAAGAAGGCACAACCAAGCAAGGGAAGAAGGCACAACCAAGCAAGGCTAGGTGGAGGTGGCGCTTTACAAGGAGGACATGTAGTGGCATGTAGGAGTTGTATCGAGCATAGAAAGCACTTAACAGAAAAAGACGGCCAGGAGTGGAAGGTGGCAAATCTCTATAATCAGCAAAGGCAATTTTTAGTTATATGCTAGTATCCATACAAGCAAAGGAGCAGCAATATCTTGGTGATTTTTGCAAGGCGTGCATAGTAAGTGCAAGCCAAGCATGTGTCTTTGAAGTTATCACACAAGGCAAGCCATCTTGCCGAACACTTCCTAGGAAAGTTGGAGTTTTAAAGTGGAGAGTACTGAGTTGTGATCTCATCTAGATGTGAAGACCATATCAGTCTTCCAATTCTACGCATTTCTTTAGGAACATCTCTTAGAGGACGAGTAGCTCAAGTAGTAGCACAGTAAGAAATGTGAAGCAAAGCAAGCATAACATACAGTCCACAATAGGCTGCACACAGTGGGATTAAGAGAGAGGCCGCCATTTGGTGGTCATTGTAGCAATAGAGTGGATGAGCTACTGGAGCAGAGAGAAGAACCCATCATTGTTGCTTCTAAATAAGGAGATAAATTTGAGTTATTTTAATTAGAAAAAAAACTTCTAAGGTTTAATAAACCTTACTCTTTATTACGAGGCTATCCACACAGTCATCTCATTTTTACTTAGAAATCATCACGCAAGATAACAATCATCATCGACATGGGCACCATTGAAGGCATCATCAAACAAAGCTTTTGGTGGTCATTGTAGCAATAGAGCGGACAAGCTACTGGAGCAGAGAGAAGAACCCATCACTGTTGCTTCTAAATAAGGAGATAAATTTGAGTTATTTTAATTAGAAAAAAAACTTCTAAGGTTTAATAAACCTTACTCTTTATTATGAGGCTATCCACACAGTCATCTCATTTTTACTTAGAAATCATCACGCAAGATAACAATCATCATCGACATGGGCACCATTGAAGGCATCATCAAACAAAGCTTTTCCACATGTTCATCATGGCAATCATTGGCAAAATCAAAGCGAGCCAAGGATGTTAGACATCCCATTGTCAACAATTCTCAAGTATGTTGTAAGCAGCCAAATGAGAATGCAATCAAATATCCTCTCCTACCCATCTCTTAAATGAAAAAATTGTTGTAAAAAAATCCTACTCCTTACAAAAAGTGCTTGTAATTACCCTCTGGCACTGATGATGTAGCCAAGGTAGCAAAAATAGCCAAAAATTTGTTACCTCACTCTTATTATAAGAGACCTCTCGACCTCAAAGATAGGTCAAGTCTTTATCAAGGGGGGGACCTCACTCTTAGACATGACCTCTAGGCCTCAAAGATAGGTCAAGTCACCATTAAGGGGGGGAAGTGCTATAGTAGTACTTGAGCCAAAGTTTCTCACATCACATAGGGGAATGTAGAAAGTAAAAATTCAAACAACATTTTGTAACCCACATCCAACCACCTTGAGTAGCCCAAAGATTTGGCACCAAGGGCGCAGGTGTTGAGAAATGTGGTGCCAAAGAGAACAAGGAAGAGGTAGGGAGTGAGTTGAGTAGCCAATAAAGTGCAAAGCATAGTATACAGCCACACGAGTAAAGGGATTTATCCAACATTGATGTTCAAGCCCAAGGGTGTACCTCCTCATATAAAAGCGGTCCATTTCAAGCAATGAATCATATCACTTGCACCTATCTCAAGTTTCTCTATGTGTCCAAGTTAATCTATCTTGGAGTCTAATTAACTTGAGTGTAATTTAATTAGCATACACTCATTATCATGAGTACACTTAGGTATCATCCATCTTAGATTAGTTATCATCATGAGTGCACTTAGGTATCATCCACCTTAGATTAGTTATGTTAATTGTGTTATCATTAGAGTAGGATTAGAATCTAAGTGGGGTGGTTATCTTATCTTTAGGAGAGAATGATCCATGTTTCTCTCAACATGGTATCAGAGCTTGGTTTTGCTCTCCTAGCTTAGTTTCATCTCATTAGCCTAGTGGTCTTTATTAGGGTGTGTTTAGAGATTTTCTTCTGTGTGTGAGTTAGATTAAGATCATAAGATCCCTCTCTTCCTCCTCCACCATTCTATAGTGCATTGTAGGATTATATCATTAGAGTGTTACACCTGGCGGTGTAATGGCAGTGAAAGGGTGAGCGGCAGTTTTGGCAGAGCGGTCAACCCACACAACGCACGATGTGAGCACCACCTCGATGTCACATGTGTAAAGGCAGCGGACTGTAACCACCATGGAGCCATTGCCAAGATTAAGAAGGCACAACTTAAAAGAGAAATCAACTACTGTAGAGAAGAGAGATGGATAAGGAGAGAGTGTTGGGGTGTGTGTGTGTGAAAACGCGCGATTTATATACTGCGATGTAGCCTTGTAAGCTCTTAATGTTAATTTATTAGCATGCCATGGAGCTTGTTAATATGTCAGAGTTTGGAAATGGTAATTGTATTGGGTGTCTCTTTCATGTCACTTTGTAATGCTTTTGGAACAAAAGGCACACTTGTTGTTACTCTTCCGTGTCACTTTGTAATGCTTTTGGAATGGAACAAAAAGCACACTTGTTGTTACTCCACGTCTCCCATGGCATTGCCTGACTAGTCTATCACACTATTGTCTTGCCATTTCGTTGATAGGTAAATTAGCGAGCAATACCGAGCAATCTTGCTGGGGATCTACCGGAGAGTATGGGGACTATGACAAATCTCTCTAGGTAGCAATTTGCATCAATAGGCAAGGGTAAGAGGGCACCCATTTGGATCAGACACACAGTGAAACTGCAGTATATGGAAGGAATTTTCTGGAACACTCAACAGGAAGATCTTCTCACCGCACAACCCAACCACATTCAAGCATACCACTCTTAAATGCAAGAAGCTAGAAGAGGTGAAAAGTAATGCCTCCCAAGATACCCTCTAGGAACCTCGCAGATGGGAGTACTTCGCATCGTCAAGAAGACAGTGTGGAAATATCTGCTAACCCGCATGAGCAAGAGGAAGCTTCAAAACTTAGATAAAATCTAGACCAAGAAAAGGAGTGCCAAGAAAGAGAAGCAGCATACAATCTAGGTCTTTGAGGAGCAACCAAACCAAGAAGAACAACCACAAGTAAACCCTCAGAGAAGGTTCAAGGGAGCCATTGCGTCACTGGCCAAAAATTTCCCGGTGTTCTCAGGCGATAAAGGGGAAGATGTAGACCTGCATGTAAGGAGGTTTGAGAAATACTGGAAAGTGGCCAGACCTCGAGATTTAGAAGAATTAGAGCCGAGTGAAATTCGTAGAGATGCCTTCATGAATACCTTCAAGGACAAAGCAATGGAGTGTGTGAGTGTCAAGATATCAGGGGGACAACCACTTCCAAACCTATGAAGAAGTCATGTTCACCTTTCTGGGAAGATTCCGCAAGATCAAATCTGTAAGTCAACTATGTGATCCAATGAGAGAGCTCCGTCAAGAGGACATGGATGTGGAAGCTTATGCAACAAAGCTATTAAGCTTAAGGCAAAGAGTGGCAGAGCAAACTCGACCCTCAATGTAAATTATTGGCTGACTGGTTTGTCCAAGGGCTTAACCTGGACATTCATGCTGCGGTCAACACTACAAAGCAAGCGAAAACTAAAGAAGAGTTTGAGGAATTGGTGGAATTAGCCAAAAGGGCAGAAAAAAGAAGCCGAGAGAAAGGAGACAAAAGAGGAAGCCCAGGAAGAGCGTCACCACCGAAGAGGACAATTCAAGTGACTCTTTGCAAGACACTCCGGTGGTAGTAGCAAAAAAGAAAGACACAAAGAAGAAGTCCAGAAAGGTATAAGCAAGTTCCGAAGAATTGATGTAGCAAGTAAAGTAGCTAGTACAAGAAATGAAAAGAGAAAAGGAGAAGATTTCCAAAAAAATGTGTTCTACTCACACAATGCAAACAAGAAGGCCACCTCAAAGAGGAATACACTGTACCTCCAACTTGTTCAATTTATAACATGTACAACCAAAGTACAACATGAAAAATAGAGCTCCTATGGTGAACAACATAGAGGGAGCGGAAAGAAGACCTGGATTGGGAAGGTTTGGGGAATAGAGATCGCGAAAATGTTTCTACAAGAAGAGGCCAAGGACGTTCCGGAGGAGGAGCCACTAACTTCACATGATATTATTGCCAACAACCCGGACATACCAAAGAAGAATGTGCCATGAAGAAAAAGCATGATGAAGAAAGGTAAGCAGAATTGATGTAGCTCAAGGAGAATCCGCCAAATGCCAACATGATGCAGGCAGATGACATGCAAATGGAGGTGCATGACATCCTAGCAATAAACAAGGGGGCTAAGGCAAGCAAATCTAAGGTAGTGATAACCCCGATTGGTGGTCAAGACTCACCCAAAAGCCACAAAAAGGTAGCTGTGGATTGGGAACATCAGGAAAAGGTGAGAATCCAAACTACAAAGGAAATAGAAAGAAGGCAAGGCGCTTAAAGGATGATGACTCAAGAGAAATCCCTGTAGAAATTCTGAAATTAAGTGGAAGCAAGCCTACGGAGCAGTTCAACGAGGAATGCCTAGAAGAGAACCACAAAGATGCTGATTGGTTGTAATCAAATGTGATGTCATTGCTATTGGATAGACAAATTTAGCTGAAACAAGTACTGGATTTATGCCCAAGGTTCAAGGGCCAAAATCTTGTTACCAGGCATTGAAGGACTTAGCAAAGAATTAAAGCATATGACCCCGGAATGTAACAATATGCAAGCAGAAGAACCACTACATCCAGAGATGACGAAGTGGCTAAAGTCACAATTCAACTCAACAATGTTCTTATTAATGATGCAGTATTGGATGGAGGATTTGGAGTGAATGTGGTCACAGAAGAAACCACATTAGGTTTAGGCCTCAAGTAGGAGCCCATTCAGTACAACATAAGAATGGCTGACAACACAGAATAGTGGAGCCAAAGAGAATTATAAAAAATGTCTCAATGAGAATCAAACAAGTTGACTTCAAGGTCAATCTAGTGGTTATCACTATAGAAAATCACATTGGGTCCTACCAAGTATTACTAGGAAGACCCTAGCTAAGACATGGTAAGGTAAAACATGACTAGGGTAGAAACAAAATTACCATCAGAAAGGGTAAGCAAAAGGTGTATGTGGATCTCATGGATACTAAGAAACCACTAAAACCTGCTCAGAGGCCAGTGCATGCCGAAACATACAACATGCCAGAAGGTTTTGATTATGATATGAAGAAAGAAAAATACTCTGCAAGCACCCAGACTTGATACTGTTGTACATGGTAAATGTGGATGAAGTAATAAGGCAACAGACAAAAACAAAGGCCGGAAACGTGGAAGTAGTTTACTGATCAATCAAAGAAATCAGAAGCAAATTTTGGGAAAACAAAAGGCTCAAAGCTAAGAAAAACCTTGTAGGAGAAAGCAATGGAAGAAATTAAGTGGACTTGGAATTTAGAGCAAGAAGAAGAGATCCAAGAGATCTGGATTGGGTGAAAAAGTAAAAAGAGAACCAGGAAAACAATGCAGCTATAAGGTGACCCTAGATAGACTACAGAAAGTAAATCTAGGGGATGGAAAAGAAGAAAGAAATGTAAAGATCAGCTTAGAACTGGAAGATGAATTCAAACAGGAGCTAGTATCACTGTTAAAGGAATACCAAGATGACTTCACTTGGTCATATGAAGACATGGAGAGCATCGACCCTAAGTTCTTCCAGCACAACATCAATTAAAAAGAAGGAGCTATACTTGCTAGGCAATAAAGGTATAGAATGAACCCAAATTATGCAAAACAAGTAAAAGAAGAAATTTACGGATTATTGAGGGTAGATTTCATTGTACTCGTAGTAGAAAAAGCTGCATGGATATCTCCTATTGTAGTAGTTCCCAAAAAGAACATGAAGATCAAAATATGTGTGGATTATTGCAAACTGAATGTAGCAACCAATTCAGATCCTTTTCTGCTCCCTTTCACGGATTCCCTGCTAGATGAGGTAGCCAAAAAAGATATGTATTTCTTCTTAGATGGTTTCAGTGGATACAACCAAGTGAAGATGGCTCCGAAGGACCGGGAATTGACTGCTTTCATCACCAAATGGGGGTCTTTGTGGCAATAATCATGATGTTTGGCTTGAAGAATGCACCAGCAACTTTCCAGAGAATGGTGTAGGAAATCTTCTATGACTACCTACCATATTTCATGAAAGCTTTTGTGGATGATTTCAGTGTGTCTGGGGATAAGGCTAAACACATATATCACTTGAGGTTATGTTTGCGGAGATGTAGAGATACAAGGCTGAAGTTGAATCCGACCAAATGTGCATTTGCAGTAAAATTCGGAACACTGTTAGGACACATTGTGTCAGCCCAAGGATTGGCCATAGATCCGGCTAAGATGGAGGCCATATCCAAAATGTCAACTCCCTAGAATTTAAAGCAGCTTGAAAGATTTCTTGGCAAAGTGAAGTGGCATACAAGGTTTCTGAAATACTTCGCTCATGTAGCATATCCCTTACATGCGCTTACAAAAAGGATGCTAGATATGAATGGAGCTCGGAATGTGAGAAGGCATTCCACTAGCTAAAGTGCATGGTGTCATCTGCACAATAATGATCAATCATGAATGGAATCTACTATTTCATGTTTATGTAGATGCTTTAGATAGAGCATTAGGCAGTGCACTCATGCAGGAGAAACAAAAAGGGTACATGCAGCCCTATAGTTTATGCTAGCAAGGCTCTTGCAAGAGAGCGAAAAGAAACCACAGTATAACAGAGCGAGAAGCGCTCTCCCATGATCTTTGTTGTGAACAAGTTTTGGCACTACCTCTTGGGAAACAAATTCATTTTCCATGTGGATCATCAAGCTCTCATCTATCTGGTGAGCAAGGCCTTCCTGGTAGGGAAAATGGCAAGATGGATGTTGTTACTTTAGGAATTCGAGTTCACCATTCAACACACACCTAGAAAAGAAAATGCAGTGGTGGCAGGCTTTCTGTCCATAACTAGATTTTGGAGAGCTGGCTTTGGAGGGTGTAGAGGATCATCTTCCATATTTCAACTTGTTCACAATTGCATCATTTGGAGTAGAAGAAGACTGGTATATGACATGATGTAGCTTTTGGAAGATGGGTCTTTTTCGGAGGGGTATATTACTGATAGGAATAAGAGAATCACCACCACAAGAAACAAAAATTTTGCCATGATTGCTGGGCAACTCTACAAAAGAAGCATAGATCAGATTCCTTAAAGATGTCTTCCGGATCATGAACAACCAATGGTCCTAAGGGAAGCACATCGCGTCATCACCGGGAGGACACATGGGTGGTGAAGTAATAGCCCAAATTTTTTTACAAGTAGGCTTATGGTGGACAATTGTCATGAAAGATGCCAACATGGAAGAAAAGAATTGTGATGTCTGTCTCAACAGATGGGTCAACTTGGAAATTCTGATAAATTGCCCATCACACTCATACAACCACTAGAACCGTTCATGAAGTGGGGATTGGATTTTGTTAGACCTATCAAACCACCCACAAAAAGGGATCCCACAAATTGCAAGACTGTAGAAGAGTGGCCAGTCGACAAGGATGATCAGACCACAAAATCCCTGGTTACTGCAACAAATCACAACTTGAGCGACAAAAGAGCAAGTGACCAAACATATGCTAGCCCGAGCCACGCGGATAATTGCATAAAGAACAAGTGTCATAGCATCATTAAATCTCTACTCACAAAGGGAAGGTGGGAAAATGGCAAAACACCTTAATTCCATTAAACTGAGGCGACGGCTATGATGTAAATCAAAGGTCACATCACATTGAAAATAGGGGAGCCGAAAATGAGAACACCCCAAAAAAGGAAGCCAAGAAGAGAAAACATTGACAAAAAGATCACAAACACTCGCGTTCTCATTCTACGCTCTCGCTTGAAACAATCTCACCCATCTACAACATTCTTTTAGACAATAGCACCATGCCAAAAATTAACAAGATGCTCAGGTCCGACAAAAGACCAGAGAAGAGCCTATGCATGCCCATGTTCATACTAGACATGAGGAAGCAAGAGCATCAAGAATGGACAAAAAGGTGCGGGTTTGAAAAACTTCTCAATCGACAATGGAAGGAGCTGCAGGACCCAGAAGATGGAGGAAAACTCATTAATCAATTTTTGGAAACAAACACTGTGCATGTGGAGGGGAAGGAGCCGATAAAAATATTAGAAAACGCAATGCACCATGTGCTGGGTCTGCCTATGGATGGCACTCTAGACACCAATACGAAGCCAAGGGTAGATGAAGAGATCCCTAAGATAGGTAACATACACCAGGTGAAGGACGTAGTAGACGAAACCCGATGGGAGTAGTTTGTCTTCTTCTTACAGAACATCATGTTTATGGGAAAGCCGGAGGACATGTCCAACAAGAAGTACAGATTCCTCAGAGTAGTGAAAGCGGGAGAAAAGATAAACTGGGCGGCAATTTATAAGGAGAATCTGGTCAAGAGAGCAACCACGTGGGCAAAGGAGAAACAACCCCACTATAGTGCATGCACACCTAATGGCAATTGCCCAAGCGACGAGATTGGTAGCCCGCCGGGGCGGATGGGAGACGTCTCCGACAAGTAGAAGCACAAAGAAGCCGCAGGATCTTCAAAAGTCCCCAAGGTAGCTTTTAGCTCGTTCGAGGACGATGAGGAGGAGTGGCAAAAGATTGCCCAAAAAGCAAGAAAAAGAGCAAGAACAGAGTTGATGAATAATTGTTGTCTGCTGACCCGGAAGAGGTCAAGAAACAGAAGACAGAAGAATGGAAAAAGGAACTAGAGGAGAAGAAGAAACAGGAAGCTATTGCTGAAGCTGAAAGAAAGAAAAAAGCTGAAGAAGCAGAGAAAAGAAAGAAGGAAGAAGAAAGAAAAAGGAGGGAGGAAGTAAAGAAGAAGAGGAGATGAGGGGAACAACTGAAAAAGAGGGAAGAAGCAGCCCAAAAAGGAAAGATGCCTTGTTGAGATATGTGGTGCCAAAGAGCACAAGGAAGAGGTAGGGAGTGAGTCACATAAACAAGAGAAGAAGCATGCACAATAGAAAAAAAGATAGACTAAGGGTCTAATATCAAAGGTTAATTTGTATGGTCACTTGTAAAAAAAAAGGTTAAGTCAATGGTCAAAAGGTTACACATGGAAAGCACAAGGTTACACATGTAGTGTGAGCATTAATGAACACATGGTTGGCACTAGGGTGCACAAAAAGCATGGATTGGAGTCCTTCCCAAGACTATAAATATGGGTGTATGGATCTTGATTATTGGAATGGCATTGTGTGGTTTTCTTATGAGCATTACCATTGTGTTGCTTATATCTTAATTATCTTTTTAATCATCTTATTAGTCTTTAAACATGAATTTAATCACTTGCTATGAGCCGCCTTAGATTCATGCTTTTTAATAGGACATAGCTAATTATACCAACGCAACTGCAACCATGGGTAGTAGCACTAGCACAAAAGGCACAAGAAGGGCCGAGTCACCAGGACAAATTGCCTAGAAATTTGGAGGCAGAACTCCCCAGCCAAGAACTTCACATGGACAAAGGGCTACTATCCATGGCCTAGAAGATTCTCTCACACACTCTCTCTACAGTAGAAGAATATGAAACAAAGGCCCGGAGTACAATCACCCAGCTAAGGGCACTTAATCAAAAGTAGCATGGTATGTTAATGAGTGCCACAAGCAGAACCAAGGAGCAAGAGCATAAGTCACAGTCAATGGCACGACAAAATGAGGAGCTATAAAAGAAGATAGCCATGGGGCAGAAAGGTCGTTGTGGCAGACCAAAAGGAGCTAAGTGAAGGAAAAATCAAAGCCCTCATCAGTGTGACAGACAATTACTCCAAGCACAGATAGGAAGGCTGCAAGCAAAGTTGGAAGAGGCCAGGAAGCCAGCCAGAGTCTGGGCCGACCCAATTCAGGTTCTGAAGGACGAAGTGCTAGACAGCACAACAGCGTTGGCCCGTAGCACAGTCAAAGGCACAAGCCTTGAAGAACCTGGAAGAAGAAGTTATGTGTCTTCCACTAGATGCCAAAGCAGCAGTGATTAGCATAGTGAAGGCTTGACTAAGCAAGGTATGGGATCAAGCACTACAAGATCCAAGAGAAAATGCCATGCAAACCTCAACAAGTCATCCATGACTTGGAGGACGACATGGATAATGATGGGGAGCAACAATAACCACATCAAAACAGCAGCAGCAACACCAACAATAGCAACAACAATAGCCAATAGGCCATGAGTATTCCAGCATCGGTACCTCTAGAAAAGGAAAACAAAAAGAAGATGAAGATCCAAGTCTAATGTAGGTACTGAAGGCCACCTCCTGGAAGGTGGAACATTGGGAGAAGGAAGCAAAGAAGTTGGCAGAAAAGAACAAGTTATTGCAGCAGCAATTGTTGCAGGAGGCCATGCCCACCAAGGAATATGCAGACATATTAAGAGATGCAGTTCATGAAAGGGACATGGCAAAAGACCAAGCAGAGGAGTACAAGCAAAAGTTTGAAAGAAGTACAAAATTTGAAATGGACGCTATCAAGGAGCTGAATGCACTAGAACTAGAATTGCAGCAGTGCATGGAGAATGAAAGCTAGCTCAAAAAAGAAGGACCCGGAGACTGGGATAATTACAGAGCTGCCCTTGAGGTACAAATAGAAGAAGCACCACAAGTAGCTGAAAGGGTGCAGCAAACCTAGAAAACAATGTTTCAATGGAAATTAGACCTACAGGTAGCGAAGGAGAAAATTTTCAAACTCTAAGCAGAGATTACAAAAGTAAGAGCAGATGAAGAGATGAGCATTGAAAACACACAGATGCTATCACCCGGTGTACCTAGAAAGGAAAAAGGTGAACTTCTGGTTGTGGTTCGGAAGCTGCAGGATGCTAACCAAGCTTTGCTCAAAGAAAATGAACACCTAAAGGACCATCTGGTCAAGAGTTCTTCAGCTCCATGGGCCAGCATAGGTAACCCATTCTTTGAAGCATGTCATGTAATGTTTTTTGAATTGCTAAAGGCTAATATGGAATTGTCGCAGTACTTTAGAAATCCAGAAAGAATAAAAGTCTATACTCACCCAAAAACCTCTTCCCCTCGAACACCCGTGCTCCCAATTTTTGTTCTCACAGACGCCAGAGGGAAAGAGAATGCTTCCACCCACAAGTATCAACATATGGGAATGGGACATCGGAGAAGAAGTAGTAGAAAAAGCAAAAAGCCCATCATCAGATAACCCGCCGAAAGAGTATGAGGAGGTCGCCTAGGTTGACTGGAGACCCATACCAATGGCAGAAAAATGATTTTGGGACAAACTCCACTCAGACCAATGGTGAGACTCTTTGATCAAAAGACATCACATGCAACCAACAGTGGTCTGGGCTGTTTAGAAGAACGTGCAAAAAAGATAAAGAATACAAAAAGCGCCACCTACTCCGACGAAGTTTACATTTTGGATCACGCTCCCCCAGAGATGTTCTCAAATTTAAGCAAAGATTTGTCAAGGGAACTGGTCCGAAAGAAGTAGAAGCTCTATCATCGTGCGTGCTAGGTGTTGCACCTAGCGGTGTAATGGCAGCGGAAGGGTTAGTGGCAGTTGGTGGAGCAGTCAACCCACAACACACGATGTGAGCACCACCTCGGTGTCACACGTGTAAAGGCAGCGGACTGTAACCGCCATGGAGCCATTGCCAAGATCAAGAAGGCATAACTTAAAAGAGCAATCAACTACTACAAAGAAGAGAGATGGATAAGGAGAGAGTGTTGGGATGTGTGTGTGAAAAATCGCAGTCTGTGTACTGTGATGTAGTCTTGTCAGATCTCAATGTTAATTGACTGGCATGTCATGGAACTTGTTAATATGTCAGAGTCTGGCAAATAGTAATTGTACTGGGTGTCTCTTCTGTGTCACTTTGTAATGCTTCTGGAATGGAACAAAAGGCACACTTGCTGTCACTCTTCCCTTCTATCTCAGCTATTACTCTGTAGTGAATGAACATGTTGTGTTTCTACTCATGTGTACATTCTAAGTGAGAAGTGAGTGAGGTGGATCCACTGTGCTTAAGGTTGCCCACAAGAGAGGATTCCAAAACTTTCCCCACGACCACTTGAGAGTTGGTGCTTGAACCCAGAACCTATGGCGGGAGTCTTCACATCTCCCACGGCTTTGCCTGACTAGTCTATCACACCAGACTATCGTCTGGCCATTCCGTTGATAGGGAAATTAGTGAGAAACATAGAGCCTCAAAGAAAATCCACAGGAAAGAAGAGGTTGTTAGCGAGCATCATAGTTATAGTGCCAAGGTCGTGTTGAGGCTGGCTGCAGTGTAAGTAAAAAGAAGAGAAGTTGTCGGTTCAGCAGCAACAAGGGAAGAAGGCACAACCAAGCAAGGCTAGGTGGAGGTGACGCTTCTTTACAAGGAGAGCATGTAGATGCATGTAGGCGCTGTATCGATCAAGCATAAAAAGCACTTAACAAAAAAAGAAGGCCAACACCGGAAGGCGGCAAATCTTTGTAATCAGCAGAGGCAATGATTAGCTCTATTATGCTGTCTTGTCGGTACAAAAGCCAAGGAGCAGGGCAGTAGTAGTAGTATCTTGGTGTTTTTGGCAAGGCGTGCATAATAGCACGCGTAAGCCAAGCATGTGTCTTTGAAATTATGACGCATAAGGCAAGCCGTCTCGCCAAAAACTACCTAGGAAAGCTGGAGGTTTAATGTAGAGATTACTGGGTTGTGATCGCATCTACATGTGAAGACCATATCATCAGTCTTCCAATTCTACCCATTTCTTCAGGCACATCTCTTAGAGGACGAGTAGCTCAAGTAGTAGCACAGTCAGAAACGAAACGTGAAGCAAAGCAAGCATAATCGACAGTCCACAATAGGCTGCGCACAGTGGGTCTAAGAGAGAGGCCGCTGTTTGGTGGTCATTGTAGCAACAGAGCCGACAAGCCGCCTTGAGTAGAGAGAAGAACCCATCACCGTCGCTTCCAGACAAGGAGGTAAGTTTGAGTTACTTTCATTAAAAAAAAAAAACTTCTAAGGTTTAATAAACCTTACTCTTTACTAAGAGGCTATCCACATGGTCATCTCATTTTTACTTAAAAGTCATCACCCAAGACAACAATCATCATCGACATGGGCACCATTGAAGCCATCATCAAACAAAGCTTTTCCACATGTTCATCATGGCAATCATCAACAAAATCAAAGCAAGTCAATAATGTTAGTCGTCAAGAATTCTCAAGTATGTTGTAAGCGGCCAAACGAGCATGCAATCAAATATCCTCTCACTACCCATCTCTTAAACAAAATATCCTCTCACTACCCATCTCTTCAACAAAATAATTGTTGTAAAAAAATCCTAGTTCCTACAAGTGTCAGGGCTAGTTGAATGGTAGCTAGAGTACTTTATTACAAGAATGGCGCTTCCGTAACACCTCGCCGCGGCGTATCTTATCACACAGTACTATCGGATACTACAAGCAGGCAGGCAGTATAAAAGGATGGACCTTGACCTTTGTAAAGGCTGGCTATCGATTGTATCATTTTCCTTTTGGGTTGATATAAGCAAGACCGTTCTTTTTGTTCTCTCTCTTGTACATTTGTCTTCTTGTTTTGTCTTTATGTATTCATTTTCGTTTTGTATGTTATGGCTGGTAGAGTTATCTGTTAAGTTATCGTGTTCTTGCACTGTTTATTAATCGGTCAGTCCAGTAGTTTTCAGTGGTTTAGGTGCTGTGTTGTTTTGTGCTAGATTTGTATTTGTTTGGTGTATGCTGTGTGCATAACCAGAGATTCTCAGTAGGTTGCTATGAGGGAATAAGTAATCATTTCCCTCGCCAACACTTTGGGCGACCAGGATGCTCTTTGCTGCTTCTTGTTGTTGCCATTTTTCTTGTTACCTGATTGCTGTTGTGTTTGAATCTCTTCCCCTTGTTTTCAAACCCGTCCCTTATGTCATCACATGAAAGGCGCTACTTGGATTGCAACCAAGCTCGTCAATTCTTGCTCGCCAACCTTGAAGAGCAACTCGTCGAATCTAAACCAGAACAACCCGCATCCCACTTAGAAGAAGAAGCACTCACCCCTACTACCCCGACCTCACCACCATTGTTCATACAGCCTCCACCACCACCACCCCCCCCCCGCAGCCTCCACCACCACCACCACCCCCCCCGCAGCCTCGACCCCTCCACTACCACAACATGATACAGTGACTAGTTGTCACCGTAAAGTATCCCAATGTTTTTTGGGAAATCCTCGGATGATGCAGATGTTCACATCTTGATGTTTGACACCGCTTGGCATTTCAATGTACCGGCCTAGTGGACCAACATCTTAAAAATTCAATGTACCGGATGATGCAGATGTTCACATCTTGATGTTTGACACCGCTTGGCATTTCAATGTACCGGCCTAGTGGACCAACATCTTAAAAATTCTGCCTTTGTTCCCACACTCCAGAAGAGTGTCGCTCTTTGGATTGCTCAGTATGAGTACGCCCATTTCCCGACTTATGCTGCCATCCGTGATGCATTCCTTCAATTCTTCAGAGAAGACAAGACATCCGTGCATGTGCTGGATAAGCTATGCAGAATGAACCAGAAGAGAATAACAGTGGAAGATTATGCTGCAAAGTTCTAGAAACTTCTCCGCAGGCTAGATGCAGCTTATCGGCCTGCGAAGGAAATTCTCAATTCTTATTTCATGAAGGCCTCAGCAAAAGCAACTCAAATGCTCCATTGCTGGTTTCAACCTGACTACCATCGCTATGGAGCGGCTTGTAGAATCAGCTCTCAAAGTAGAGTAGGTGTTGGTAGGCCATGTCAAAAGCAAGGAAAAGTCCAAGAGTAAAAGGAAGTCCAAGAAGTCCTCATCTCGATCTTTGGATGAGGAGGATGATTCCGATGATTCCACAGCTAGTGAGGAATCGGATGAGAGGAGGAGGAAGATTGTAAGGCTAGGTCTAAGAGCAAGAAGGCAGGGAAGACGGCCCAGGAACTAGCTGCAGCCATGGCTCAGTTGGCTAGTGAAGGTGCAAAGCCCACTCCTACCGTCTCGCCAAAAACTACCTAGGACAGCTGGAGGTTTAATGTAGAGATTACTGGGTTGTGATCGCATCTAGATGTGAAGACCATATCAGTCTTCCAATTCTACCCATTTCTTCAGGCACATCTCTCAGATAACGAGTCGCTCAAGTAGTAGCATAGTAAGAAATGTGAAGCAAAGCAAGCATAACCGGCGGCAGTCCACAATAGGTTGCACACAATGGGAATGAGAGAGAGGCTGGCATTTGGTGGTCATTGTAGCAACAGAGCCGATGAGCCGCCATGATCAGAGAGAAGAACCCATCACCACCATTTCCAGATAAGGAGATAAGTTTGAGTTATTTTATTTTAAAAAAAACTTCTAAGGTTAAATAAACCTTACTCTTTATATTAAGAGGCTATTTGCACGGTCATCTCATTTTTACTTAAAAATCATCACGCAAGACAATAATCATCATCGACATGGGAAAAATTGAAGCCATCCTCAAACAAAGCTTTTCTACATTGTTAGCCATAGAATAACCTTGTGCCGTGGGCCAACATCGTCGGACAGCCGCATGTCGGCACTGCCAAGTGTCAGGGCTAGTTGAATGGTAGCTAGAGTACTTTATTACAAGAATGGCACTTCCTTAACACCTAGCCGGCGCATCTTATCACATAGTACTATCGGATACTACAAGAAGGCAGTATAAAAGGATGGATCTTGAGCTTTGTAAAGGCTGGCAATCGATTGTATCATTTTCCTTTTGGGTTGATATAAGCAAGACCGTTCTTTTTATTCTCTCTTTTGTACATTTGTCTTCTTGTTTTGTCTTTGTGTATTCATTTCCGTTTTGTATGTTATGGTCGATAGAGTTATCTGTTAAGTTATCGTATTCTTGCACTGTTTATTAAGCGGTCAGTCCAGTAGTTTTCAGTGGTTTAGGTGCTGTGTTGTTTTGTGCTAGATTTGTATTTGTCTGGTGTATGCTGTGCGCATAACCAGAGATTCTCAGTAGGTTGCTGAGGGAATAAGCAATCATTTCCCTTGCCAACACTTTGGCGACCACGATGCTCTTTGCTGCTTCTTGTTGTTGCCATTTTTCTTGTTGCCTGATTGCTGTTGTGTTTGAATCTCTTCCCCTTGTTTTCAAACCCGTCCCTCATGTCATCACATGAAAGGCGCTACTTGGAGTGCAACCAAGCTCGTCAAGTCTTGCTCGCCAACCCTGAAGAGCAACTCGTCGAATCTAAACCAGAACAACCCGCATCCCACTTAGAAGAAGAAGCACTCACCCCTACTACCCCCACCTCACCACCATTGTTCATACCACCTCCACCACCACCACCACCCCCGCAGCCTCGACCCCTCCGCTACAACAACATGATGCAGTGACTAATTGTCACCGTAAAGTATCCCAATTTTTTTTGGAGAATCCTCGGATGATGTAGATGTTCACATCTTGATGTTTGACACCGCTTGGCATGTCAATGTACCGGCCCAGTGGACCAACATCTCAAAAAGTCTGCCTTTGTTCCCACACTCCAGGAGAGTGTCGCTCTTTGGATTGCTCAGTGTATGAGTACGCCCATTTCCCGACTTATGCTGCCATCTGTGATGCATTCCTTCAATTCTTCAGAGAAGACAAGACATCCGTGCATGTGCTGGTGGATAAGCTATGTAGAATGAACCAGAAGAGAATAACAGTGGAAGATTATGCTACAAAGTTCTAGAAACTTCTCCGCAGGCTAGATGTAGCTTATCGGCTTGCGGAGGAAATTCTCAATTCTTATTTCATGAAGGCCTCAGCAAGCAACTCAAATGCTTCATTGCTGGTTTGAACCTGACTACCATCGCTATGGAGCGGCTTGTAGAATCAGCTCTCAAAGTAGAGTAGGTGTTGGTAGGCCGTGTCAAAAGCAAGGAAAAGTCCAAGAGTAAAAGGAAGTCCAAGAAGTCCTCATCTGGATCTTTGGATGAGGAGGATGATTCCGATGATTCCACAGCTAGTGAGGAATCGGACAAGAGGAGGAGGAAGATTGTAAGGCTAGGTCTAAGAGCAAGAAGGCAGGGAAGATGGCCAAGGAACTAGCTATAGCCATAACTCAGTTGGCTAGTGAAGGTGCAAAGCCCACCGTCCGGTCAGACACTTGGAGTGTGAAGTGTCGCAATTATGGACGTGGAGCCGAAGAATGCAGCTTGAATGAACTCTGGTGCGCCATCTGCAGGATGACCACACATACAACTGAAGCCTGCTCGCTATACAATAGCAGGAGAACCCCTTCGCAACTGGTAATCCAACCTCCCGTGGTGGCCAGAGTCCACCCACCTGGCCAATGGCTTCGCTAGACTAGTACCATAAACCCCAATTCCGCCAACGCAAAAACTTTCCTCCTAGGGACATGGTCAGCGCCCCAAGGCCTGTCTTCACATGCTTTTATTGCCATGACCAAGGCCACCGGAAGTCGGAGTGTGAAATATGGAGAAAGCATAAAGTAGAAATAGAGCCAGGCTTCCGCATTCGGTAAATCCAAGCTCTGGAGATAAGCAACCAATACCCCAGCCAACCATACAAGCGGCCGAATCATTAGCCATGGCAGTGACCAGATCCATGCAACCCGACTCCAGAGGCGGCGCAAGAACCGACCTCGGATAAGAAGGGGAAGCAAAAAGGGGTCACCTAGCAAGAATAACACAGAGTCTCGACATAAGTATCCGATTGGGTGGTGGAGCAGCATGCCAAAGAGGTTATGTGGGAAAAGCACTTGGAAAGGTAGAGGCCAAGCTGTCAGCTGGAATCACAACTCAATTCCCCGGAGATGAGCTCGGAAGAAGAAGGCAAAGTGTCCTCGCTAGTCAAGATGTAATGGCCAATGCGAGGTGCAGAGACACCATGGCCGAAAGAATGTGCGAAAGCACCAAAATGGGTGGATTACCCAAGAAGGCTCACATAAGTAGAACACCAGTCGCACAATCTATGGGAAGATCTGAAGCGATAGTCAATACACATGTCAATGGAACAGTCACTCACATTGGTGCCAAGTTTCAGGGAGTAGTTGATAGGTTGCTTGAAACTTGAGGGAGAGGAAACACCACCCTTGCAGCCGCTGGAAGCCCTGAATATTGAGAAGGCAGATACCCCACCAAGGGAAGCCCCCATTTATGATGAAGTCATCCAATGATCCAGGTCAAGTTGACCGGAGTGGATATAGCAGTTCTGCTGGATGGCGGTTCTAGAGTCAATATCCTATCAGATGTAACATACCACATGCTCGGGTTGAGAAAATGGGATCTCGTGCCATTCGCTGTCAAAATGGCGGATCAGCCGGCGAGTGTAGCCACTCGGATATTTGGATATAGTTTCCAGATAGTAGTTGTGGTGCTCCTCCGGATGATGGAGGATACCAAAGGCGCTTATCCAATGCTGCTCGGCAAACCTTGGCTCTACCAAGCACGGATTAAGCAAGATTGGGATGCGGATATGATTACTATCCGATGTGGAAATAAAAAAATAAAGATCTTTGTTGCATGTAGGCGGAAGGTGGAGAAACCAGCCTGACCAAAAATAGCTGAAGGAGTCAACATGATGCTCGAAGGGCTAGACCTCGACGAGGAGGAGTTTCTCTAGCAAAATGCTAATTTGATCAGCCTGTTTGAGGTTGATGTAGTCCAGATAATGGATAGATATCGACCAAGTAGTCCACACAAGGATAAGGTTCCCAAGGATTAGTTCACTCCGTGGATGGAAGGACACCATCCGGATAAAGTAGAAGATTTTTATGAGGCTCTGGTTGAGGAAGACACTACTTTGAGCCTACAAAAACTCATTGTAGCAGAAAAAAGGCTTTTGACAAAGATCTCAAGCACTCCAAGAGGGTCAAAGAGGATGAATTGATGGAAATGAACCTCAAAAGTGATAAATGACCCCAAGATGGCCCGGGCTAGGGCAAGCTAGACATTGGGTTCTGAGAAGAAGTTCGAGTAATATGTGTTTGCATAGAGCTACACTGAGATGAAAGGAATTGATCCAAGCTTCTATCAACACTGGATCAATCTAAAGGAAGATGCCATCCCTATCCGGCAACAAAAATACCGAATGAACCCGAAATATGCCAAAAGGGTGAAAGAAGAAATAGACAAGCTGCTACAAGTCGGATTCATATATCCGATACCATCATGATATCACTCCTCTCTAAACAATCATGAAAGATTCGTCTCAAGTGCCGACAAATATGATGTAGTCCCATCACGAATTTTCAACCATTGTGCGCCAATGCTACATGGTAACTCTTTTTAAATCATCGTCGTAAGATCCAATTAATCTTTGTGTATCTATATGTTTGCATGCAACATCCCTTCTTGCTCCAAACCACAACCCTTCGCCTGCAAAACGTCCTTCTATATTCTCCCTCGCCCATCACCTACTCTACACACAGCCATGAAGAATACCATATATATGCCCAAGGGCCAACTGCTAACCCTAGAAAACCCAACCCCCATAGCCCAAACTGAAGTACCGCCCGTCTCTACACCCACACCCCATAAGGTAAAACACACTCCAAAATCCAATAGCCCCTAGTTCCTCCTTCTAATTCTGGGTACTCAAGCCAAGGTTACCATTACCCTGAAAAGGAGGGCAAACACCTATGGCGGCTGTCTAGGCCCTCATAGGAGTTTCTACAATGAAGACCAATCATCTAGTAGCGGCAGTAAAGACCCTTACAACAACAAGAGAGAAGCTGAGGACCCAAGAAGAGAACTACCTTCTTCCTAGGACTAGAGATTATAAAATGGGTTCCAAAAGCTCATTCCTGGCAATGCCAACATCCGGTACTACAGTCATAGCCCTAATGACAAAGACAATTAATTTGGAAGGAGAGGGCAAAGAAGCTAGCATTCTGGAAGATGGACATGGAGCAACAATGACACCGGAAGTTGTAAGAAGACAGCATGGTTCTGAAGCTACTAATAGCAGTAGTAGCGCGGAGGATCAACTAAACATTAGGGCTCATACTCAAGGATCATGGGCAACTCCTTTGCCACCCAGAACTCTGCTGCTACCAGATGTAGTTGGGATATAACTGGAAGAGGCAGAGCCATCCTCACCTCAACCCGACGAGAGTATTCCTTTGCGCTTTGAAGTAAGTAGTGAAGTTAGGAAAGTAGCAAAAGCAGTAGAAATGGCGATACCTCGACAGAACCTGACAGCACTAAATCCGCAGACACCTATCAACATGGGAAGGCTGCAACTATTGGAAGTGTTGTGAAGGATTATGTCACGGCTCTCCAGAAGAACTATGACCAGCTGCCTGACCGGATAATCACAATGAAACTATCCTACAAAGAGCAGCAACAACCCGACAAGCACAGCATCGACGAGATCCTCGCCTACATCAAGGAACTCCTGGTGGTAAGCATGTTGGGAAGAAGCTAGTACTACCCTAGAATTTTTCTTCCGAAAGTCTACTTCTGAAACTCAATACCCATAATTCATCTCGAGGAAGGCGTTCTTCATCTTTTTCCGTCTGGATCCCGTCTTTCACATAAAGAGCCAAGATGTGCTTGCTACCACAACATTTAGGATCCGATCACACTAAAAGCACCGAACCAGAGGTCATCAATAATACCACCACTGCATGTGATCAGAACTCGCCCAGAGGGAGGCTAAAGGGCATCTAACATTTCCAAAATATGACAACTTTGTGGGTTCGACTCATCAAATTGGGAATCTGACCCATCGGGTGTGCTAAGTGTTAGCCGTAGGCTAACCTGTGCCGTGGGCCAGTGCCACAGTAGCAGCCGGACAATCGCATGTCAACATCACCAAGTGTCAGGGCCAGCCAAATGGTCGCTAGAGTACTTAATTATTACAAGAACGACGCTTCCTTAACACCAAGCCAACACATCTTATCACAGTACTACCAGATACTACAAGCAAGAAATATAAAAGGATGGATCACAGAGAAGAACCCAGCACTATCACTTCCATATAAGGGGATAAGTTTGAGTTATTTTATTTTATTTTTAAAAAACTTCTAAGGTTTAGTAAACCCTACTCTTTATTAAGAGGCTATCCACACAATCCTCTCATTTTTACTTAAAAATCATCATGCAAGACAACAATCAATCATCATTGACATGGACACCATTGAATCCATCATCAAACAAAGCTTTTCCACATATTCATCATGGCAATCATTGGCAAAATCAATGCAAGCCAAGAATGTTAGACATCCCATCGCCAACAATTCTCGAATATGTTGTAAGCGGCCAAATGAGCATGCAATCAAATATCCTCTCACTACCCATATCTTAAACAAACAATTTGCTTTGTAAAAAAATCCTTTTTCTTACAAAAAGTTCTTGAAACTACCCTCTGGCGCACCGATGATGTAGCCAAGGTAGAAGAAATAGCAAAAAAAAATTACCTCACTCTTAGAAGAGACCTCTAGACCTCAAAGATAGGTCAAGTCTTTATCAAGGGAGGGAACCTCACTCTTAAAGATAACCTCACTCTTAGAGATAACCTCTAGGCCTGAAAGATAGGTCAAGTCACCATTAGGGAGGGGAGGTGCTAAAGTAGCACATGAGCCAAAGTTGCTCACATCACATAGGGGAATGTAGAAAGTAAAAAGTCAAACAACATTTTGTAACTCACATCCAACCACCTTGAGGAGCCCAAAGATTTGGCACCAAGGGCGGTGTTGAGAAATGTGGTGCCAAAGGGCACAAGGAAGAGGAATGGAGTGAGTTGAGTAGCCAAGAAAGTGCAAAGCATAGCATGTAGCCACAAGACCAAAGGGATTTATCCCACATTAATGGACAAGCCCAACGGTGTACCTCCTCATATAAAAGGGGTCCATTTCAAGCAATGAATCATATCACTTGCACCTATCTCTCAAGTTTCTCTCTGTGTCCAAGTTAATCTATCTTGGAGTCTAATTAACTTAAGTGCAATTTAATTAGCATACACTCATTATCATGAGTACACTCTTAGGTATTATCCACCTTAGATTAGTTATGTTAATTGTGTTATCATTATCGTGCGTAGCAAGCGCAAGCCAAGCATGTGTCTTTGAAATTATGACACACAAGGCAAGCCGTCTCACCGAACACTGCCTACTAGGAAAGTTGGAGGTTTAATGCAGAGATTACTGGGTTGTGATCACGTCTAGATGTGAAGACCATATCAGTCTTCCAATTCTACCCATTTCTTCAGGCACCTCTCTTAGACGTCGAGTAGCACAGTAAGAAACATGAAGCAAAGCAAGGATAACCGACAGCCCACAATAGGGTGCGCACAGTGGGACGACTGAGAGAGAGGCCACCATTTGGTGGTCATTGTAGCAACATAGTTGATGAGCCGCTATGAGTAGAGAGAAGAACCCATCACTGTCGCTTCCAGATAAGGAGATAAGTTTGAGTTATTTTCATTCGTTTAAAAAACCTTGCTCTTTATTAAGAGGCTATCCACACACTCATCTCATTTTTACTTAAAAATCACCACGCAAGACAACAATCATCATGGACATGGGCACCATTGAAGCCATCATCAAACAAAGAGTTTCCACATGTTCTTCATGGCAATCATTGGCAAAATCAATACAAGGCAAGAATGTTAAACATCCGATCATCAACAATTCTCAAATATGTTGTAAGCAGCCAAATGAGCATGCAATTAAATATCCTCTCACTAACCGTCTCTTCAACAAAAACTTATTGTAAAAAAAAATACTACTTTCTACAAAAAAATCTTGTAACTATCATCTGGCACCGATGATCCAAGGTAACAGAAATAGCTAAAATTTGTTACCTCACTCTTAGAATAGACCTCTTGACCTCAAAGATACGTCAAGTCTTTATCAAGGGAGGGACCTCACTCTTAGACATGACCTCTAGGCCTCAAAGATAGGTCAAGTCACCATTAAGGGGGGGGAAGTGCTATAGTAGCACTTGAGCCAAAGTTTCTCACATCACATAGGGGAATGTAGAAAGTAAAAATTCAAACAACATTTTGTAACCCACATCTAACCACCTTGAGTCGCCCAAAGATTTGGCACCAAGGGCAAGTGTTGAGAAATGTGGTGTGCCAAAGAGCACAAGGAAGAGGTAGGGAGTGAGTTGAGTAGCCAATAAAGTGCAAAGCATAGTATGCAGCCACACGAGAGCAAAGGGATTTATCCAACATTGATGTTCAAGCCGAAGGGTGTACCTCCTCATATAAAAGGGGTCCATTTCAAGCAATGAATCATATCACTTGCACCTATCTCAAGTTTCTCTATGTGTCCAAGTTAATCTATCTTGGAGTCTAATTAACTTGAGTGTAATTTAATTAGCATACACTCATTATCATGAGTGCACTTAGGTATCATCCACCTTAGATTAGTTATGTTAATTGTGTTATCATTAGAGTAGGATTAGCATCTAAGTAGGTGGTTATCTTATCTCATGAGAGAACGATCCATGTTTCTCTCAACATGGTATCAAAGCTTGGTTTTGCTCTCCTAGCTTAGTTTCATCTCATTAGACTAGTGGTCTTTATTAGGGTGTGTTTAGAGATTTTCTTATGTGTGTGAGTTAGATTACGATCATAAGATCCCTCTCTCCCTCCACCATTCTATAGTGCATTGTATGATTATATCATTAGAGCCCCAAAGCAAATCTAAAGGAAAGAAGAGGTTGTTGGGGGCAGACATCATAATTATAGCTCCAAGGTTGTGTTGAGGCTAGCTGTAGTCGTGTAAATAAAAATAAGAGAAGTTGTCGGTTCAACAGTACCAAGGGAAGAAGGCACAACCAAGCAAGGGAAGAAGGCACAACCAAGCAAGGCTAGGTGGAGGTGGCGCTTTACAAGGAGGACATGTAGTGGCATGTAGGAGTTGTATCGAGCATAGAAAGCACTTAACAGAAAAAGACGGCCAGGAGTGGAAGGTGGCAAATCTCTATAATCAGCAAAGGCAATTTTTAGTTATATGCTAGTATCCATACAAGCAAAGGAGCAGCAATATCTTGGTGATTTTTGCAAGGCGTGCATAGTAAGTGCAAGCCAAGCATGTGTCTTTGAAGTTATCACACAAGGCAAGCCATCTTGCCGAACACTTCCTAGGAAAGTTGGAGTTTTAAAGTGGAGAGTACTGAGTTGTGATCTCATCTAGATGTGAAGACCATATCAGTCTTCCAATTCTACGCATTTCTTTAGGAACATCTCTTAGAGGACGAGTAGCTCAAGTAGTAGCACAGTAAGAAATGTGAAGCAAAGCAAGCATAACATACAGTCCACAATAGGCTGCACACAGTGGGATTAAGAGAGAGGCCGCCATTTGGTGGTCATTGTAGCAATAGAGTGGATGAGCTACTGGAGCAGAGAGAAGAACCCATCATTGTTGCTTCTAAATAAGGAGATAAATTTGAGTTATTTTAATTAGAAAAAAAACTTCTAAGGTTTAATAAACCTTACTCTTTATTACGAGGCTATCCACACAGTCATCTCATTTTTACTTAGAAATCATCACGCAAGATAACAATCATCATCGACATGGGCACCATTGAAGGCATCATCAAACAAAGCTTTTGGTGGTCATTGTAGCAATAGAGCGGACAAGCTACTGGAGCAGAGAGAAGAACCCATCACTGTTGCTTCTAAATAAGGAGATAAATTTGAGTTATTTTAATTAGAAAAAAAACTTCTAAGGTTTAATAAACCTTACTCTTTATTATGAGGCTATCCACACAGTCATCTCATTTTTACTTAGAAATCATCACGCAAGATAACAATCATCATCGACATGGGCACCATTGAAGGCATCATCAAACAAAGCTTTTCCACATGTTCATCATGGCAATCATTGGCAAAATCAAAGCGAGCCAAGGATGTTAGACATCCCATTGTCAACAATTCTCAAGTATGTTGTAAGCAGCCAAATGAGAATGCAATCAAATATCCTCTCCTACCCATCTCTTAAATGAAAAAATTGTTGTAAAAAAATCCTACTCCTTACAAAAAGTGCTTGTAATTACCCTCTGGCACTGATGATGTAGCCAAGGTAGCAAAAATAGCCAAAAATTTGTTACCTCACTCTTATTATAAGAGACCTCTCGACCTCAAAGATAGGTCAAGTCTTTATCAAGGGGGGGACCTCACTCTTAGACATGACCTCTAGGCCTCAAAGATAGGTCAAGTCACCATTAAGGGGGGGAAGTGCTATAGTAGTACTTGAGCCAAAGTTTCTCACATCACATAGGGGAATGTAGAAAGTAAAAATTCAAACAACATTTTGTAACCCACATCCAACCACCTTGAGTAGCCCAAAGATTTGGCACCAAGGGCGCAGGTGTTGAGAAATGTGGTGCCAAAGAGAACAAGGAAGAGGTAGGGAGTGAGTTGAGTAGCCAATAAAGTGCAAAGCATAGTATACAGCCACACGAGTAAAGGGATTTATCCAACATTGATGTTCAAGCCCAAGGGTGTACCTCCTCATATAAAAGCGGTCCATTTCAAGCAATGAATCATATCACTTGCACCTATCTCAAGTTTCTCTATGTGTCCAAGTTAATCTATCTTGGAGTCTAATTAACTTGAGTGTAATTTAATTAGCATACACTCATTATCATGAGTACACTTAGGTATCATCCATCTTAGATTAGTTATCATCATGAGTGCACTTAGGTATCATCCACCTTAGATTAGTTATGTTAATTGTGTTATCATTAGAGTAGGATTAGAATCTAAGTGGGGTGGTTATCTTATCTTTAGGAGAGAATGATCCATGTTTCTCTCAACATGGTATCAGAGCTTGGTTTTGCTCTCCTAGCTTAGTTTCATCTCATTAGCCTAGTGGTCTTTATTAGGGTGTGTTTAGAGATTTTCTTCTGTGTGTGAGTTAGATTAAGATCATAAGATCCCTCTCTTCCTCCTCCACCATTCTATAGTGCATTGTAGGATTATATCATTAGAGTGTTACACCTGGCGGTGTAATGGCAGTGAAAGGGTGAGCGGCAGTTTTGGCAGAGCGGTCAACCCACACAACGCACGATGTGAGCACCACCTCGATGTCACATGTGTAAAGGCAGCGGACTGTAACCACCATGGAGCCATTGCCAAGATTAAGAAGGCACAACTTAAAAGAGAAATCAACTACTGTAGAGAAGAGAGATGGATAAGGAGAGAGTGTTGGGGTGTGTGTGTGTGAAAACGCGCGATTTATATACTGCGATGTAGCCTTGTAAGCTCTTAATGTTAATTTATTAGCATGCCATGGAGCTTGTTAATATGTCAGAGTTTGGAAATGGTAATTGTATTGGGTGTCTCTTTCATGTCACTTTGTAATGCTTTTGGAACAAAAGGCACACTTGTTGTTACTCTTCCGTGTCACTTTGTAATGCTTTTGGAATGGAACAAAAAGCACACTTGTTGTTACTCCACGTCTCCCATGGCATTGCCTGACTAGTCTATCACACTATTGTCTTGCCATTTCGTTGATAGGTAAATTAGCGAGCAATACCGAGCAATCTTGCTGGGGATCTACCGGAGAGTATGGGGACTATGACAAATCTCTCTAGGTAGCAATTTGCATCAATAGGCAAGGGTAAGAGGGCACCCATTTGGATCAGACACACAGTGAAACTGCAGTATATGGAAGGAATTTTCTGGAACACTCAACAGGAAGATCTTCTCACCGCACAACCCAACCACATTCAAGCATACCACTCTTAAATGCAAGAAGCTAGAAGAGGTGAAAAGTAATGCCTCCCAAGATACCCTCTAGGAACCTCGCAGATGGGAGTACTTCGCATCGTCAAGAAGACAGTGTGGAAATATCTGCTAACCCGCATGAGCAAGAGGAAGCTTCAAAACTTAGATAAAATCTAGACCAAGAAAAGGAGTGCCAAGAAAGAGAAGCAGCATACAATCTAGGTCTTTGAGGAGCAACCAAACCAAGAAGAACAACCACAAGTAAACCCTCAGAGAAGGTTCAAGGGAGCCATTGCGTCACTGGCCAAAAATTTCCCGGTGTTCTCAGGCGATAAAGGGGAAGATGTAGACCTGCATGTAAGGAGGTTTGAGAAATACTGGAAAGTGGCCAGACCTCGAGATTTAGAAGAATTAGAGCCGAGTGAAATTCGTAGAGATGCCTTCATGAATACCTTCAAGGACAAAGCAATGGAGTGTGTGAGTGTCAAGATATCAGGGGGACAACCACTTCCAAACCTATGAAGAAGTCATGTTCACCTTTCTGGGAAGATTCCGCAAGATCAAATCTGTAAGTCAACTATGTGATCCAATGAGAGAGCTCCGTCAAGAGGACATGGATGTGGAAGCTTATGCAACAAAGCTATTAAGCTTAAGGCAAAGAGTGGCAGAGCAAACTCGACCCTCAATGTAAATTATTGGCTGACTGGTTTGTCCAAGGGCTTAACCTGGACATTCATGCTGCGGTCAACACTACAAAGCAAGCGAAAACTAAAGAAGAGTTTGAGGAATTGGTGGAATTAGCCAAAAGGGCAGAAAAAAGAAGCCGAGAGAAAGGAGACAAAAGAGGAAGCCCAGGAAGAGCGTCACCACCGAAGAGGACAATTCAAGTGACTCTTTGCAAGACACTCCGGTGGTAGTAGCAAAAAAGAAAGACACAAAGAAGAAGTCCAGAAAGGTATAAGCAAGTTCCGAAGAATTGATGTAGCAAGTAAAGTAGCTAGTACAAGAAATGAAAAGAGAAAAGGAGAAGATTTCCAAAAAAATGTGTTCTACTCACACAATGCAAACAAGAAGGCCACCTCAAAGAGGAATACACTGTACCTCCAACTTGTTCAATTTATAACATGTACAACCAAAGTACAACATGAAAAATAGAGCTCCTATGGTGAACAACATAGAGGGAGCGGAAAGAAGACCTGGATTGGGAAGGTTTGGGGAATAGAGATCGCGAAAATGTTTCTACAAGAAGAGGCCAAGGACGTTCCGGAGGAGGAGCCACTAACTTCACATGATATTATTGCCAACAACCCGGACATACCAAAGAAGAATGTGCCATGAAGAAAAAGCATGATGAAGAAAGGTAAGCAGAATTGATGTAGCTCAAGGAGAATCCGCCAAATGCCAACATGATGCAGGCAGATGACATGCAAATGGAGGTGCATGACATCCTAGCAATAAACAAGGGGGCTAAGGCAAGCAAATCTAAGGTAGTGATAACCCCGATTGGTGGTCAAGACTCACCCAAAAGCCACAAAAAGGTAGCTGTGGATTGGGAACATCAGGAAAAGGTGAGAATCCAAACTACAAAGGAAATAGAAAGAAGGCAAGGCGCTTAAAGGATGATGACTCAAGAGAAATCCCTGTAGAAATTCTGAAATTAAGTGGAAGCAAGCCTACGGAGCAGTTCAACGAGGAATGCCTAGAAGAGAACCACAAAGATGCTGATTGGTTGTAATCAAATGTGATGTCATTGCTATTGGATAGACAAATTTAGCTGAAACAAGTACTGGATTTATGCCCAAGGTTCAAGGGCCAAAATCTTGTTACCAGGCATTGAAGGACTTAGCAAAGAATTAAAGCATATGACCCCGGAATGTAACAATATGCAAGCAGAAGAACCACTACATCCAGAGATGACGAAGTGGCTAAAGTCACAATTCAACTCAACAATGTTCTTATTAATGATGCAGTATTGGATGGAGGATTTGGAGTGAATGTGGTCACAGAAGAAACCACATTAGGTTTAGGCCTCAAGTAGGAGCCCATTCAGTACAACATAAGAATGGCTGACAACACAGAATAGTGGAGCCAAAGAGAATTATAAAAAATGTCTCAATGAGAATCAAACAAGTTGACTTCAAGGTCAATCTAGTGGTTATCACTATAGAAAATCACATTGGGTCCTACCAAGTATTACTAGGAAGACCCTAGCTAAGACATGGTAAGGTAAAACATGACTAGGGTAGAAACAAAATTACCATCAGAAAGGGTAAGCAAAAGGTGTATGTGGATCTCATGGATACTAAGAAACCACTAAAACCTGCTCAGAGGCCAGTGCATGCCGAAACATACAACATGCCAGAAGGTTTTGATTATGATATGAAGAAAGAAAAATACTCTGCAAGCACCCAGACTTGATACTGTTGTACATGGTAAATGTGGATGAAGTAATAAGGCAACAGACAAAAACAAAGGCCGGAAACGTGGAAGTAGTTTACTGATCAATCAAAGAAATCAGAAGCAAATTTTGGGAAAACAAAAGGCTCAAAGCTAAGAAAAACCTTGTAGGAGAAAGCAATGGAAGAAATTAAGTGGACTTGGAATTTAGAGCAAGAAGAAGAGATCCAAGAGATCTGGATTGGGTGAAAAAGTAAAAAGAGAACCAGGAAAACAATGCAGCTATAAGGTGACCCTAGATAGACTACAGAAAGTAAATCTAGGGGATGGAAAAGAAGAAAGAAATGTAAAGATCAGCTTAGAACTGGAAGATGAATTCAAACAGGAGCTAGTATCACTGTTAAAGGAATACCAAGATGACTTCACTTGGTCATATGAAGACATGGAGAGCATCGACCCTAAGTTCTTCCAGCACAACATCAATTAAAAAGAAGGAGCTATACTTGCTAGGCAATAAAGGTATAGAATGAACCCAAATTATGCAAAACAAGTAAAAGAAGAAATTTACGGATTATTGAGGGTAGATTTCATTGTACTCGTAGTAGAAAAAGCTGCATGGATATCTCCTATTGTAGTAGTTCCCAAAAAGAACATGAAGATCAAAATATGTGTGGATTATTGCAAACTGAATGTAGCAACCAATTCAGATCCTTTTCTGCTCCCTTTCACGGATTCCCTGCTAGATGAGGTAGCCAAAAAAGATATGTATTTCTTCTTAGATGGTTTCAGTGGATACAACCAAGTGAAGATGGCTCCGAAGGACCGGGAATTGACTGCTTTCATCACCAAATGGGGGTCTTTGTGGCAATAATCATGATGTTTGGCTTGAAGAATGCACCAGCAACTTTCCAGAGAATGGTGTAGGAAATCTTCTATGACTACCTACCATATTTCATGAAAGCTTTTGTGGATGATTTCAGTGTGTCTGGGGATAAGGCTAAACACATATATCACTTGAGGTTATGTTTGCGGAGATGTAGAGATACAAGGCTGAAGTTGAATCCGACCAAATGTGCATTTGCAGTAAAATTCGGAACACTGTTAGGACACATTGTGTCAGCCCAAGGATTGGCCATAGATCCGGCTAAGATGGAGGCCATATCCAAAATGTCAACTCCCTAGAATTTAAAGCAGCTTGAAAGATTTCTTGGCAAAGTGAAGTGGCATACAAGGTTTCTGAAATACTTCGCTCATGTAGCATATCCCTTACATGCGCTTACAAAAAGGATGCTAGATATGAATGGAGCTCGGAATGTGAGAAGGCATTCCACTAGCTAAAGTGCATGGTGTCATCTGCACAATAATGATCAATCATGAATGGAATCTACTATTTCATGTTTATGTAGATGCTTTAGATAGAGCATTAGGCAGTGCACTCATGCAGGAGAAACAAAAAGGGTACATGCAGCCCTATAGTTTATGCTAGCAAGGCTCTTGCAAGAGAGCGAAAAGAAACCACAGTATAACAGAGCGAGAAGCGCTCTCCCATGATCTTTGTTGTGAACAAGTTTTGGCACTACCTCTTGGGAAACAAATTCATTTTCCATGTGGATCATCAAGCTCTCATCTATCTGGTGAGCAAGGCCTTCCTGGTAGGGAAAATGGCAAGATGGATGTTGTTACTTTAGGAATTCGAGTTCACCATTCAACACACACCTAGAAAAGAAAATGCAGTGGTGGCAGGCTTTCTGTCCATAACTAGATTTTGGAGAGCTGGCTTTGGAGGGTGTAGAGGATCATCTTCCATATTTCAACTTGTTCACAATTGCATCATTTGGAGTAGAAGAAGACTGGTATATGACATGATGTAGCTTTTGGAAGATGGGTCTTTTTCGGAGGGGTATATTACTGATAGGAATAAGAGAATCACCACCACAAGAAACAAAAATTTTGCCATGATTGCTGGGCAACTCTACAAAAGAAGCATAGATCAGATTCCTTAAAGATGTCTTCCGGATCATGAACAACCAATGGTCCTAAGGGAAGCACATCGCGTCATCACCGGGAGGACACATGGGTGGTGAAGTAATAGCCCAAATTTTTTTACAAGTAGGCTTATGGTGGACAATTGTCATGAAAGATGCCAACATGGAAGAAAAGAATTGTGATGTCTGTCTCAACAGATGGGTCAACTTGGAAATTCTGATAAATTGCCCATCACACTCATACAACCACTAGAACCGTTCATGAAGTGGGGATTGGATTTTGTTAGACCTATCAAACCACCCACAAAAAGGGATCCCACAAATTGCAAGACTGTAGAAGAGTGGCCAGTCGACAAGGATGATCAGACCACAAAATCCCTGGTTACTGCAACAAATCACAACTTGAGCGACAAAAGAGCAAGTGACCAAACATATGCTAGCCCGAGCCACGCGGATAATTGCATAAAGAACAAGTGTCATAGCATCATTAAATCTCTACTCACAAAGGGAAGGTGGGAAAATGGCAAAACACCTTAATTCCATTAAACTGAGGCGACGGCTATGATGTAAATCAAAGGTCACATCACATTGAAAATAGGGGAGCCGAAAATGAGAACACCCCAAAAAAGGAAGCCAAGAAGAGAAAACATTGACAAAAAGATCACAAACACTCGCGTTCTCATTCTACGCTCTCGCTTGAAACAATCTCACCCATCTACAACATTCTTTTAGACAATAGCACCATGCCAAAAATTAACAAGATGCTCAGGTCCGACAAAAGACCAGAGAAGAGCCTATGCATGCCCATGTTCATACTAGACATGAGGAAGCAAGAGCATCAAGAATGGACAAAAAGGTGCGGGTTTGAAAAACTTCTCAATCGACAATGGAAGGAGCTGCAGGACCCAGAAGATGGAGGAAAACTCATTAATCAATTTTTGGAAACAAACACTGTGCATGTGGAGGGGAAGGAGCCGATAAAAATATTAGAAAACGCAATGCACCATGTGCTGGGTCTGCCTATGGATGGCACTCTAGACACCAATACGAAGCCAAGGGTAGATGAAGAGATCCCTAAGATAGGTAACATACACCAGGTGAAGGACGTAGTAGACGAAACCCGATGGGAGTAGTTTGTCTTCTTCTTACAGAACATCATGTTTATGGGAAAGCCGGAGGACATGTCCAACAAGAAGTACAGATTCCTCAGAGTAGTGAAAGCGGGAGAAAAGATAAACTGGGCGGCAATTTATAAGGAGAATCTGGTCAAGAGAGCAACCACGTGGGCAAAGGAGAAACAACCCCACTATAGTGCATGCACACCTAATGGCAATTGCCCAAGCGACGAGATTGGTAGCCCGCCGGGGCGGATGGGAGACGTCTCCGACAAGTAGAAGCACAAAGAAGCCGCAGGATCTTCAAAAGTCCCCAAGGTAGCTTTTAGCTCGTTCGAGGACGATGAGGAGGAGTGGCAAAAGATTGCCCAAAAAGCAAGAAAAAGAGCAAGAACAGAGTTGATGAATAATTGTTGTCTGCTGACCCGGAAGAGGTCAAGAAACAGAAGACAGAAGAATGGAAAAAGGAACTAGAGGAGAAGAAGAAACAGGAAGCTATTGCTGAAGCTGAAAGAAAGAAAAAAGCTGAAGAAGCAGAGAAAAGAAAGAAGGAAGAAGAAAGAAAAAGGAGGGAGGAAGTAAAGAAGAAGAGGAGATGAGGGGAACAACTGAAAAAGAGGGAAGAAGCAGCCCAAAAAGGAAAGATGCCTTGTTGAGATATGTGGTGCCAAAGAGCACAAGGAAGAGGTAGGGAGTGAGTCACATAAACAAGAGAAGAAGCATGCACAATAGAAAAAAAGATAGACTAAGGGTCTAATATCAAAGGTTAATTTGTATGGTCACTTGTAAAAAAAAAGGTTAAGTCAATGGTCAAAAGGTTACACATGGAAAGCACAAGGTTACACATGTAGTGTGAGCATTAATGAACACATGGTTGGCACTAGGGTGCACAAAAAGCATGGATTGGAGTCCTTCCCAAGACTATAAATATGGGTGTATGGATCTTGATTATTGGAATGGCATTGTGTGGTTTTCTTATGAGCATTACCATTGTGTTGCTTATATCTTAATTATCTTTTTAATCATCTTATTAGTCTTTAAACATGAATTTAATCACTTGCTATGAGCCGCCTTAGATTCATGCTTTTTAATAGGACATAGCTAATTATACCAACGCAACTGCAACCATGGGTAGTAGCACTAGCACAAAAGGCACAAGAAGGGCCGAGTCACCAGGACAAATTGCCTAGAAATTTGGAGGCAGAACTCCCCAGCCAAGAACTTCACATGGACAAAGGGCTACTATCCATGGCCTAGAAGATTCTCTCACACACTCTCTCTACAGTAGAAGAATATGAAACAAAGGCCCGGAGTACAATCACCCAGCTAAGGGCACTTAATCAAAAGTAGCATGGTATGTTAATGAGTGCCACAAGCAGAACCAAGGAGCAAGAGCATAAGTCACAGTCAATGGCACGACAAAATGAGGAGCTATAAAAGAAGATAGCCATGGGGCAGAAAGGTCGTTGTGGCAGACCAAAAGGAGCTAAGTGAAGGAAAAATCAAAGCCCTCATCAGTGTGACAGACAATTACTCCAAGCACAGATAGGAAGGCTGCAAGCAAAGTTGGAAGAGGCCAGGAAGCCAGCCAGAGTCTGGGCCGACCCAATTCAGGTTCTGAAGGACGAAGTGCTAGACAGCACAACAGCGTTGGCCCGTAGCACAGTCAAAGGCACAAGCCTTGAAGAACCTGGAAGAAGAAGTTATGTGTCTTCCACTAGATGCCAAAGCAGCAGTGATTAGCATAGTGAAGGCTTGACTAAGCAAGGTATGGGATCAAGCACTACAAGATCCAAGAGAAAATGCCATGCAAACCTCAACAAGTCATCCATGACTTGGAGGACGACATGGATAATGATGGGGAGCAACAATAACCACATCAAAACAGCAGCAGCAACACCAACAATAGCAACAACAATAGCCAATAGGCCATGAGTATTCCAGCATCGGTACCTCTAGAAAAGGAAAACAAAAAGAAGATGAAGATCCAAGTCTAATGTAGGTACTGAAGGCCACCTCCTGGAAGGCGGAACATTGGGAGAAGGAAGCAAAGAAGTTGGCAGAAAAGAACAAGTTATTGCAGCAGCAATTGTTGCAGGAGGCCATGCCCACCAAGGAATATGCAGACATATTAAGAGATGCAGTTCATGAAAGGGACATGGCAAAAGACCAAGCAGAGGAGTACAAGCAAAAGTTTGAAAGAAGTACAAAATTTGAAATGGACGCTATCAAGGAGCTGAATGCACTAGAACTAGAATTGCAGCAGTGCATGGAGAATGAAAGCTAGCTCAAAAAAGAAGGACCCGGAGACTGGGATAATTACAGAGCTGCCCTTGAGGTACAAATAGAAGAAGCACCACAAGTAGCTGAAAGGGTGCAGCAAACCTAGAAAACAATGTTTCAATGGAAATTAGACCTACAGGTAGCGAAGGAGAAAATTTTCAAACTCTAAGCAGAGATTGCAAAAGTAAGAGCAGATGAAGAGATGAGCATTGAAAACACACAGATGCTATCACCCGGTGTACCTAGAAAGGAAAAAGGTGAACTTCTGGTTGTGGTTCGGAAGCTGCAGGATGCTAACCAAGCTTTGCTCAAAGAAAATGAACACCTAAAGGACCATCTGGTCAAGAGTTCTTCAGCTCCATGGGCCAGCATAGGTAACCCATTCTTTGAAGCATGTCATGTAATGTTTTTTGAATTGCTAAAGGCTAATATGGAATTGTCGCAGTACTTTAGAAATCCAGAAAGAATAAAAGTCTATACTCACCCAAAAACCTCTTCCCCTCGAACACCCGTGCTCCCAATTTTTGTTCTCACAGACGCCAGAGGGAAAGAGAATGCTTCCACCCACAAGTATCAACATATGGGAATGGGACATCGGAGAAGAAGTAGTAGAAAAAGCAAAAAGCCCATCATCAGATAACCCGCCGAAAGAGTATGAGGAGGTCGCCTAGGTTGACTGGAGACCCATACCAATGGCAGAAAAATGATTTTGGGACAAACTCCACTCAGACCAATGGTGAGACTCTTTGATCAAAAGACATCACATGCAACCAACAGTGGTCTGGGCTGTTTAGAAGAACGTGCAAAAAAGATAAAGAATACAAAAAGCGCCACCTACTCCGACGAAGTTTACATTTTGGATCACGCTCCCCCAGAGATGTTCTCAAATTTAAGCAAAGATTTGTCAAGGGAACTGGTCCGAAAGAAGTAGAAGCTCTATCATCGTGCGTGCTAGGTGTTGCACCTAGCGGTGTAATGGCAGCGGAAGGGTTAGTGGCAGTTGGTGGAGCAGTCAACCCACAACACACGATGTGAGCACCACCTCGGTGTCACACGTGTAAAGGCAGCGGACTGTAACCGCCATGGAGCCATTGCCAAGATCAAGAAGGCATAACTTAAAAGAGCAATCAACTACTACAAAGAAGAGAGATGGATAAGGAGAGAGTGTTGGGATGTGTGTGTGAAAAATCGCAGTCTGTGTACTGTGATGTAGTCTTGTCAGAACTCAATGTTAATTGACTGGCATGTCATGGAACTTGTTAATATGTCAGAGTCTGGCAAATAGTAATTGTACTGGGTGTCTCTTCTGTGTCACTTTGTAATGCTTCTGGAATGGAACAAAAGGCACACTTGCTGTCACTCTTCCCTTCTATCTCAGCTATTACTCTGTAGTGAATGAACATGTTGTGTTTCTACTCATGTGTACATTCTAAGTGAGAAGTGAGTGAGGTGGATCCACTGTGCTTAAGGTTGCCCACAAGAGAGGATTCCAAAACTTTCCCCACGACCACTTGAGAGTTGGTGCTTGAACCCAGAACCTATGGCGGGAGTCTTCACATCTCCCACGGCTTTGCCTGACTAGTCTATCACACCAGACTATCGTCTGGCCATTCCGTTGATAGGGAAATTAGTGAGAAACATAGAGCCTCAAAGAAAATCCACAGGAAAGAAGAGGTTGTTAGCGAGCATCATAGTTATAGTGCCAAGGTCGTGTTGAGGCTGGCTGCAGTGTAAGTAAAAAGAAGAGAAGTTGTCGGTTCAGCAGCAACAAGGGAAGAAGGCACAACCAAGCAAGGCTAGGTGGAGGTGACGCTTCTTTACAAGGAGAGCATGTAGATGCATGTAGGCGCTGTATCGATCAAGCATAAAAAGCACTTAACAAAAAAAGAAGGCCAACACCGGAAGGCGGCAAATCTTTGTAATCAGCAGAGGCAATGATTAGCTCTATTATGCTGTCTTGTCGGTACAAAAGCCAAGGAGCAGGGCAGTAGTAGTAGTATCTTGGTGTTTTTGGCAAGGCGTGCATAATAGCACGCGTAAGCCAAGCATGTGTCTTTGAAATTATGACGCATAAGGCAAGCCGTCTCGCCAAAAACTACCTAGGAAAGCTGGAGGTTTAATGTAGAGATTACTGGGTTGTGATCGCATCTACATGTGAAGACCATATCATCAGTCTTCCAATTCTACCCATTTCTTCAGGCACATCTCTTAGAGGACGAGTAGCTCAAGTAGTAGCACAGTCAGAAACGAAACGTGAAGCAAAGCAAGCATAATCGACAGTCCACAATAGGCTGCGCACAGTGGGTCTAAGAGAGAGGCCGCTGTTTGGTGGTCATTGTAGCAACAGAGCCGACAAGCCGCCTTGAGTAGAGAGAAGAACCCATCACCGTCGCTTCCAGACAAGGAGGTAAGTTTGAGTTACTTTCATTAAAAAAAAAAAACTTCTAAGGTTTAATAAACCTTACTCTTTACTAAGAGGCTATCCACATGGTCATCTCATTTTTACTTAAAAGTCATCACCCAAGACAACAATCATCATCGACATGGGCACCATTGAAGCCATCATCAAACAAAGCTTTTCCACATGTTCATCATGGCAATCATCAACAAAATCAAAGCAAGTCAATAATGTTAGTCGTCAAGAATTCTCAAGTATGTTGTAAGCGGCCAAACGAGCATGCAATCAAATATCCTCTCACTACCCATCTCTTAAACAAAATATCCTCTCACTACCCATCTCTTCAACAAAATAATTGTTGTAAAAAAATCCTAGTTCCTACAAAAAGTGCTTGTAACTACCCTGTGGCACCGATGATGTAGCCAAGGTAGCACAAATAGGCAAAAAATTGTTACCTCACTCTTAGAAGAGACCTCTAGACCTCAAAGATAGGTCAAGTCTTTCTCAAGGGGAGACCTCACTCTTAGAGATGACCTCTAGGCCTCAAATATAGGTCAAGGGGGGACCTCACTCTTAGAGATGACCTCTAGGCCTCAAATATATGTCAAGTGACCATCAAGGGAGGGAATTGCTGAAGTAGCACATAAGACAAAGTTGGTCACATCACATAGGGGAATGTAGAAAGTAAAAAGTCAAATAACATTTTGTAACCACCATCCAACCACCTTGAGTAGCCCAAAGATTTAGAACCAAGGGGGGGTGTTAATAAATGTGGAGCCAAAGAGCACAAGAAAGAGGTAGGGAGTGAGTTGAGTAGCCGAGAAAGTGCAAAGCATAGCATGTAGCCACACGAGCAAAGGGATTCATCCCCATTGATGTACAAGCCCAAGGGTGTGCCTCCTCATATAAAAGGGGGCCATTTCAAGCAATGAATCATATCACTTGCACCTATCTCAGGTTTCTCTATGTGTCCAAGTTAATCTATCTTGGAGTCTAATTAACTTGAGTGTAATTTAATTAGCATACACTCATTATCATGAGTGCACTTAGGTATCATCCACCTTAGATTAGTTATGTTAATTGTGTTATTTGAATAGGATTAGCATCTAACTAGGTGGTTATCTTTTCTTTAGGAGAGCACGATCCATGTTTCTCAACATGGTCACGTATCTCAGACGACGAGTAGCTTAAGTAGTAGCACAGTATAGGAAACGTGAAGCACATCAAGCATAACCGAAAGCCCAAAATAGGCTGCACATACTGGAACTGAGAGAGAGAGGCCACCGTTTGGTGGTCTCATAGCCAGCGAGCCACCGTGAGCGAAGAGAAGAACCCATCACCGTCACTTCCAAATAACAAGATAAGGTTGAGTTATTTATTTTTATTTTTTAAAAACTTATAATGTTTCATAAACCTTATACTTTTATTAAGAGGCTATCCACACAGTCATCTCATTTTTACGTAAAAATCATCACGCTCATCGACATGGGCACCATTGAAGGCATCATCAAACAAAGCTTTTCACATGTTCACCATGGCAATCATCGGCAAATTCAATGCAAGCCAAGAATGTTAGACATCCCATCCTCAACAATTCTCACATATGTTGTAAGCGTCCAAAGGAGCACGTAATCAAATATCCTCTCACTACCCATCTCTTAAACAAAAAAATTGTTGTAAAAAAATCCTACTTCTTACAAAAGTGCCTGTAAGTACCCTCTGGCAGTGATGATGCAGCCAAGGTAGCAGAAATAGCCAAACAATTGTTACCTCACTCTTACAAGCGACTTCTAGACCTCAATGATAGGTCAAGTCTTTATCAAGGGGCAGACCTCACTCTTAGAGATGGCCTCTAAGCCTCAAAGGATAGGTTAAGTCACCATCAAGGGGGGGGAAGTGCTAAAGTAGCACATGAGCCAAAGTTGCTCACACCACATAGGGGAATGTAGAAACTAAAATGTCAAACAACATTTTGTAACCGACATCCAACCACCTTGAGTAGCCCAAAGATTTGGCACCAAGGGGGGGTCTTGATGAGAAGTGTGGTGGTGGCAAAGAGCACAAGGAAGAGGTAGGGAGTGAGTTGAGTAGCCAAGAAAGTGCAAAGCATAGCATGCAACCACACGAGCAAATGGATTTATCCCACATTGATGTACAAGCCCAAGGGTGTACCTCATCATATAAAAGGGGGGCATTTCAAGCAATGAATCATATCACTTGCACCTATCTCAAGTTTCTCTATGTGTCCAAGTTAATCTATCTTGGAGTCTAATTAACTTGTGTGCAATTTAATTAGCATACACTCATTATCATGAGTGCACTTAGATATGGTACATCTTAGATTAGTTATGTTAATTGTGTTATCATTACAGTAGGATTAGCATCTAACTAGGTGGTAGTCTTGACTTTAGGAGAGCACGATCCCTATTTCTCAACATGGTATCAGACCTTGGTTCTGCTCTCCTAGCTTAGTTTCAACTCATTAGACTAGTGGTCTTTATTAGGGTGTGTTTACTTCATTAGACTAGTGGTCTTTATTAGGGTGTGTTTAGAGATTTTCTTCTTTGTGTGAGTTAGATTAAGATCATAAGATCTCTCTCTTTCTCCTTCACCATTCTATAGTGTATTATAGGATTAGATCATTAGAGCCTCAAAGAAAATTAGCAAGAAAGAAGTGGTTGTTGGCGGGCATCATAGTTATAACACCAAGGTCGTGTTGAGGCTGGCTACAGTGTAAGTAAAAAGAAGAGAAGTTGTCGGTTTAGTAGCACACCAAGTGAAGAAGGCACAACCAAGAAAGGCTTGGTGGAGGTGACACTTTACAAGGAGGGCATGTAGTGGCAGCTGTATCGACGAGCATTGAAAAACACTTAATAGAAAACATTAGAGAAAATATGGACTACCAAAAGGCTTAAGGATTAATTTTAATTATATTTTAATTTATTTTAGACCAATGGGGAGGGGAGAGGAGTGCACATTCTATCCACTAGCCTTAGGACCTAAAGTAGGGGTATTTATTGATATACTTTAGGCTTGTCCCCCTAGTAACCCCAATCACATCACCTTTTTTATCTAGTAGCCCCACTAGTGTCACTTCACCTCCCTTGGGCCCTACCAAACCTCAACGGCCAAAAGTAACCCTAAAAATTAAATTTTTCCCTCCAAAAATGTGCTTTTATCCCCAAAAAAGTGCTTTCATATTATTCTATAGTAAAAAAAGGATTCTCCAAGCTTCCTAGCCCCTTTCTATGCTCTTAAACTACTTACACATGCAAACCATTAGTCCTAGACCTCTCTAATCCCTCTCTAATCTTGTCTATAATCTTATAATCTCTTTTTAATCTTTTTTGCAAGCTTGTAATCTCTCTTTAATCCTCTTGTATGTCTTTAATATCTCCTTAATCTTGCGACAAGTTTCAAACCCTCTTGGAAGCTTCCATATCTCTACTAATCTTGCTATAGCCTCTATAATCCCTCTCTAATCTTGCCTGTAACCTTCTAATCTCTTTCTAATCTTTGTTGTGAGCTTGTAATCTCTCTCCAATCCTCTTGTGTGTCTTTAATCTCTCCTTAATCTTGCAGCAAGTTTCTAAACCTCTTGCAAGCTTCCATATCTCTACTAATCTCGTTATAACCTCTTTAATCCCTCTCTAACCACTTGTAAACCTTGTTGCAAGGTTTAATGGCTCTCTAAGCTCTTGTGTAATCCTCTAGCAGCCTTCTAACCTCCCTATTCCTCTAATCCTACTTAAGTCACTTTATCCTCTTGTAAACAAGCTCTCAACCACCATAGAAACATCGAATAAGAGACCCAGTGATTCCATCTCTGAGTATGTTCTTAAAAACTCTAGGAATGAGCAAGGTATTTAGGTTGGAGAGAGATTCAGGGTTAATGATTGGGTTTTGCTTACAACCAATATTAAGAGGGCCACACAGAGTCAAAGCTTGTGGTGTTTTGGAACATCACTGGAAGGGAAGATTGTGAGCTTTCAAGAAAACTCGAAATGAAGGCATGGTGGCAGTGGTTCAACATGTCTACATGGCTTCAGACATTCATCTTCCTCCTCAAATGAAAAAAACCAAGTTTCCTTGTAATTGTAAGTATTTTGTCACTAATGTGGTTCTATTCAAATCATTTTGTTAAACCCTTGTTGTTCAGTTCTTTTTTTTTTTTGTGGTTTTTTGTATGTAGACATATTCCCATCAAGTTATATAGAGAAACAACCATTGAAGAGCATAACATGGACCTTCATCAATGCTTTCCATTCCACCATAGGTGAGGTTGTCTTTCCCAACAAGAACCCTAGGACACTTCTTGGCATAGAATAATCTTTTTCACACACTCTTACATAGTTCCCTCTAGGCCTAAAGACTATGGAAGACTTGAAAAACTTCCATTTCCCTCATGAGGCAGTATAGGGTAGCCAATCCCACACAAATGGAGTGTAGATGCCTTTAAACAAAAGATGATTAGTGATATCCAATCCTCTTTAAAATTTACAAAGCCCTCTCAATCAATAGGTCTTAGTTGGTATGCTCCCATTCATTTTTTTGTGCACGTGTTTTGTAAGCTCTTGCCACAAGCCACTCTAGCAATGTTTATTTGCAAGAAATTACAATCTAAGTAGATGAATGGTTTAGTTGGAAATGCATGGGATATAGTAGAAGGGGTGCATAAGGGAGATGTATATTCATGCAGAGTTGTGATTTCAAGTATCACACTTTGATGCTTGAAAGCATGCTCAAATTTATACATCTAACTCCACTACGAGTGATGGATGAAGAAGAAGGGGGAGTGGATACCATTGCAGTCATGTGAGGGTGTTGATTCACCCATAGAACTACCGGTCACTACCCAATGGCACCATTGACCTTGTCAATGCTAGCAAAGAATGGAGCTTAACATACATTCGAGAAGACCTACTAATCATGGGATTTAAGGAAGTACAAGATGAAAGCTTCAATATAGAACATTGAAGGGTATTAGATTTTTCTCATTGATTTTTGAGTTGATTTTTCTTAACCATCCATTCTTTGGTGATATTTGTTCATATGTGTGTGTAGTTTGGGAGATGTATAGAGAAGTCTTTCATGGTTCTTGATTCTTGGAGGGACGGGGATGTGGAATTGCAATTAGGAGGGTAATTGGGTAATGTCAGTGTAATTGTTTTTCGTTGTAATCCAACTTTTACCTTTTTGGTCGATAATGTAATGAATGGCACGGACTATTTGGATCAAGCTTGAATGATTGCAATAAGTTTAATTTGGATAAGTTTGTACAAATGTATTATTTTGGATACATTTGATTAAATATACTAGTTGGATTAAGTATTACAATGAAAATGACTACGCTTAATAAAGTATTTTGGGAGATCGGCCCTTTTTCGTTGTGTGAAATTGTCAATTTCAAACCCTGATTTTTTCTATAAATAGGGATCCTCTCTCATTTTTGTTATTTGTATCACTGGCACTCGCATGCACTTTGCTAGCATATATTCCCTATATCTTGGCTTGCACTCTCATCATGATCCTAATGGATCATTCCGTGGCGTATGAGAACTTTATTGCATTCCTAGAGAGGACTAAGTGGGCTAGCCAGCAAGAGTTATTTCACATTTTCTCTTCAAAGCTACTATCCTCCTTGGTGCCGAACATGACTACAAGGAGACCTTGGAGTACATGGAAACCTACATAAAGTCCTTTTATGTGATCATCCCTGATAGTAATACTCTCTGGGTCCCTTGCGAGCTTCTATGCTACATCAACAAAATTGATGCAAACTATCCTAAGAGATTACATAGGCACCAACAAGCTGTACCAGAAGATGGGCACTTCAAGGTGCTCTCCACTACTCAAGAGATGGTTGCCCTTGGTAAGGGAAACATTGGCACCAACTTTTTGTCATGAATCTCAACATTCATTCTTATATTGAATGAACACGACTCCAATGATGAGGTTGAGGTCAATGACGTTGCCTTGGCTGATTTAGTTAAGGGAAAGGAGGTAGATCCAAAGCCCGAGCTCCTTGATCAAGTGGCAGAGCAATCTCTGGCCTTGGTTCTTCTTCACCATGAAGAGGCAGAAACAGTTGAAGGTACCACATCACGGGAAAATGGAGAGGGGTCATCAGCAATGGCGGCTGTGGATGCACCCACTAATGAGGCCGATGAGATAGGGGCAGCACCAGATATGCCTAAGTTAGCACTAAGTATGCTTAGCTCCGTAGTGGTAGATGGAGAGGAGTTTCTCTTCTTGCAAGACTTAGAAAAAATGTTTAAAGTAAAGCAAGATGAGTGCTCGTCTCTCCTTGCCATTGGGCTATATTGTCCACTTGTTGACAACAAATCCTCTCAATACATGATGGAGCAACTTGTACCAATTGATGGTATGGTATTAGAGAGTGTCCAGTTAATTCAAGGGAAAATACAAGAAGCTAAGTAGGGTTAGATGCCTGAGGAGGAGAATTCAAATAAGTACAAGCTATCTTGCCCCAAGTCAGCTTGGTGCATTCATCTCCTCAACAATTATAGGAGCACAAATCATCAATCAACATTGAGCAGCCATATGTGATAGCATCTAATGAACTACACTCAGTAAGTTAATAATCCCCAGTTGTTTACTCCTATTAATGGCATGATTGATTACTAAAATGTGGTTTATATGTAGCATGTCATGGAGTTGGATGCCTGGGCAGCACATCGAAAGGGTGGCACAAGGGATCCCTTTGGAACTAACTCTGCATTGGCCCATTACATGGGCCATATTCCAACAAAAGACATTGTGGTTGTCCACAATAATTGTAGCCCTATGGGAGGATTCCAACTTTTGGCTCTCAAGGCCTTATCGAAAGTGTGTGCTTGTCTAGCATCTCCAAGAACACAAACAAAATTATCCTCATCAACAAGTTGGCTGTTTTTGCAACCTTTCAAGGAGGCTACGCTCCCAAGGTCCTTGTCAATGCAGCCATTGCCGAAAGTGTAGGATAGAGAGATGCCGCGTGCATTGTAGATTCTATCATAGCAGGCACTCTTCCCTTCAATAAGAGAAGGCGCAGGCCTCAAAATAAGCTATCAAAAGATTTAAAAAACTGGGATGTAAATTGTAAAGCTTGTCATGTAATCTTGTTTTGGTAATAAAAATACACTTTTTTTGAAGTATCTACAAGGGGTCCAATTTTAATTTTTGTAGTTGAATTTTACATGAAGTGATTTTTTTAACTGTGCGATTGATTATGAATTTGTAATTTAATGGAGTGAGTTCAATTTTATACTTGAGTTTGTACTAATCAATTAGATTTTTATAATTAATTTTAAAAAAATATTCCAAAATATTTTTTTAGAGCATGTATAGGCCTTCCAAGCCCTCCCCAGGCCTCGGTGGGGCTGCATTTGCCCTGAAGGCCCCGAGCTAGCACGCGGCAACCTGGGGCTAGACAAGGTTCCTTCCCAGGCCTCGGTGGGGTTGCATGTGCCCCCAGAAGGCCCTAGGCCAGCACGGGGACCAGACAAACCTTGTCTGGCCCCAGGTCTCGCCCCGTGCTGGCCTGGGGCCTTCTGGGCACATGCAACCCCACCCGAGGCTTGGGAAGGGCTTGGAAGGCCTGTACAGGCTCTAAAAAAATGTTTCCGATAATTAGAGAAAAAAAACTTATTTTTCCAGAAAAAAATTATTGCACATTCAGAATTCAATTTTGCGATTCAAATGAACATAAAAATTTTGTAAATCCTGTAAACTCTCTAGAAGAATTTACAAAAAAAAAACACTTTTGTGTTTTATAACTCAGAGTGACAAACATGGTGCAATCAAGTTCAATTTTACACATGGTCCATTGATATAAAATATTTCAAACTAAAAAAATTTAAAAAGTGTTCCAAAGTAAATCTCTCTCTCTCTCTCTATGCATGATCTCTCCTCTCCTCTTCCTTCTATCTCTCCCTTTCCCACCATATTCCCCCTCTCACTCTTTCTCCCTCTATCTCTCTCCAACCCTCCCTCTCAATCTCTCTCCTTCCCTCTATCTCTCTCTCTCTCCCAACCTCATCCCTTTTTGTCTCCCTCTCACTCTACTTCTCCCTCTCCCACCCTCTCTCCTTCTCCCACCCTCGACCTTTCTTTCTCCCTCTCTCCCCTTCTCCTACCCTCTACCCTCTCTCCTTCCTTGCTCTCTCCCTCACTCTTCCTATGCATAATCTCTCCTTCCCTCTCCCTCGCCTTTCCTATGCATCATCTCTCCTTCCCTATCTCCCACTATTTCTCCCTTTTCCACCCTCCTGTCCTCTCTCCTTCCCTCTCTCTCTCTCTCTCTCTCTCTCTCTCTCTCTCACCCTCTTCCCTCTCTCTCTCTCTCCTTTCTCTCTCCCCCTCTCCCACCCCCTTTTTTAAAATAAATAGATTCCCTCCCCCCTACATCAACAAGAGAAAGAGGAGCAAAGAGAGTGGGGGAGAGAGGGAAAGAGAGTCATGACATAATTATTCGAGAGGGAGAGGGCGAGAGGGAGTGAGAGAGAGAAAAACATAACATTACATCCTCAAGATCAAGAATACTGCTTCCAATTGGAAATAAAACCAAGTTCATTCACATACAACTTCCAAATACAACTCTTTTATATCACATAACTATTATTCACCATCATCTTTACTTATGTGGGCGGCGCTTATCCTCTGAGGTGAAGGCACAAAGTAAGTGAATGGTGTTCGTTCCCTTCCACACTTCCTCAAGAAAAAGACACTCAGATGCATCATTAATAAAACCATAGGCTCACCATATGGCAATTAATTCCACCACTTTGGTCTTCTCCCAATAATGCTCAAAATTCCACTTTTGATAAATATTCATAAATTGAATTATACTAAAAATTTCTCTTTTTTCCATTTAATTTCTTGGATCTCAAATATCATGGGAATTCCTCTTTTTACATTTAATTCATTGAATTCTAAATGTCATGGGAATTCTTCTTTTACATCAAATAAATTTATCTAAAATTTCTCTTTTCTTTAATAAAAATATCCATTAATTCAATATGCTAAGAATTCCACTTTTTCCATTTAAATGATTGAATTTCAAATGTCATGGGAATTCCTCTTTTATCATTTAAATAAAATTACCATAATTTTCTCTTTTTTTATTATTTAATTATGCATAAACCTTAAAAATTAGTTTTCCATTGAATGTGATGAAAATCATTCTTTTAGCATAGGATGACCAATCCTAGAATATGGTTGGAAGCCCTCTTTTCATGTTATACATAAGAATGAATTATGTATCAATTTCTTAAAAAATTTACCATAGCTCCACTGCTATTACTGATAATTTTTAATATTTTTGAAAAAAATAAACTTAGTAATACAATTATGATAGTATAACTATCTTCTAAACTTAAATCCAATTTGTGGATTTAAATCATAAGATTATCCTAATTTTAGAAGCATAAAAGTATAAAAAGCCACTTTCTTAACCTCTAGCTTCACAAGCCTAGAGTTTGATTTGTGAATTGAGAATTTATCAATGAGAAGCATTATTTGAATAGAGAATTGGTCATAGGAATGACCATTCTTTTGGGGAGAGAGAGATAAACATAAAAAGCATCCTAATTAAGCATAAATGTAAACTTTTCTTAATTATTCATTGCAACTCTTAAGAAAAGCTTGATTTGCATTATAAACTTGCTTCTCTATCTTAGAAGAAGCCCCCAACCAATCAATTGGTTAGTGTGTTGAGAGGAAAGCTCCAAGGAAGGTTGAAGAGAGAGAGAGAAGCTCCAATCTCTCCAAAATGTAGAGGATTTTTAAAGGATAATAGAAAATATCATTATTTTAATGTAATACTGGCATGGTATAGTTCACAGATGAGAATACAAAAGAATGAGGTTCTATTTATAGGTGAGGGAGGCCACTAACTGAGTCCAAATAAGTTCTAAAATTTTCCAGCTTCAGTTTGGCTGAATTTGGATAAGATTTGGATCAGTTTGGCTCTCTTTTTGATTTGGTTTGATCAAGGAGAGAGGCGAGATAAAAATGTCACAATTTTTATGAATTTAAAACTCATCCACATGTGTGAAATAGGCACCTCCTTAAAGTCTCCCCCCTCCTTACCAAGGTGTCAAAAATGTATCATTATACCAAAATATCTCATTTTTTTAGTAATATCTCATAGTTTTTAACTAATAAACCTTGTACTCAGTCAACTCTTCATCTTATGTGAGCATTTACTCATTTTTGGGTATTTTCTTTTATTCTTTGGATTTATCTCATCCCCACACTTGGATTAATCTAATTGGTCCATAGGAACCTTAATTAGACCATAATCCAAATTTTTTTAAAAATCTTGACCCTTAGGCTAAGGTCCTTTATACACATTTTCAATTAATTCCAAATGCACAGTGGAAAGTTCTTTTTGAATTTCTGTTTGAGGGGCCTTGGTTTTCCTTACACTAGGAATAACCACTAAAAGAATGCCAAACTCTTCATTAAGGCTCTATTCAAAGCCACTAGAGTCATCATCCACATATGAGTGACCTACTGATAGATCAGGCACAAAAGACTGATCTACCTTTTCCTTGCCTTTGTGTGATACATGTGTACCTACATATGAGTGACTTGGTGATAGATCAGATGTATAAATGGTTGATCTATCCTTTCCTTCCCTTTATGCGATACATGTGTACCTACAGTTGTCTTCAACCTGTGTTAACCACAATGGTTAACATTATTCTAAGTGTGGTTATGCTAACCACAATGGTTAACATTATTCTAAAAGTGGTTACGCTTTATGTAATTCATTTTTATGCAAACCATGCTAATTGCTTCATGTAAAAATATATGGTATGAATGAGCTTACAACATGTGTAACACCGGCCATGAGCAACAAGCCTAGGTGTACATAGATCTAGAGAACTAGTTTTGGACTCCCAATTGTTAAATAGGTGGCTCACCATTGTAAAAAGAAAGTTTATGTATATAAGTGACTTATTAAATATGAAAAGGATATATAATCCCATTATCACAATTGAGTTTTCTTCTCACTCCATCTTGCTCTCTTGTGGCTATGGTGGGAGTGAGCTTGTGCTTTGATGCATGCTTGTTATTTGATTGTATGTGTGTGCTTGTAGGTGATTCTCCCTTTCTTGCCTCTTCTCCTTCTTCTTGATCTCTCTCTCTCTCTCTCTCTCTCTCTCTCTCTCTCTCTCTCTCTTTCACCCTTGTACACACCAAGGAATTGAGATAGGAGTTAAGCTCTCCATAGATCCTTGTCTCATTACTCCCTAACTAGCTCAAGGAAAGCTCCACTTGAGTGACACAAGTGGTGGTGGAGTGAGCTCCTAATGGCTTCACATCGAGGAGTTAATCCTCTTAGGATTAGCTAATTGTATATTCCCGAATTGACCCTCACATTTTCTCTCTTCTCTTCTCTTCTTCCTATCTCATGCAAGGAGAATGCTCATTTAGGTAAACATGTTTGGCGTTGCTATCGAGGATAACACTTAACTTAGAGTCCTCCACAATTTACTCCTAAAGTAGAGTCTTGATTTGCCCGAATGGAATGCAAATCCACTAGTAGGATTTGGATATGAGATGTTTGTTTGATTTATGTCAATTTTTTTTCCTTTATGCAATGGAGTGCAATGGATCATTGAGAGCACAAGGAGCTTTGGGGAGGCTACACTAAAAGCGGAAGCTACAAGTAAGCACCCTAATGTTTCTCTTGATTTCATTAATTTTGGACGCTCCCAAGTATTAAGCTTTGATGGAAAGACAAGAGGATCTTGGTCAGTTGGCCAAACCATAGAGAAAAGACTTGTAAATATGTTTTAGGCACCCCGGATCACTTTCTCCCAGGCGACCTAGTGGGAAAAGGCTTGTAACTATAAAAGCCAATTTCTCTTGTTTGTAACTCAATCTCCTATTTGTGCAATAGAAGTGGAGTGTTCCCTCTCTCCCTCTCTCTTTCAAATCTAATCTAGCATGTGTGGTGTGCTTAGGGTAAGGGTTTGGAAGTGATTAGTGCTAATCACTTGTTCTCTTATGCTTCTCTCTCACATCCTCTCTCTCTCTCTCTCTCTCTCTCTCTCTCTCTCTCTCTCTCTCTCTCTCTCTTGCTTGAGTGATTAGGCTACCAACGCGATTGTCTCCCCCGCAAAGATCCCACATGATCTTCGCGAGAGAGGTGGCACCACCCATTGGATTAGAGCAACCGCCGGGTGACAACAATTATGGGAGGACGGATGTGTCGAGCAGCTATGGTGGAGCTCTTGAGCCTAGCTCGAGCTCGATGGATAGGCAACTTCCCAACCATGACATGTTAGGGTAGGGTTTCATTAACATCTTTGGTGTTGCTGTTAGGGGGCACCAATCCGCTACTTGTCAAAGCCATCTTTGATTCAAATCCGACGGAGTCTCCATAGCCCGGTGCTAGGTAAGCTCTTTGGCATATGATTTTTTTATTTTTTGATGTATTTTGATGTTTTGTATGGTTATTTTTATGTTTTTGTTGTGATTCATGTATAGCTTTGTGTTTAGAGTAGGATTACTACTTGTTTGAGTGAAAAAACCTTGAGATTTGGGTGTTTAGAGAGCCTAATCAAGAGGATTTTTGCTTAAACCTAGACTATTCTTCTTAATTTTTAGCTTAATCTTATTTCTTTTACTTAATTCCTTTGCATAGGTAGGTTAGCATTTTTAAATAGAACCCTAATCCATCAAAAAACATTAAAAACCATAAGTTATCTCTTAGTTTTCAGTAATTATCTCTAATATACTAGTTAATGTGATTAGTGAACTTAAAAAGAGCAAAAAACCAAAAAATTGAGCCTAATTACTTTAATTAGACTAATTGGAGTGTCATTAGCACTACAAGAGAATCATTGTTTTTCGACGCTTAGTTTCCATGCTTGGTTGCGTCGTCGATATGTGCGTCGAAATAGGCATCAAAATATGTGTGGAAAAATGCGTCAAAATATGCGTGGAAAAAGTCATCGGAATAAGCATCAAAATAACAGTCAAATTTTTTCTTTTTTAAAAAATTAATTTTATAAATAATATTTGCTTCCCATCCTTGGGTGTGTTTTAGCCTTCTCTTTCTACCTCTTTGCAAGCATATGTGTCTATGAGAGAGAGAGAGAGAGAGATGATCAGAGAGAAAGAGATAGATAAGAGAGAGAGAGAGGGGGGGGAGCCGAGGAAGAGAGGAGGGTATAACTTCCATCATGCTCTTTGAAGGAGAAAAAATGCTAGCTCCTCCTCCTCATCTCACTAAGGTGCAATTAAGAGTGCTCTATTTTACAATGAAATTAAAGTTCATCAACTTGCTCGTCCTCAGTGAGATCCATGGCTCCAAATAAATCTATTTCTAGAAATACTCCATCATTGTTGTCAATTAGTGGAACTAGTTGTCTTGTAGTAGTAGAAGGTAATTCATCCATGTCGTCATCCTCTTCTAGCTCTAGCATGAGAGCTGTCGATGCATCATGATCATACTCAGCTTGAATCTCTTCTTCTTCTGGATTATCTCTAGTGTCTAGTATTTGCTCAATGAGTACACCTTCATCCGATCCTAATCCCATGTGAGCCTCACCTACTTCCTCAATTAGTATGTCTTCTTCTTATTCTTCTTGTTGTTCAATAGGTGCTAGTGGTGTATGCTCAACCATCACATGATCTGGGGGGAGTTCCTCAGCATCTGGCAAACAGTCAACTACTATTTTCACCTCTTCAAATATTTGTTTTCCACGTGGATTTATTTGGATCACAAACAACCATTTATGATCTGTCTGGTCTTTCACAAAGATGACTTGCTCACAGTGCTCTGGTAGCACAAATGTATCCCTTTGGTCAGTCCATATCTTTGTGCGGTCTACTTGAAGAAATCCACACTTGTCTTTGCGTACAGTTACTTGCGCCCCTTGATTTACCAACTTGAACCATTTCACATAAAAAATGAACATATCAAACTTTCTAAATCCAACCTTGATAATATCTTGGATTGTTCCATAATAATCTAGCATGCCTACTTCAGTATTGCCATCACTTGCACTTAAACGACTTTCTTGCATGAAATTAGCCTTCACAACATAATCAAATGTTGTTCTCTTTTTATCTATTCCTTCTACTCGAAAGTGACGTCCGCGTGACCAAATTGCCCCAAACTTACGATACTGCAAGCACAATAAATAAGTACTTTTATTGTATAAATTCACAAAAGCACAACATAAAAGACAATACGTAGATATCTCTAACTCACATACATGGAAATCACAACCATATGCAAGCTCCTCCTCATCACTTATTGATTCACCATTGCGTTTAGCTTCTAAAATGGTTTGCTCGAGCCATTTATTAGAAGGATAGTCTAGAAGAAGTGCAAGTTCTGTTGGGTACAGTAGTGTGCGGGTTGTTCGACTCCTTCTAAAACTCAAACGAGCTTGATCCCTTTCAGCCTTCACCAAGTTATATCTCTCGATCCATTTCTCCATAGCATGTGAGTTTAAGATGAAAAATTTATTGATCTTCTCACGCAATGCTACATCCATTGTTCTCACAAGGCCTTTCCCTTGTGACTCTTCCCCAACTAGTCGATCATCTTCTTCTTGTGTCCATAATCTTCTTCTTGTGTCCATAATCTTGGCATATCGGGATCAGACGTAATGAGAAATTCAGTTTTATATACAAGTGATTCTTGAACAAGCCATCCCGCTGCCATACTACCTTCAGGACAAGCTCTTTGACGAACAAATCCTTTAAGTGTCTTCATAAATCTCTCCAAGAAAAACATCCATCGGCTGGATAACCCCAGCCATAGCAACTTAATCAACCACATGAACTAGAAATTGAATGGTTAAAATACTTGTTGAAAAGTATTTCTTAGCCATTGTAATAGCCTCGATGGAGTTTAATCGTGCTGCTTCCAATGTGTCTCTACTAACTCTTTCCTTGATATCCAACGTACCACTGCACCAATTTTATAAATTATTGCTCTAATGTCATCGTTGAGGCAATCCTTGATGGCTACAGGAAGCACGAATTGCAAGAATTTGTGCCAATCATGACTCTTCAAGCCACTAAGCTCATCGTCCTTTGTAAATGCTCCCTTCAAGAAATGCATGTATCCTGTAGGGGTACGAAACTCACTAATGCACTTCTTTACAGAGTACATGGACAAAGTGTCTTCTCTTCTAAATCAACAAACTTTGAGGGTGTGGTGTCGTCCATGGTTTCCATATTGATTTGCAAAATGGGAAACGAATGCTTATTTTTGGAGGGGAATCCTACCTTAAGTATTCATGGAGGGTGGTAGCAGGTAATTTGAAATGTCGGGGGTATGCAAGATCTGGAAAGATTTTGCATTTGAATGAAACGTAGAGATCGTCGAAATAACCATTGAAAAGAGCGTGGGAATTTTATTTTTTCGACTCTTATTTCCAAGCTATTTTCCATGTACTTTTTGACGCATTTTTCCATGCTTATTTTGACGCTTTTTTCCACGCATATATCGACGGCGCAGGTTTTTACAATAAAACAAAACCTCTATTTTTTTGCATTTTTTTCGTACCATGTGTTTTGCTTCCTCACCAGGTATGCCTCCTTTTCCCTCACTCCCATCTCCTCTTGGTTACGTGTACATGTGATGTAAAATGTCTCTGTGTGTAATTATGAGTAATTTTTTTGTTTTTTTGCTTTCTCATTTGTTTTGCAGGTTCTTTCTCTCTCCCAAGCTCTTCTCCACCTCCTTCTTTGCCCTCCCTTCCCTCCCCTCCCCTCCCTTCTCTTCTCCTCTCCTCTTTGGTTGTTAAATTGGTGTGTGTGTGTGTTGAATGATAAACCTCCTTGTGTATCCATGCTATTCACACTTTTAGGGTTTTGTATTACTAATTCTTTTCTCAACTTTTTGTTTTGTTTTGTAGGTCTTTTAATCCTCTCTTTCAACTTCACCAAAAAGAAGTAAATTCCTTTCTCTCTTTCCTCTATTTTTATCTACCAAAAAGAGGGGTTTTGTTTTGTAGGTCCTCTATGCATAGAGCTCTAATCATAGAGCTTAATCTATGCATTAAGCTCTATTCATATAGATTAATGCATAGATTAAGCTCTATGCATGCATTCATAATGCATAGAGATATATGCATGCATGCATAGAGCTTAATCTATGCATGCATTAAGCTCTATGCATGCATGCTTAATGCATAGTGTCGAGATACGGTTTAGTTTAGGATAGCGTGGCTTGCATAGTGCTTTATGCAAAAGCCTCATGCATAATGCTTTATGAATAAGCTTTATATATAAGGCCTCATGCATAAGCTTTTGTATGTATGCATTACTAATCCTTTCCTCACCCTTTTGTTGGTTTTGTAGGTCCTCTAATTCTCTCTTTCAACATCACGAAAAAGAGGTAAGTGCTTTTCTATCTTTCCTCTATTATTATTGCACCCTTGGGTGCTGGGGATGGGTGCTGGGGATTTGTTTTGTAGATTTGCGCATAAGCATTATGCATAATGCTCATTCATGCTTTATGCATAAGCCTCATGCATAGCTTTATGCATAAGGCCTCATGCATAATGCTTTATGCATAAGGCCTTATGCATAGTGCTTTATGCATAATGCTTTATGCATAAGCCTCATGCATAGCTTTATGCATAAGCCTCATGCATAGCTTTATACATAATGATTGTTGAGGGATAATTCATGTGTATGCTCTTATTAAAGTGTCCATTTAGGCTTTGTTATGTGTGTGTAGAAACATGTCTCGCACTCCAGATGAGACACCGGCTTACTCTCCATCCTTCTCTCCATATGCCATGTCGCCTGACCAATTCATGGGTTTTTTAGCCCAAGCCACGCCCGAGCAAAGAGCGATGGCACAACAATATTTGGGGAGAGGGGCGGGCACTTCGGCCGCACCATCGGACACCACCACCGCTAACCCTAGTTCACGTGTAGAAACCCCACAAAGAGCCACTAGAACCCCTCAGGTCGCTCGTCCACTCGCAGAGCACAACGCTCGAGTAGTGGAGGTGGAGGCGGCTGTTGTCCAAATGGGGGCACGGATGGGTCTACGCCCCCACGTGAGCGTCCTTCCCCATCTAGCACTAGAAGCACTCCATGCTCGCGATCATCGCGACGTTTCGACACACAGCCCACACCCGCCGATGTAGAAAAATTTTACACAATTGTCAATGGCAATGTGGTTTTGGATAATATCGGGAAAGAGATGAAGAGCCGCATCCGTGAGCTTTTTTGCCACATTGTCTTTGCAATTGACTTTATGACTTTATGGCCAAAGTTGGATAAAGACAAGAAAGATAGAGTCATAAATTAAATCAAGGATGAGTACAAGCCAGTCGCGACGGTAGTGATGTCATCCCCATAAGGTGGATAAAGGACCACATGGTGGACGTGATCATGAAACATTGGCAGGGAGATGTGACTAGGAGAGTGAAGGCAAGGGGTGATAAGCCTTGGTACATGAGCATTGAGGATTGGAATGAGGAGAGGCAAAAGCATGCTCAAAATCCCCAACGCTACAAGCAACAAGAGGATGTGACCGAATGGAGAGCGTAGGAAGCTCTCACCTTAGAAGCGATGGTTGGGACGCATTCCATGTCTACTTTGTAAGTATCAACATTTATCTTGTATGTTTCATTTGATGTTATGTCTACTTTGTAAGTATCAACGCTTATCTTGTTGTTTTGATACTTTTAGAATCAAGTGGTTGGTCGGCTGGCAACGGGAGAAGAGGAGAACATTGCTTGTCGCCATAACACATTCTTTCTTTTGGAGAAGCTTGAGCGAGAAGGCGCCAACCTCAATTGGGGGCGCATTGTAGATATGGTAAGTGCAGCAAGCCTTAACCTTGTGATTTGTATACTTGCTTTGCCTTGTCATGTTAGATCGTTGTTTTGGTATACTAAAAAAAGCATTTGCACCAGCTACAAGACTATAGCTGGATGCACCATTATGCCAAAAAAAAATTAATACCTGCATGCGTCGAAATAAGCGTTGAAACAATCGTCAAAAGTTTCCTGCATCCGTCGAAAATATCATCGAAAGTTTCCTGCATCCGTCGTCGAAAACAATGTCGAAAGTTTCCTGCATCCGTTGAAAACATCGTCTAAATGACAGTCAAAATAAGTGTCGAAATACACGTCAAAATTACAGTCGAAATAGTAGTTGAAATATCAGTCGAGATAGTCGTCGAAAACACCGTCGAAAAATGCGTGGTAAAATTACTTTTTTCGACTCTTGTTTCGATGCTTATTTTCGACGAGTATTTCGATGTTTAAGGGATTTTAAGCTTAGTTCTAAAGCATCAAAAAAAGCGTGGATAATGGCCTCGCCTCTTGTAGTGTAGTGTTCTAAACACTTGCCTTGACCCAAATCCATGTTTAGTCTACTCCCATTAGGCCTTAATTAGTAAGAATTAGCATTAATTAGGTCTCATTTGCCTAATTTTTTCTCTTTTGATTGGGTTAATTAGAGACCTAATTGGTGAGATTATTTAGTGGTAATCACATCTTTAAATTAGCCTAAACATTGCTAATCCACCAATCAAATCTCCATGCTTAAACTCCTCCACCAATTAGGAGTAATTAGAGGACAAAGAAGAGGGTTAAAAGGTGATTAACAATGGGATTAAGAAGATTAATCTTTAGTTAAGTTAGAGTGCCTTGAAATTAGTTAAAATCCACTAATTTAGAGGTAGTCTCTAACTTTAACATTTTTCCACCTACCTTTTGTATTAATGAGGGGGTCTTAGTTGTCTCCCACTCACTTCCCTCCAAATTTGATATTCAAATTCAAATTTCAAATTTTAAATTTCAAACTTGCCACGGCCTTTCACACCTAAGGCCATGGGCGTACTCTTCTAAGCGTACAATCGTACGAACCCGAAAAAAAATCTTTTTTTTTGCCACGACTGTACCTTCTTAAGCATACACTCGCACCAACCTTAGCCCACGGTGTACCAACCTAAGCATATGGACATACCATTCCTGGAAAAAAACAATTTGCCACGATCATACCTTCCTAAGCATACACTCGTACCAACCTTAGCCACAGCGTACCAACCTCCAAAAAAAAATTACCACAATCGTACGTTTCTAAGTATACACTCATACCAACCTTAGCCACAGCATACCAACTTACGAGAAAAAAAAAATTTACTTTTTTTTAAATTTTCCACAATCGTACCTTCCAAAGTGTATGCCCATACCAATCTAAGTATACGCTCGTACCAACCTAAGCATACGGACGTACCAACCTAAGCATACGGACGTACCATTCCCAAAAAAATTTTTTTTTTTTGCCACGATCGTACCTTCCAAAGCGTACGCATGTACCAACGTTAGCCACATCGTACTAGCCTAAGCGTACGCCCATACCAACCTAAGCATACGGACGTACCATTCTCGAAAAAAATTAAAAAATTACATTTTTCAAAATTTCTAAATCTTTAGAGTTGCTTGTAGCCTACCTCTCCGACTCACTAGGGTCATTTTTACACACATAAAATGCCGCAAAAGACCATTCTTAACCTTAAGGGTGCATTCACCCATGAGGCAAAAGAGAGCCAAAACTCTTATTTCGGAATCGCACCCGCACAGCTAAAGCTTTTCTAAGCTTCCCCACACACCATGAACGTCTTTCGGTCATGGTTGCATGCCCCCAATGACCCCATGCCATTCGGCAGCACCCCGGCCCCAATTGAACATTCGCATGTGGTCACCATGCCACACATATTTGGCCGTGAGGGCGAAACGATTTTTGAAGAGCCCTCATCGAATGGGGCTCCTCCATACATGCACCCTGACGTGGATAGGTACCTTGCACACACTCACGCACCTCCTACCACGGATCTCTTCCCACCCCCCACCCTTGCACCACAACTTGACATTCTGAGCTTAGCACAAACTCTAGGAAGGGGAGTGTCACAATGCTTGCACCCACAAACAGCACATACAAAACCTATGTGGGCAAAAATTTTCAAACTTCTGGAGAAATTCCACGGAGTTGGAGACCCCGTATTCCACATAGAGGTCTTTAACCAAATCTGTCAAGCATTTGAAATTTTCGACGATGCAACCAAAGTCCATCTCCTTGGACTCAGCCTTGAAGGCAAGGTAGTGCAATGTTTCCAATCCTTGGACCCTTGGCACAAGCACGCTTTCAACGCAGTGAGAGAGGCCTTCATACTTGGCTTTGCACCCTACATGCCAAAATGGAACCCCATCATCCAACTGTTCCAATTGGAATAAAAACCCAAGGAAACATTACGTGACTACATCGCACACATTAAGTACCTTGATTCACGTTGCGAAGAGAGAGAAAAATTAAGTGACAAGCACTTAATGGACCGTTTCCTCTTGGACTTGCACAATCCAAGGCTACACAACCACATGTTGGTCAAGGACCCCTCCACTTTTGATCAAGCCTACAATTGGGGCGATATTTCTCAATGACAACATGCAAGAAAGCTATTCTACGCAATTGGCCAATGTGCCAATGATAACCCTAAGGCCATTCGTAACATTACCTTCTTCTCCTCCCGAGACCCAAGCCTTCCTGGTGGCACCACCCCAAACTAACTACTCACACAAAGTGCCACCATGACCTTCTCCAATGCCAGTCCTTCCATTCCAACCATTGCCTCTCCAAACAAACCCCATTGCTCATGGAAAGATTCAAACTAGATCCATTGCTAAACCTGTGGAGCCCATGCACTCCGCCATCCCTGAGGCAACCCTACCATATCATCTCCCTTTGCCAGTGCCTCACATGGACCCTAAACCACTTGTACACACTATAGGTGCACCCGTAGGGAAACCATCTCTTATGTGTTTCCTCTGCCAAGGACCCCATAGAGTGGCTGAATGCCCTCAAAAGAAACTCTTGCTAGTGACACCACAATGTCATGGCTGTGGAATCGACCATTACTTCAAAGATTTCTCTTTGCAATCAGTTTCTCACTCCACAATCAAAGGCATGCCATACCTCAACGTGTTGAGCATTCAACATGGGAAGATTTTGATTGTCCCATTGAACGTTGTCACACGGTTTGCAGGCCAAGCTAAAAAAGGCCACATCCCAAAAGAAACAACGATCTAAGCACATTGGCCACGGAGAAGATCGGGTTAGCATCCGCACTAGCTCAACAAAGACCACATCATCCTCCTCCAGGAGCGATGATCGTGCCGAACTACCACTCCCCCATGCAGCCCACCAAAAACTCACCAAATGAGAAAAACGACTGGCCACGTATCCCAATGGCCATTGGCCACGGAGAAGATCGGGTTAGCATCCGCACTAGCTCAATGATCTAAGCACATTGGCCACGGAGAAGATCGGGTTAGCATCCGCACTAGCTCAACAAAGACCACATCATCCTCCTCCGGGAGCGATGATCGTGCCGAACTACCACTCCCCCATGCAGCCCACCAAAAACTCACCAAATGAGAAAAACGACTGGCCACGTATCCCAATGCCATCCTTGAGAGCAAAATCTTCAAGAGACCCAAGCATTGGTAGAGCAATATCGGGCTCAATTTGAACCACCACCCGTTTTTGTAACCTTTGACCTAGTACCTGAGTGCGTGCCATCTCCCATAGAACCTGAACTTTCGCACAAGGTAAGGTTGGAGTCCCCGCTTACACTCAAGGCCGAGGAAGATCCGTTCGCCAACGTGATGTTAACAAACGAAGATTTTGCTCCACATGCGCCTCCTAATCCTCTAGTGCCTATTCCACAAACAACCAAGCCCAAATCCCATGTTCACATCGAACAACTCGAAGCGAACAGTGATGCAAAGTCCGATAGAGACTCATGTGGTGCCCACACATGATTTGCTGAGGTCTTTTACCCTCCTATGGCACCCAAATCTTGACCTCCACCCCTATCAAATAAGGACCAAATTGAACTTCCATATACTATTTTTGGTCCACCTTATGATCAAAGCCCCGCCCCCCTGAGGAAGCTTCTACTCATCAAATGCCCTAGCTGGCCTCTCAGCCTTCCTTTCCTCCGAAATCCAACTACCCATTGGCACCTTGTTAAAAGTTAGTCCAAATTTATGGAATGATCTTTGGGATTGGATGGAACGTAAACTACAGGATTTTGTGGAGGAAGAAGCTAACTCAGATTCCTTCCAAAGACTCTGTGACCACTGCCAGGAGCAACGAGCTCTTTGTTTGTGATTCTGCGCACGGTTGCTTCTGTCACAATAGTGAGACAAAGTCGACCCACCATGACTAACTTAAAATCCTTGCTATTCTAGACACCCTCCTCGATCGCAAACTCAGCATGCAATTTGTGCTCCCAAATGGCCAGACCCTTCACGAACCCTATAAGGCTATTGCCTCACTTAACACCCTGAGTGTAAGTGTAGCTCCACATGTTGAAACCACTGCCCTTAGGGTTTGGATAGATTTTCCCTTTGGCAGAAATATGCAATGAAAATGTGTCTTGTTGTCTCCCACAGGTAGCCACATATTTTGCCATGGGAAACATGGGTCTCTTTTTGGGCAAACCATCTCTTAAAACTGCCCATGCCAAAGTTCAACTTTCTAGTGGTGGACAACGCGTACAAAGCCTTGGGTCCTTTACACAAACTGTACATACTATATCTCACCCATTGGCTTGTAAGTTTTAAGTGGTTCCCAAAGGTGAAACAAAAGAAGCAGCATCCTTGGCGGAAGTTGGGTCTAGAATGCTACAAGCGCAATCAGCTCCGCTGACAACACAACTACCCTCAAGCTTCCCAAGGGCAAGGTAACAATGATCCTCTACTAGGGACGGGGAGTGCATCAATTCTGATCCTTTGCTCCCACCAACTGCTTTCACAAAGTGTATTCTCACTCCCCCCAATAGTAACCGATAAGTCTTCCACTGCCCCTAAACTACTACCAAAACTCATCTCCCCAAGAATATGGATTGGACTCCCGACTGCAATGATCTACAACGGTGGCAAGCCCACATATATCCTATGGTCCACACCAATCTCATATTCTTGGAGGCGTGGAAAACTCTTGGAAAACCCACACTAACAAAATAAAACTCTTGGAAAACTCTTGGAAAACCCACACTAACAAAATAAAACACTTACATTCAAATCTCACATGAAATGCGTCTAATGAGTGTTGTGTATTTCATTCCTAAAATTTCTATAGGACATAACCAGTTGGAGTGCAGATTTCATGTTATCGATATAGGAGCACTCCAAGGCCGGATAATAATTGGAAAAGAGTGGATTGATTCCACTCACTACCACATCAATTGGCATGAAGAAACGGCCACCATGGAAATCAACGACAAAAAGGCCACTGTCCTCTTGTGTTTACAAGAGGAAATCATACCCACACCCTCACCCCTGACTACCCTTCCCCCTCATGCCCCATCCTATTCAACGACAATCTCCCTTGTGACCACACCCCACACCCCACCAAAGCCGGTCGATCGGGCATTTTCGACTCCCTCCAACAAGGATAATCAAGCTTTATTGTTGACAATCCCCCTAAACTTTACATCCTCGACAACCCACACTGCAAGCACCCTGACCTCGTATCTTTATCATGACCATCAAAGGTGGGTGCCCAAGAATCTTCTTACCTCTCAAGGATTCTACAATGGCTACACAGAACTATGGATCCCCAAACAACCATCTCCAAACTAAGCCAACAAAAAACCAACCCTAAGCCAAAGCTTCAACATTGGCCTGGCTACTATGAAGGCAACACTTGCCTCTGGCTACCCAAGCATGCCGCCTATGCTCATTCCCCATAGAAACTCCCCAGGATGCCATGATAAAAGGCCTCACGACCACTGGTTAGGCAACCCCAAGCACAACAAAGCCAACAATGTTGTGTGCCTACCAACATGCTCAAACCTCAAGGTTTCCATGAAGGCAACACACACCTGTGGCTCCCAAAGCCACAATCAAAAGCCTCTCCTTTGTGTCAACAACCACATCATAGCTCAAAGCCTCTCCTTTGTGTCAACAACCACATCATAGCTCAAAGCCTCATCGACAAAAGACCCAAAAGCCTTGACAACCACGAACCTTCATCACTTGACAGTGATGGGTGCCCACGCGCCTCTTAGAAGCCCAAGGCTTCCATGATGGCAACTCCATCATTTGGCTCCCACAACAAAACCCTCACCAGTTCACCCAAACCACACCAACCACCCAAGTACCTGTCCCTGGACATGCACGCTAATTTCTCTTGTGGGGGTTGGTTGGTTGGAGTATTCTTGCCTTGGGAGTGGTATGGCTGTCTCAGAAGCAGCTCCTTGAATTTTGGCACGACTATTAGATTTAGATTTGAGATTTTTGGGTTCTCTTAGTTAGCTTAATGGTCCGGGAGTGTTTGGACAAGCTCATAGTGCATACCTTCCTGGTTTGAGGAACAAAGTTGTGGTGTGTAAAGATATTGATGGATTTTACAAAGTGCTACAATGATATTATGATGTGTTCTAGACTTATTTATTATATATTGATCTTCCAGTCATTCATTTTGAAAAGAATAATATGTCTTGGAGTGCATGTGTGAACTTTGTTTTCAATGGATGCATGTGTAAAAAAAAAGGGATTTAAAATTATGGGTGTGTAAGTTCACATCGGCTCCATAGGCCCACTAGAGGGCAACACACTATGGGATTGGATGGTGTTAGGCTAAGTAATGGAATTGGTCAAAGTTGATAAGGATATAAACTATAGAAAAAGCACGTGGGTGGGTGGACTCGAGATGGAGGTGCCTTTCAAATCTAGATACCAAACGTGATTTGTAAACTTGGAAACTTGGGAAAATCTAGGATTCAATTTTAGATTGTAGAAATCTTTAGTGAAATTAAGATAGAATAGTCCTCTTCATAATGGAGGAATAAGACATCGTCTTAAGTATAGGGAAACTGTCGATGCCTCTTATTTGTAAGAATTATAAAGTGGACACATTCTTGGAGGAATAGTACTCAATTCCTAGTGTAAGGTCTATTCCAATCTAGCTATAAAGAGAAAGTTGTTGGATTGCCAAATGGAGGCCCCAAGTGAGTCTCTCTATCCTTAATATAAGTCTTTCGTTTTGTGATTATTGTCTGTTATTAGGGGGTAGGGGTCTCAAAAAAATAGGGTGGTCTAATGCCCTTTTTATAAGTTCGTGTCCTTGTTTGCAGGGCCAGTTGGTGAATCTAGGGTTTGGAGGAGGATAGTGATGCAGCTCTCCTGATCAAGATATTCCGCTATTTCTCCACTCACATTTATGTTTGTTGGCTCATTTCCTCCCAAATCTCCTTGGTTAAGGTGGTTTCGAAGGATTCTAATCTTCTTAACAGGGGAGAACTCTGCTAAGTTCTTGCTTAAGGTGGATTCGAAGGAGTCTAACTTCTTAACATGGGAGAACTCAGCTAATTGCTAATTGTTTGTGCTGGCCTGGTGGGTTTGAGGAAGTGTGGCTTGATGCACTACATTCTATTGCATTGTCATTTCTAATAATTAGTCTAGATTGGGTTCGCACATCAAAGGTCTTTAGTGCTTTTGGAGTAGGTCTGAAAATGGTACACTTTTTTTTTATTTTTCTAGGCTCATATCTCTAAGCTCACGTCTGTAAGCTCTATCTATAGGATCACGTGTTTATATTTACATCTACAGGCTCATATGTCTAGGTTCACATCTCTAGACACACATGTGCATGCTCACGTATGCAAGATCACGTCTATAGGCTAAACTTTTTTGTATGAACTCATCACACAAACCTTCCTTTTATGGGCACGTACTTCTAGGAATTGGGCATATGATAGGGTTGTTTTGCACTTATTAGGTAATAATTATATTTTAATTTTTTAATAATTATAAAGTATAATAATTATCCTTAGAATTTATAAGAGTCAGTATAGATTGTATGAATAGCTATTCTTTAGAAGTCTCTTTAATGCAATAATAATTAGTTGATACAATTTTACTTATACCTACCTCCATACTCACGTATCTAGGTTCATGTCTACAAGCTTACATGTCTAGACTCACAGCTCACTTCTCGAGGCTCATGGCTCATGTTTCTAAGCTCATGTCTATAGGCTCATGTTTCTAAGCTCATGTCTATAGGCTCATGTTTCTAAGCTCATGTCTATAGGCTCATGTGTATAAACTCATGTCATTTTGTGCGAGACTGTGGGCTTATGTCCCGAACCCAAGAGTTGGTTTGGCCTAGTTTTAGAAGATTTTGGAGATTTTTTAGACTTTATGAGGAGTAATTAAAGGTCCTAATCCTAGTTAATGGTTGATTGTTTTTTTGTTGCATATACATGCTTCTAAGCTACCAATTAGCATGGTACTAAGCTACCAATGCAAATAATGCATGAAAAAATATAAAATGTATCAACACAATCGTCTATCCCACTCTAATAAATTTTAATGCTTAATGCTTATGTTTTCAGAGTGTAGTTCACTCCTCCTAATCACAATATTAGTAAGCTACTTATTGGCTCAATGTAATGAAATCTAAGCCTCTTGGGCTCCAAAATCATGCACATCACCAATGAAATCAAGGGTTTTTCCTTCTAGGAGATGAAACTAGAATACTCTAATGCAAATAAAGTTTAAATCAAAATAAAAATAAACAACTAAACACATCCAATGACTTTGAAAATGAATATTTTTTTAGAGTATGATCTTCTAATAAACAATGGGCAATATTAGGTGATCCCAATAGCTTGAATGGATGAATAGATGGAGTTATGCCTAGGCTAGCGGGGTGGCACTATAAATGTGTTCAAGTCAAGAGCTTATGCCAGTGCATGTGCCATTGCACCTTCCCTCAATTGTAATTTCCTGATGTGGGTATGCTAGCTCGTCATATCCCCACTCCATTGTCACACTAGAATGCTCCTTTGCTGATGGGATGAAGGGAGATCTCTCTTTGCCTAGATGGAGGCAAATAGAGATCCATCTTTATGATGGTTCTCCCTCACAAAAGATAGGGGGAGAAGAAGAAGTTAACGCAAGAGAAAAACCTATAAACAAATCTATCTAGCATGCATCCATCACAAAAACAAGATTCAATAACATACAAGCAAGCAACAAACAAGCAAGAGTAGAGAAGAAGGTGACCTCACAAATATTTTTCTCTATGAGGAAATGATTATGTGCTTATTAAAAAATTGACTTTTATACAAGTGATAAGTTTTCACGCTTAGGCTAGCCAAACTTAAAAATGGTCTCGCCAAACTTAACATTCTATATTCTCTAATTCTTCTTAAGCAAATATGTACATGGAGTCTGTAGACTTTCATTGTTTGAAATTAAACACAAGGTAAGGCCGCTTTATATGTTCCAACACCATCGTATAAAGGATAAGTATTTGTTTGAGCAGGTAAGATTGTAAAGCACCTTATGAGCTGGTGAAACCAAGTTAAACAATGGAGTGATTCATATACACAGTCTTTAAACTTTTCCTATTTGACACATTAAGCACAAGGTAAGGCCGCTTTATATGTTCCAACACCATCTTACAAAGGATAAGTGCCAATTTGAGTAGGTAAGATGGCAAAGCACCTTATGCACTGGTGAAACCATGTTAATCAACAAAGTGGTCAATATACACAAAGGATACGTGCTCATTCAAGCGAGAGTAAGATGGCAAAGCACCTTATGGGGACTAGTGAAACCATATTAAATCAACGGAATAGTTAATATATACAAAGTCCTTAGACTTTCCTTATTTGGCATTAAGCACAAGGTAATGTGTTCCAGTGCCATCTTACAAAAGATAAGTGCCCATTTGGGCAGTAATAGCAAAGTGCCTTATGATAGGTCGGGCGAGTGAAACCATGTTAACATATACATCAAACTATGTTAACCTATATAGTGGTTAACATACACACAAAAGTAGACAAGAACATAAGAGAGATATGGATAGCTGAATTTCGTTCTTTTTTCTTCACTTATCTACAACCAGAACATAAAGGTAACTATAAGGGAAAGTACTCTACTATTAAAACATACAAGGTATATAGTGTGAACCCATAGTGTGAACATGAGCTGTTCACTTCTCTACAACCATAACACAAATACAAGAGTACATACTATAAAGTGAAGTACTCTACTGCTAAAACATACAAGTTCCATAGTATGAACCCAACTATATATGTTGGGTTCATACTATAAAGTGAAGTACTCTACCACTAAAACATACAAGGTCCATAGTATGAACCCAACTATATATGTTGGCACTATAACTCTACTACCATGACTCTAGTAACCAAATTGACTGTCATATAACCTATCAACTAGTGGTGGCATATAACCATAACCTCATAAATCTAATAACCAAAGTGTCTTTCATATAACCTATAAACCACTAACAGCATACACCCATAATCTAATGGCATAAGTGTAAAGGTGTCATCATCCTGGCAAGTGTGTCATCCATATTCACACTAGTTTTAATGAGCTCAATATCATAATGCAAATTTATCTTAATTCTCATTGATGACGAGAAAGATTCCCAATCTTGGATAAATGTCATTATTTCTTCCTATTTTTACATCTATTATCTTAAAATCTTGACTTCACCTTTAACAAAATCCTCAAATTCACCTAGTCATAATATGACGCTTTTTGGTCTTCAATCATTCTCTCTAAATTTTCTTTACAAATGTGCTCTAGGTTTACCCTTCTAGTTTCATTATCAATCTGAAGATTTGAAACCATAACCATTCTAATTTTAGTTCTAGTTATTTAGATGCAAATATGGAATCCTGATATGATATAATGGTCCCAAGAAATTCATGAAATCAGAGTACTCTCCTTCATAGAGTCTTGGTGGACAACTTTAAGAATTTTGTTTACCTAAGGAAACTAAGACATTCTGGTCAATAAGTCAATTCCACTCAAGATAGAGTTATGACCACTTATATAGAGTTATGACCACTTCTATTGATGGGCAATTCAAGGACAAAGATATTGAAGCTATTTTTTTGAATTACCAAATGGTCCTATCTCACTAAGAGTTCTCTTTCATTCAACTTTTGCATTTTAACAATATATGTACTCCTTAAAAATCTAATGACATCTTTCTTAAAATTCACGTTAATAAAAGGTTTATATATTAGTGTTAAAACCCTTGTCTATAGCAGTACACAACTTGCCTTTGTGATCAAATCCTAAATTTAAAGATATAATCATATTTACCCTTATCATCATATAATCATATATAACCTTATCACCTTATCATCTATCTATATTTTTTAATACTCATAATAAAATGCCTCTCAAGTTAACATTCAAGTAAAATATATATGAGAAATCTCTCCAAAGAAGTAAGTAGTCCACAAACATGTTATGGGTGCCAGAGACATAAGTCTCTAAAAAGACCAAGAAAAAAATTCTACATTTCTTATAGACTGAGAAGCCAATCTTTCAATGATTTTAAACTTTTCAAGATACCTATGTAATACTTCCCTAAATAGGCTAATTAGACCTTTTTGAAATGTCTTTCCAAGGAGAATTCCAAGCCTCTTCTCATTCTTAGGTTACACAACACAAATGTTGTGAAATCACATGTGAGTTTTAGATGTACTTGTTATGTTTGCAATGTTCCAAATAACGTGGAAATAAATTTTTGAGATGCTATCATCGAAGATGTTTATTTCTCACATTATTTAAAACATCTAAGTTTTAGATAATTGAATTAACAAATTATCAGTATACGAAAAGGAACTTATCCTTGATGTGATTGCTCAATTTCACCCTTTCTAGTTGTATAAAGTTGGAAGATTTATTGTCCCCCCACCTCCCTCGATGTCTCCCCATGAAAAACATTTGATTTTGATTAAATTGCTCTTTAATAAACCATCAAATTTAAGTTCTTGTTATAATTAAAAATACTAAGCCTATAAGGAACCTTTATAAGTTTGATAGTCTAGGAAGAAACTTCTAATTTTGTTATAATTGTAAATATTATAACAAACTTTTATAAATTCATTGGTCTAGGAAGAAACTTCCTTGAAAAGTATGTTAAAAATGCCTTTGCTAAGTTCTTGTAATAGTTACCCTCCTACTAGAGTGTTTATGGTTACTACCTTCTTCCCTTAGCATGATTAGCAAGTTTGTTTAATTTTATGATTTTGTTTCAAGAGAGAGATAAAAGGCATATCGTTTCTTTCTCTTAAGTTAATTCTTCTCTACTTTCTTCTTTATGAAGAATTTATCTTTTAGCTTTATAATGTATTACCTCTTTTTATTTTGGAAAATCAATCCATTCCTACAAAGGTGGTATACCTTCTTAATCTAGTACTAGATTGTAGACTTCACATTTCCTAAGTTAAAACCTAAAAATCAATCCATTCTTACAAAGTTGGTATACCTTCTAAATCTAGTATTAGGCTATAGACTAGACATTTCCTAAGTTAAAGCCTAAAAATTCTACTGCTTTAGCTTTCCCTTTATGTGACATCTCTATGGATCAACAAAATTTCTTATCCCATTTAACTTACCTTTGAAAATGCAAGAATACATTATGTATAACTTTCTCAAACTAGATTATACACAAATACATGTATAAATTTCCCAAACCAGATCATACAAGAATACATTATGCACAACTTTCCCAATCTAGATCATACAAGAATTGAACAACAAAGTTGCCCCTATTACTCATAGCTTTTATCAAATAAAGAGTATACTTAACTTTCAATGTTATCTATAGATATCAGTCCATGTGTTGTTTTGCTGCATACATCCATTCAGTTTCTCCTTTTAATACACCCATTAGTATTCAAGCTTCTCCTTCTCCTTGTATTTTTCCCATTAGTGCTCAAGCTTCTCCTTTTCTCCCTATAAGAGGTAGCAAAAAAATACTTTTAAGCTTTTCCTTTTCTCCGTATAGGAAGTAGCAACAAAATACTTTTTATACTTTTAATCTTGTGATTTGAATTTTATCGGTATCATAAATCCATATCTCAAATTTCTACTTTTAAGCTTCTCCTTTTCTCCCTATAGGAAGTAGCAACAAAATACTTTTTTTACTTTGATTCTTGTGATTTGAATTTTATCAGTATCATAAATCCATATCTCAAGTTTCTACTTGTAGTATTTACTTCACCAAGGTTTGGTAACAACTTTCAAGAGTAGCAACATATGTTGGGTCTTTTTTCTTTGAAAATAAAAGCAAAGGAAAAGGACATATTACAAGGACAAATTACAAAATAGTAGATCTCTCTAGAGATCATATAATCTCATGTAGTAGCAAGAACCATAAAATCCCATATAATAAAAATCTAGATCAATGTTTCCCCTCTTCTTCTTAACTTTAACCTCGTTTGTATAGAAAATCTATGATAATCCAACAAGATTATTGGTATAGCCAAAAAAAATCTCTTCTAAGATCACTGTGGCATCATGTGTCATCGTGCCATTATTAAATATTAGAACTTTACACCATTTTTATCCATAAGATTAGTTGTGACTTTGAACTTCTGGATGATTGGATTAAATTGGATACCTACCATCGATGGGAGAGACCCACCCTAATCTGCATAAGTGGGAATCCTCACCTAAGACCCCAACTTTAGCACTTCCCCTATGAGCTCTTCAAGTCTATCTTCCACTCTCTTTTCTTACTCAACCTACTGCCATAAGAAGGAGCTTTACAATCTAACATGCTTGTAGTTAGCAAAAAATCCATCTTTTAATAACAACTGTGCAAGTTAACACTTTATAGGTTAACATGGTTTCACTCACCCATGTAAGCAGGTGCTTTTCCATCTACCTACTTGTAGTAGCAGAACCATATCTTTTGTAAGACGACATTGGACTTTATAAAGCGACCTTATCCTAATCTTAATGAGGAAGTGATACACTTCATGTAGGGTTGTGTAATATGCATATAAAATATGGATGGGGCATCCAAAAAGAGGTAGATGGAAAAGGAGGTGTTTTTTCATCTACCTACCTGTAGTAGCAGAACCATATCTACCTACTTGTAGTAGCAGAACCATATCTTTTGTAAGATATGGTTCTTTTCCATCTACTTACTTGTAGTAGCAGAACCATATCTTTTGTAAGACGACATTGGACTTTATAAAGCGACCTTATCCTAATCTTAATGAGGAAGTGATACACTTCATGTAGGGTTATGTAATATGCATATAAAATATGGATGGGCCATCCAAAAAGAGGTATCAATCATATATTTGAATGTGATATGCATCTTGGCAAGCATTGTATATGATGATAATAATATAAAATATGTTTCTCTTTTGGACCCATGTTCATGTCAAGGAAAAGCACTAGCACTTCTTTGTCAAAATTTTCTATTGCCTCCTTATTTTGGTCGAGCAATGCCACAATGAGCTTCATATAACAGCAAGGGAGCTACTACGACCAGATCTAGGATTCTCCTCCAGGCTTTAATCCATAAAAGAAAACCCTTTATTTGACTCTCTATGCTATTAAACTGTGCTAGATTAAACAATCCAAAATTAAAGCAAGGATGAGAGTCCCTTTTATGTTCCATTGTAAACTCTGTTGGGGTGAACCACCTTTTGATTGGCATGTAGAGGGGGTCCACCCACTATGTCATTAAAGTCCATATTCTAGAACTATCAAATATTCCTTGTGCCATTCCAATTGTATGCCAAAATCCTCAATCTTCAGGGTGCTTCTTTTTCCAATGCATGTAACTATAGGCAATCAAATACATGACTATTTTGATCTCAAGAAAATCATGTTGAAATCCATGGTACCTTTACTAATGCAAGTGGAGTAAACTAATCACATACTAATGATGAGAGATTACACTATTCTAAGATGGATGATGCCTAATTTGAATGTGCAATAGGCTTAAATCAATTAGGTTCCAAGATAGATTAGCTTGGACTCATAGAGAGACTTGAGATGTGTGTAACTGCTTGTACTTCCATTGCTTGAAAATGACCCCTTTTATATAGGTAGAGTACATCTTTGCTTGGTTCATCCATGTGGCATAATCCACTTTTGCCATATGGCTTCATCCTCACCTACTCACTTCCTATCTCTACATGTGCTCTATGGCATCACACTTCTCAACACCCCCCCATATCTCTAGGCTACTTAAGGTGGCCGGATGTGAATTACAATAATCATTACCACCCTTGGGTGCTCAACTAGCTATTCTCATGTGGTCGGGTAGATACACACAACAAACAAGATGAAATGATAAGATGGGTGTCTACTCATATAGTGACCCCTCTTTTACAACAGATGGCTAGGATAGTAGTGGTGTTAGCCTCCTTGCTATTTAGAAGAGTTGATCTCTAGGAATCTCTTCGTACTTGGTGGTCGAAGTAATCCCCATAAAGTTTCCTTCGCTTTTCTTCAATTTGCAATCTTCTTCTTTGTGCCCGAACTTGTTGCATTGATTACACTTTGGTTTGTCCCTGCATTCATTTTGAAAGTGTCCTTTTTTGCCACAATTGTGACACTTCAAATTGCTTTTGTTGAACAATGCATGCTCAAAAATGCTAGGATTGCTTCCTTTTGATTCTCTCTCCTTCTCCAAAAGAGGGAGGAGAGACATCTATCAAATGTTGGCTCTGGTAGATTCTTCAAGGTTATGTGACAAGTGCATTGTATTCCTTTGGCATGTTTTTTAAGATTATTGCAACTATATCTTTATCTCCAATCTTAGCATCTATGCCATCTAACTGGGTCATGATGCTTTTCATTTTACTGACAAACTGAGGCAAAGATTCATTCAAGTTCATTTCTAGACCATAGACCAAATACAAGATTCAATGTATCCCATGCATCTTTTGCGTGTTCCTTAGAGTCAATGTGATGAATAAGACTACTACCCAGGTGTAAACCAATGGGTGATAATGCTTGCTCATCTTTTTTAACCCATCCTTCACTTGGTTCATCCGGTACATTTTCCTTAATGATTTTCCACAATTTCTTGTGTATTAGAAGGTACTTCATTTGTGTAGCGTAGGTGTGGAACCCTTCCCCATTGAACTTCTCTACATGTGAAGTGATGCTTGTTGATGTTGCCATAATGAGAAGGTATTACCAATGAGCTTATGATGCTTCAATTGGCAATGTTTATTCTCATACAACTTGGCAAATGTAGATGCTTTAAATAGGATGAAATGCAAGTTGTGCGTGTGCTTCCAAATTCTAATTGTTTTGCTTCTAGAGCTTCCTGAGGATAGCCCCAATGCAAAATTAGTGATTTTGATGTGTGAAACCCAAAAATGAGTAAATGCTCACATAAGATGAAGAGTTGAAAATGTACAAGGTTTATTAGTAAAAAACTATGAACAATAAAATTTTGACACATATGTAAGGAAGGAGAGTTCTTTAAAGAAGGTGCATATTTCACATAAGATGAAGAGTTGAAAATGTACAAGGTTTATTAGTAAAAAACTATGAGCAATAAAAATTTTGACACATATGTAAGGAAGGGGAGTTCTTTAAAGAAGGTGCATATTTCACATAAGATGAAGAGTTGAAAATGTACAAGGTTTATTAGTAAAAAAACTATGAGCAATAGAATTTTGACACATATGTAAGGAAGGGGAGTTCTTTAAAGGAGGTGCATATTTCACATGCTTGAATGAGTTTTAAACTCAAAAATAATGTGATATTTTTATCTCTCATATCTCTTGAACCAAACCAAATCAAAATGAAACCAAACCAAATCAAAATGAAACCAAATCGAATCAAAAAGTAACCAAACTAGGTCCAAATCTAGTCCAAATTCAACCAAACTGACTTGGAAAATTCTAGAATCAGTTTGTTTGGTTAGGAGCTCAATTTTTCCTATAAATAGAAGCCTTCCCTTGTTGAAAAAAATATAGTGTCTTATGCATTGTTACTCTACTCTACCTAAGCCAAGAACTGTGAATTCTTTAATAATTCACTAGTTTTTGATACTTCTCTCTTTCTTCAATCCCCATTGGTGGCTCCATCAACATACTAAACCAATTGATTGGTTGGGGGCCTCTACCGTGATCAAAGAATCAAGCAAATTATAAGATAAGTATAGTGAATTTTGATCTTTTCTATAATTTCTCAATGATTCTCTCTTCTCAACCCCTCTCAAGCTTGAGAAGCTTAATTGATATGGTTTTTGAAATGCTATTGAAGTTAATTAATTAATGATAGTAAAGAATTACATAAAATTCTATTTATATTTAATTCTAATGGTCTTTCTCTCTCTCACTTAAAAAATGGTCATACTCATGACCCTTTTCAATCCAAATGAAGCTTTTCATAAGGCTTTTCTTTAATCCAAGATTAAGCTATGCTTGAGGCCAAATTAATGGCTTTTTTTTATGCTTTTAGTTTATGTATATCGATGATTCAATCTATTATGGATTGAGACCATTCTAATTATTCCCTTAATGATAAGCCTTATCCCTTAAAAAAATTTGAGATTTATCAGTCATAGTAGCGGAGCTATGGCAAAAATTTTATAGAAATTATGCATAAAATAATTTCATTCAAAGCATAAAAAGAGGACTTTCTACCATATTCTAGGAACTATCATCCTAGATTAATTAAAAGAATTTTATTCTGCATGGAGATGTGGATGTTTGCATGTAGATGTAGATGTATGGATGTGAGTGTGAATGTGGAGGTGGATGTATGCATGGAGATGTGGATGTATGCATGTAGAAGTAGATGTATAGATGAGGATGTAAATGGAGATGTGGATGGATGCATGTAGATGTAGATGTATAGATGTAGATGTGAATGGAGATGTGGATGTATGCATGTAGATGTAGATGTGGATGTGCAGGTGGATGGATGCATGTAGATGTAGATGTATAGATGTAGATGTGAATGGAGATGTGGATGTATGCATGTAGATGTAGATGTATAGATGTAGATGTGAATGGAGATGTGGATGTATGCATGTAGATGTAGATGTATAGATGTAGATGTGGAAGTGGAGGTGGATGGATGCATGTAGATGTAGATGTATAGATGTAGATGTGGATGTGGAGGTGGATGTATGCATGTAGATGTAGATGTGGATGTAGATGTGGAGGTGGATGTGGATGTAGATGTGGAGATGGATGTATGCATGTAGATGTAGATGTATAGATGTGGATGTGAATGTGGAGGTGGATGTATACATGTAGATGTGGATGTGTGGAGGTGAATGTGAATGTGGATGTGGATGTATGCATAGAGATGTGAATGTATGCATGTAGATGTGAATGTACGCATATAGATGTGGATGTATGGATGTGAATGTGCATGTAGATGTGGATGTATGGATGTGGATGCATGAATGTGCATGTAGATGTGGATGTGAAAATAGATGTATGGATGTAGATGTGGATGTATGGATGTGAATATATGATATGTGGTGGGAAGGAATCTGAAGTGATGAGATGGAAAATGATGTGATGGGATGAGTATACATATAAATGGAATATGGAATATGGAATAAGTAATGCAGATTGATGAGGGATAATGTAGAAAAATGAAAGTTAAAATAGAAATTGTATTGTAAACTGTTTGTAAATGCTGTTTGTAAATGATTGTTTTATGTCAAGAATGCTGGGGGAGCATTTTGACCGTCTTGTGATTAAGGTTGTGAAGACCTAACTGATAAAGTTGCAACTGCTGACGGAGAGTCAATGAAGGACGTCTCGCGTAGCAAGGTCGGCCGAGGTCTTGACCAGCCTCAATGCGATTAAAATGGTGAGCTTCCGGTACGGTGGATGAGGGGCCAAGGAAGCGGCCTATGAGTGAAGCGCTAGGTCACCTGCGAAGGATCCTAGAGGGTGCTGACCATACGGTGCTCGGGCTCTGGGTCGCCTAGGATACCCACACGTGCGTCGAGGAAGATATTGGAACAAGAGTAGGAGTTGTTTTCTGAAATCGGGCATGGATCTGGTTGATTGACCTTGCTGGTCTTCAATGGATGAGTCCATGGCCCTTTATATGGATCTGTTGGTTGATCTTGCTGATCTTCAACGAGAGTCCATCTTGATAAGTGATTATATTGCCGAGTATTATGGGCTAGGGATTAGGAAACGGCCCCTGTGTGAATAGGTGGTGAGCGTCCTAGTTGCCAATGATGCCATAGATACTCTGATGAAGGAATGATGGGAAGATTAAGAATCAACTGGATAAATTGGAAGATGGTGATCAGTGATACTATGGTTTTATTAAAGGATTGTTTTAAACTGGTTGAATCTGTGAAAAGGCAATTTCATATTGGGTGTGTGAGTGGTGTGACTAGTTTTATTTTTGCATGAACATCCGGCTAGGGGGCCTTGGAACTCTTTTCCTTGGTACCCGGGACAAAACCTAACTAAATTCTTAATTGGATCCCATCACTACAGTGGTTGGGCGGTTGGCTAACCCATGGGACTGGATGGGGTTAGGCTGGACTGATGGATCCGTAAATCGAGACTCAAACTTTTGTTTTTACGATAGATACAGTAATCCCGGACAGTAACTGTTCTATGGATAGGAATCAACGGCTGTGCCTCTTGAATGGGGAAAAAAACATTGATCCCAATGATCCAAGTGCAAGTTTCTCCCTTGATCTGACCAAGTATCTTATAGATGTAATTGGATCAGCTCGATCAGAAATGATCTGACCAAGTATCTTATAGATGTAATTGGATCAGCTCGATCAGAAATGATCTTGACTACGTTAGAGTAAAAAGTTATCCTGGTGGAATCACCCGTGCTTTCCGGTAAAGGAAGTTTTTTCAGGTTCGGTTTTGGAACAACCGGCGGATTAGTCTCTTATCCGGATATCCGTGGGTGAGGCCCCGAATGTGGGACCCCTGTCCCGCGCGAGGAGTGCTACTTCCGCTGCTAGTATCCCGAATCTGTTGCTCGGTGGGAACAGGGATCTTACAAAAAGAATGTGGAGAATCAAGCCTTGCAAATATGAACCACAAGAAGGGAGATGAAGATAAGGTTGGGATTAGTGATGGATTAGTGAGACTAAAAACAACTAATGAGCTAAGAGAGTGCACCAAACTTGAATGGAGAAGCTCATAGGAGGGGAGTGTCTCTAATACCATGTTGAAATCCATTCTATCTTTACTAATGCAAGTGGATTAAGATAGGCACATGCTAATGATGAGAGATTACACTAAGCTAAGGTGGATGATGCCTAATTTCATGCATGGTGATGTGAATGTGCAATAGACTCAAATCAATTAGGTTCCAAGATAGATTAGCTTGGACTCATAGAGAGACTTGAGATGTGTGCAAGTGCTTGTACTTCCATTGCTTGAAAATGACCCCTTTTATATGAGTAGAGTACATCTTTGCTTGGTTCATGCATGTGGGATAATCCACTTTTGCCATATGGCTTCATCCTCGCCTACTCACTCCCTTCCTCTATATGTGCTCTATGACACCACACTTCTCAACAAATCCTATAATTGAGGATTTATGAGCTTTGTGCTAACAATTTCATTCTACCATTCCCTTCTCCCGCCATTGGCATCATTTCCTCCCATTCCAACATTCGTGCTGCTCTAATTGGATAAGGTGCATATGAGAGACTGTGTATAGCTATACTGTAGGCCTCCACAAGGATTTATGGCCATGATTCAACACTTTAATGGTTCTGTCATGGCATCACCTAACTAAGCTATTCATCTATGCCCAATGATATAAGTGGGAAAAAGTAGCCCATCATGTGTCTGCATTCATCAATGGGGACATTCTAGAGGTTGGTCTAGAAGTGCTAGAGTACTATACAAAAAGCTTATAGATAGACATCAGGAGAACCTATTGCTAGTAGCCATGCATGGCAGTAGGCTCTCCTGAGGCGTCTATAAGCTTTCAATGATATAAGTGGTAAAAACTAGCCCAGCATGTGTTTGCATTCAATGGGGACATTTTAGAGGTTAGTCTAGAAGTGCTAGAGTACTGCCCAAAAAGCTTATAAACATGCATCTAGGAGATCCTACTGCTAGTAAAAGAAATACTTTGCACAACTAGATTATATTCTCTTTGATCAATGTTGCAAAGAAGCAATCTATTTATATGATAACATAATGGATTATAATTATAAAATCAACTCTTTCGTCTAAATCAGTGGAAGCAAGAGCTAAACAAAAATTGATCTTTGAAATATCAATCACAAAATTCCACATCGTCTTGCTTCTTAAACACTTTAGAAAGAAATTCCAAAAGGGGGATGAGCTCAATCAAACATCCCTAAAATAACCTCTTTCACTTGTGGACCAAACGTGTTGTTGTGTATATTGCTAACACACCCAAGCTCACATTGTCCATACCCTAAGATAATATTTCTACACTAGAGTGTGCAACAACAATACAAGTGTTAACTCAAATCCAAGAAACCCCATGCACAAAATAAGTTTTCTTATCCCAAATCAAAACAACCCAAGGGGTAGAAACTGCTAAGCAAGTAGTAGTGTGAGAACAAACATTACAGAGCTTCTATTATTGTGGACTGCACAAGGTGGCAGATTGCCCTACGTGGAGTACTTATAGTTCTTGACACCTTTATGTGAATGTTGTGCCTTTGATTGCATCTTCATAGACTACCCGACGAGAGATGCTTTATTGTAAGCTATGCAATTAGCAAACAGAAGGTTCTAGTAGCATAGAGAGAGGCAGGTTTTAGGAAAAGATAGGTTCAACTTAGCCCAGAACTTATTCAAATTTGTGCAGAGCTTGCTCAAATTTGTGGGAGAAGAGAAGAATCCTCTTCAAAAAATTTAAGTTTTAGTTATATTTTTTAAAATTTATAGTGAAACACCTTCTCAAAATGGCCAATTTCCTCTTCAAATTACAATGAGAAGGTTTTCAATCCGACTCAATAAAATGGATTTCTCAAACAATTGGTGAGAAGCCATTGGAGGGCTTTATATATATATATATCTATCTATCTATATATGTATAGATCTATATATCGGCTCACAACACAGTACCCCCGTTGGCGCAACTCGATGGATCAAACCCGGGTCCTTGCAATGGGACTACCATATGCACCCATGGACAAGACTTAAAGCAATTTAGGCGACTTGTGGTAAGTTCTTTATTTTTTTTGAGCTTTTGGAATTTTCTTTATTATTGCTGTCTTGGAGCATTATGTGCAAATCAATCTTTGATTACTCACTCACTCACCCCATCACCAACCATGGTAGAGTTTGAGAACCTCGCCAAAGTAGCTGTCATCCGGCATCCACCCAGATGACCGGCATCAGGAGTGGCTGCAGTAGGCCAGGTTGAAGCAATTCGTCTCCTTGGCTTGGAGTACCTGCAAGCTCAATCCGTGGCCAAGTGCAATTTGTCTCCTTGCCTTGGGGTACCTGGGAGGTCAATCCGAAGCTGCAGCGCCAACTCCAAGCAATGTACGTTGACAAGGATGATAATCTGAATTCCTCTACGATGATCTAGAACTCCTAAGCTACCCCTAAGGTATATTCTAGCTAGCAACATTCCTATGTGAATAGAGTTCATCTCATCCCTAATACTAAAATGAAATTCATATTAGTGTATAAAGTAACAAGTATTGTTTGGAAAAAAATACAAACCAAAGATTATGCTTCCCCCGCTACGGAAGATATTCGAGACACGACTTTGCATGGATAAACGTAGTTGTAAGTATAGCTCTCACAATGTAGGCTTGAGCCAATACCTGAGGTACATGATCAAAGTACACACTTTATTATGTGATTCTGCTTTATTAGAGAAAAGAATTACATAATAATAAGCGTTTAATTGATTCACACAACAGGACAATGAGCATGACGTTACGGATGGCTCTAGGGATGCTGATAGGCAGGATCACCGAGGAGGACATGCACCCTATCTCAGACGAGGAGGATCAGTAGATGGGGCCTACTTTTATTATACTCCAATCCGACATTTTTTCATCTCTTTGTTTATAATCATTTTTGGATTCTTTATACAAGATCTGTGCCATGAGCATGATGTAGTACTTCCATTATCATTCTTTTGGTCACCCAGCCATGGATGGATATTGTATATTTTTCCCTCATTTTAATATATATGCACACACAATCAATGTGATCTTTGCTCTATAGCTTTTTATTTTCTTTGTGTACTAACAAACTTTTATTAATGAACATGTATTTAAAAAATAAATCAACAAAACTTCTTAATCATTTAATCAATGAAATGCATGCAATTATCAAGAAATCCAACATTCATGGAGAGGAAAAGATGATCAAAGCTTGCAATGAGAGTGTCCGACCTCACAAATAATTAGAGCTTGAGGAAGAGAGAGATATGATGGGTGAGTGAGAGAGATGATTTTGTGTGTGTACACGTGTGTGCGCACGCACGCGCGTGCGTACGTGTGTGTGTGTGTGTGAGAGAGAGAGAGAGAGAGAGATTATTTTGAAATAACATTAGAATGCTTCGCGAGATAACATATGCTATTTTTTAGTACCCAGTAATGTCGCTAGCATAAAAATTTGCTTTGCAAGATAGCATAAGCTATTTGTTTAGTACCTAGTAATGACACTTAGCTGCATAATTATTGTTGCTAGCGACATTTTTAGTGTCACTAAAAAATGAGCAATACCTGTTAATTGTATTCTTATTATAATTTCTAAGTGATTTAGTGTCAATGCAAGCGACACTTTTTTGTTGCTGAAAATGTTGCGTTGCGACATAGGACATTCCTTATAATTCCTTTAGGTGGATAGGGAAAACTTTATACAATATTTCCAATGGTCAAGTTGTAAATTTTCTTAAGTAGAATAGCTTTCTATAAAGTCTTAGCTTTACATAACATTTAGATTTAGTTTTCAGGGCTTGCCAAGGTAGGAGTGCGGCCTCGAACTGCCTGCTTCTAGGTCTATGACCAGTTGGTATATACGTGGGTTACCTCCAATTAGGTCTCAAAAATCTATTATCGAGCCCAAGGGGTTAATCACATAGCATAATAACTTGCATGGGCACATAATCAAAACTAAAATAGCATTGATTTCATTCATTCTCACCATACAAGAGAATACAACAAGTAGAATAAATTAAAAAATGATGCAAGGATGCTATATTTTGTACAACATATTCATGTACTAAAATTAGCAAAGAGGGAGGATTAATTGTGAAAAAAAGAAATTCACATGAGATAGGAGAGTTGGTGCATTTTTCATCTCAAGGAGGATAGGGAGGAGAAGTCTCTAGACATCCCAAATATAGCAGTAAGAGAATGGATACGATCACATAAGGAAAGGGGATGGGTGAGAAGCATCCTACCCTTTCGAAGAGAAGGAAACATGGGGATGGGCAAGGAAGCCCCTTGAGCAAGTTTCCCAAGCACGACCCTTATTAATAAGGTCTAATTAACTAAGGTTACAATCTACACATACTTAGGTGTTCGAATGGTCACTTACATTGGACCAAAATTTCATCTTTTACAGAATCTCCAAAAATAATTTGTTTCTAAGTTTTTAAAATAATTTGATATTTTTCTTTGATTTCTTGCTAATGTTCCATACCCAGCTTAAAATAAAGATCTATCAGCATAACTCCTTTACCCAATAAAGATTCTCTTGTGTCTAGTATTCACAATGTTGCCTTATAAAATTTATAAAATATATATTATTATCTCCCCATACCCAGCTTGAAATAAAGATCTATCACCATAACTCCTTTACCCAATAAAGATTCTCTTGTCTAGTATTCACAATGTTGGCTTGTAAAATTTATAAAATATCTATTATTATCTCTCTTTGAATCTCGACATTAAAAAGTGATTGTATATCTCTTTATAATGGGTAGCTTAAGAATTTTCTTCACCATTTACTACTATGGTAAAATTCACAAGTTAATTTTTATAACATAGGAGTAAAGTAAAAGAAAATGACTGAGGTCATTAGTTATAGAGAGGGAGGGACCTACATCCTTCCCCCCTAAAAAGAATGAGCTTTCATCATCTTGAAAAATGGGGATAGGCATGACGAATATCATCAGCCTTTTCCCAAGTAGCATCCTCTAGCGGCAAGTGTTTCCACCTTACCAAAAATTTTAAGAAGTCTATTGCAAAGCGGATTCTCTCTCAGAAATCTAATATATGTTCTAGCTCTAATTTAAATTCTCCTTGCTTAGTGATGATCACTTGTGGATCATCTAATATATGGGAGGGTTAAGCCACATACCTATTAAGGAAACTTACATGGAAGACATTGTGAACTCAATCCTGAGCGGCCTTAAGATCTTGCCAAATAAGCTTGACTTGACAATCCATTTCGTCCGCATCATCTACTTTGTGGCCTCAACTCTAATTAGAGGATCTGACCAAGTTAAAGGTGTCATACATTCTTGCCCATATACAAGGCCTTAAAAGGGAGACATTCCCAAGCTCTTATGGTGGCACAAGGCATTATAAGAAATTCTAAAAGGTGCAAAAATTTAAACCATTTCTTAGGTTCTTGACTGTAGTAAGCCATAATCATATTTTCAATAACCTGATTAACCCTCTTGGTTTGTCCATTTGTCTATGGTTAGTAGGTTGGTTAATAGGCCGTACTCATATCTAAGTGAGTACCCACAGCCTCAAATAAAGTAGTCCAAAACTGAGAAGTGAACTTATTATCCATGTCACTGACGATGCCAGTCTATAAAGTCTTACTATTTCTCTTACAAAAATATGGGCAATGTCACTGCTGGCAGCAATGCCAATCCATAAAGTCTCTTACAAAAATATAAGCAATGTCATCCCCGACCGCTGTTGAAAAGGTTTTCAAATGGGCTACTTTTGTTAAGCTGTCTACCACAACCATGATGGAATCATATCTTCTTAACTGGTAGAAAATTGGCTACCTTAGTTAATCTATCTACCACAATCATGATGGAATCATATCCACCTGACACAGTTGAGACCCCAATAATGAAATCCATACTAATACATTTCCACTTCATCTGTGGAGTCACTAAGGGATGAAGTTTCCATGGAAGCTTAACTCTTTCTGTTTTAATCTTCTGGCAAGAAAGGCATTACTTTACATAATTCAACACATCCCTCTTTAAACCTTGCTAAAAGAAACTCTTGGGGAATGCACAGCCTTTTTTGATAAAACAGGCATCCTTATTAAACTTTAATCAACCTTATTCATAAGCTCATATAGTGGCTGCCATCATTGAACACTTTGATTCTCCCTATTCTCTCAACCATTAGGCAAATCCTTCTACAAGAATAAGGAGTGCCTTAGGGCGTTCCCAGGCACACTGGCGCATATGAGAGGAATCGAGCAAAGTCGTCAAGAATCGGGTGAATTCGATGCTGTAACCACCACAACGCTAAATTATTTGGAAAAAATCTGAAGATTGTCGAGCTTGAGCAAAATTTAGTGAATTCTAGCAGTCCTCGGGGTTTTTGACCGTGTTGAACACGTTGGTGGCCTTAGAATCGGTGTGGAGGGAGATCTAGACCCGCATCCCTCTTCCCATTGAGGTTTCATTAACTTCCTTAAAAAGTTGATTAAAGTGTGTTAATCTCAAGTATTATTGGCTTAATCCCTCTCTCACCTGCCTACTTTTCCACTCTCTTAAAGCATTTGGCTTAATTGTGAGTACAATTATCCCGGTTATCTATTCAAAAATCATCTACATTTCTTGGGATTAATGAGTGATTAGTGATCTTAATCATGATTAACATCTAAATCTTGTCCAAATCATTGTAAGGTGGTAGACACCGCTGAGATATGACTATAAATCTCAGTTGCCTCTTGTCATTGAGCCATGGCTAACCAAATCTTAATGGTGGTGAACTACGAGTGGATTTTTAGAGTTTACATATGCTCCAACTTCAAAAGCCATGTATCTAGTCATGCAAAAGGAGCTTTGGTAATATCATTCATCACATCAACAACAAAGAACATACCAAATAAGCCTAGGATGAGCTAGAGAAAGTGTTTGGAGCTAGGGCAAAAAATCATAAATAAATTTGAAAATTCAATTCTATGGGCTTGATATGGAGTTCAAAGACTCATTTTGGGAGCATGTAGGTAAGATGAAGAGTATTATGATGCAACTTGCAGGTATCAAAGCATCAATGGATGAGAAGGATGCAATAGCGGTCCTTATTAAAAGCATGCCTCAAGAGTTTTCTTTGGTGGTATAACAACTCTTACTAATCTTCCAAATCTTACTCTTGAAAGTGGTGAATCCTCCTTGTTTGAAGAGGATAAGAAGCTAAAAGGTACCTAAAAAAACTCAACAAACAACAGGAGGGAGAGTGCTTTCATTAATAAGTCCAATATTAAATGTAACCATTGTGAAAGAATGGTGCATGTAACGGCCCAATGTCACCATCGAAACAAGCCCAAGCTTGTATGTGATGCATGTGGCAAGGTAGGCCACCTCAAGAAGAATTGTTGTGGTCAAAGGAAAAACAACAATCAAATGTAATAGTGGAAACAACTCTTGATGATGCTCCGACAAAAGAACACCTTTTCTAGATACGATGGAGTGAGAATATAGTGAGTGAGAGTAGAGAGCGAAATCTAGGGTTGGCAACCTAAGCAGTGACCACAAGTCCCCGCAATCTTGAACCCTAAGTCCATATCTCTCATCGAGATTCTCGGCTAAGAGTATGAAGGTCAATAACTCACATTGACTTAAGCTTTGAGTGATAGTCAATGATCACTCCTTGTAAGGCAACGTTGAGAGACATACCGAGATACCTCAGGAGTGTGAAGGCATTAGGGGTGTGAGAATTCCAACATCGACAAGCTCTAATGCATTGAGCTCATGCATGCGAGAGATCTAGGCATAGAGAGCTCTCACATGCATATGTGTTTTATGCATGTGAGAGCTCTAAGCATAGAGAGCTCTCACATGCATATACACTCTATGCATGTGAGAGCGCTATGTAAGAGCTCTTATGCATTATTGGAGCTCTATGCATAGTGAGCCTCAATGTATGTGAGAGCTCTATGCATGTAAGAACGCTTATGCATTTTGAGCAGCTCTATACATAAGAGCTTCACACATAAGAGCTCAATGCATTATGAGAGGTTTGTGCATAAGAGCTCAATGCATTACAAGAGCTTCACGCATAAGAGCTTAAACCCTATACAAATGAGAGGTCTTATGCATAAGAGCTATCATGCATATAGTAGATGCTCTTGTATTGTGAAAAAAAAAACTCCCATAGTACTCAAGAGTGTGGCATTAAAAAAAAAAGTTTGTTGGGTTTAGAGCTTATTGCAAGAATGGAGAGCGCGGTAGGAAATTGAGAGCACCTATAAAAAGCACAGTGATTAAAAAAACAATATAGTGATAAAAACCCACTGAGAGCATGCATAAGAGGATGTGCCCTAGTGTTCAACTAGAGAACCTATCATTAACAGTGTCCTAGTTACACCCAGCTCTACTAGCAGTAAAATGAGGCCCCATGACATTTCACAATCATGCACAGTAGTATTGAAGCCAAAGGCAACCCCTCAAGTCGGAGCAAGGATGCATAGTCCTACTAAGATGAGTTCCCGGGGATGCCGCTCGAGTTATAAGATAGGGGGTAATGACTATAGGTTATACAATTGCTCTTTGACCATCACATGAAGTATGCATAAGAGAACTACAACAAGAGAATGTTATTGTTTGCATACTCTTATGCATGTGAGAGAGCTCTAACGCATTGTGAAATCTCTTATTTGCATACTCTTATGCATGTGAGAACTCTCATGCATTGTGAGAGCTCTTATGTAAAGAAATCTCTCATGCACGAGAGCCCTTACCCTCTATGCAAATGAGAGCTCTCATGCAAAAGAGCTCTTAAGAAAACACCTTTAGCCACTACATGAGATCAAAATGGGTCCAATACTAGTAAGGGTTTGGTTGGTGCCCATGATCCTAGGCCAAACCATCTTGACTGAGTTGAGTATGAGATGTAGGGTCTAGGAGATAGTAGAGTAAGAGAAGCTTCGGAGAATTAGGTATGCACACATTGCATGGATGAAAGTGGGCAAGTTGCTCTCATGAAATTGTAGATGGAGGAAAGACACGCATTGTATGAATGAAAGTTGGTAGGTTGCTCTTTTGAAATTGTAGATGAAGGAAAGGCAAGGAGCCTCTCACAAGTATGTGCACTTTTTATGGTTGAGAAAACTAAGGTTGTTTACTCAAAGGTTGTTTGCTAGATTTGTGAATGTAAAAGGCAAGATACATTGTAGGTGATAGTAGGCACTACTTAGTCACATGAAAAAGCCTAGCCTCATTTATTGGGGCTTGAAAGTCTCAACCCAAGGTTATAAAAGCATGTACTTGCTGGCTCTTCATTCTAAGGGAGCATTTTGATTAATATATTGAGTTCATGGTTTGAGGTAGTTTTCTTATTATCTCCATTAGTATCATAATTATGTTTAATCATGTTATATATCCCAAGCTTTAATCATCATGATTTCTGACCCTACAAGGGGGGAGAGAGAGAGAGAGAGAGAGAGAGAGAGTACAACCACCTCAGTTCTTGAGTTGGCATATAGTTGATTACAATATGGACCTAAGCATGTGGATGGTATAATAGGGGCGTTGCATTTCCATGGGGTGCTGGAGTTTCCATAGCTTTTCACAATCATCCGTATCATCGAGCATATGGCTGCGTACATATTCAAGTTGAGCACGTGGAAGACGTAATTGAGGGAATGAAGATTCCACCCCTCTCCTTAGAACTATGGAGTCATTTTTCCACCCTATTTCCCATTGCAAGGTCCCATTCATACCTTGACAATGCGAGTTCATGATTGTGGTGTACCTCGATGGTTGTACCTTGGATTCTCAAGGAATGGACATAGAGTGGCATACAATATTGCGCGACAATGAATAAAGTGGTCGAGTCGATGGCTTAGTCATCCACCTAGGATCTTTGTTGCCGTGTGTAAAGGGGCAGAATGATGGGCACCAAGAGGACGCTTCCCTCGCAATATATTATATGCTTAAGCCTTAGGTTTTCACGTCTGATAATGTGGGAATACGGGGCCAGCAAAAAAGCCGGTGCGTGTAAGCAACCCCACTACCCTGGCACTGCCACGTCACGGGCCGGTTGGGTTAGGAAAAAAATTACTGTTTTTTCCTAATTGTTTTCTCGTTAGTCGTGAGAACTCGTATTTATTAAATAATTTTTTTGGGAAGATCATTTTTTACTAGTAAAAAAAATTATTAATTTTTTAATAAAAAAAACCAGCGAGTCGGCAGCCAGCAGCCTAGCTTTACAGATATTCGAATCAAATTATACATGAATATATAATATAGCGGAAGTTCAGAAAATAATTTCGCCGCCGCTTTAAACTTTTAAAAAAGTAGCTTGTGAGTATATAGAGAAAGGGGCCTCCTGCCTCCATGAGTGAGCTTTACCTTCAATCTTTAGACTGCTGCTGCTGCAGCAAAGGAGAAATGTGCCTTGCATGACACCTAACTCGTATACAGAGAGACAGCCATAGCTTCTGTTGCAATAAACTATCATCAGCAGCTCTGGCTTTGATTAGCAACATTGCTTTGGGCATTGCTCTTCTCAAATATTAGCCAAACACTTAACATCTTTTTGAGGAAACAGAGCCATGCCACCAAGAAGGGGATCAAACTGGAGTCTGCCATCGCAGCAGCAGCTGCGGTTCCGAGCTTCCAAATTCCGGCTTCCTGTCATCAGCTTGCTGCTGTTCTCTGTGGCCACCACTTTGCTTTTCTTCACGGGTCGGCTTGCACATTTCTCATCTTCATCCGGTAAAGTCATCTGTTGTGCTGCCTCTTAAACTTCCAGAGGAGAGAGAGAGAGAGAGAGAGAGAGAGAGAGAGAGAGAGAATTAATTCAAACTTCTTTAATTTCTCTCACTGGCCTTTATCTTTTTTCCTCCTCCTTCCTGGTCGTAAAGAGTTTTGGGACAGCTCTACCAACACTGTAAGTATTTTAAAGATCATGTTTAATATTTCAAATATCTCAGTTTCTCTATGCATGGCTTTTTCCTCAATCACAAACAAAATTTGTCTTTGAACCACAAAGACATAGAAAGGGATACTTCCTTTCTCTTTTTAATTTTTACAAAGTCTTTGATAAAAAGGTAACGAGCTCCTAACACATTTTGAGAGAGGCTTATTGACTTCTAATGGGCATGCAGAGGGAGGATTTTACTAAGCTCCATGCTTTACAAGAGGTGGAGAGCTTATTCCCCAAAGAGGTTAGTAGCTCTTTTTACAGACTCCACTTGTCTTACTTTTAAATAGGAAGTTCCAAGTATCAAACATTGCTAAGATGATTTGAAGAACTTTTGTATCGAGTTTGTCTCATGCACCTGGCTTCAATAGGGGCTTCAAGAGCAAGATGAATGTTGCTTGCATAAATGGCTTTTAGGTCACTTCAATGAAGTAACCCTGTGCATGCTACAGTATAACAGACGTTAATGGTGCACACAATTTGTCTTCTGGCTCTGTTTTTCTGATTCTGACATTGTTGGCTAGGTGGTTGAGCTAATCAAGACCAATACAGATGATTCAGGCCCTTTGAGCTTAAATATTAAAGGAAGAAAAGACCTATCATCATCATGGGTTATAGAGAAGCCAGTTGATGTGAGCTCAAAAAAAAGAGACACACTCCAGGTTGTAATGAACCCCAGTGTGGTTGTGTGATAAGACCGACTGTGCCGTATTGCAGTGCTTTATTTGTTTGTGGCCAAAAGTTTTGAAGCAATGTTAAGAATATGTATTGGCCATCTGTGACCGAAGCAGGCAGAGATTGATGACGATAGGAAACAGAGAATGCAAGCCTCTCAAGGCATTCTGATCCCACGAAGAGAAACACTGGATGTACATGAGGAGCAAGGAAGAACTCAGACAGAGGCTGTAAAGCCTGATACAGGAGGAGGAGCTTTCCACCTTCGGCAAAATACTAGTGGTGAGTTTCAGCTCTAGTCGCTCGGTCTGCACTGCTCCATCTAACTTTCCTACAATCTTGATCAACGTTTACATCTCCTTTTGCAGTTGGTGAAACTGATGGAGGCGCCTCAGGCAAAATTACAAGGCAAGTAAGTGCTTCTAGCTTTCAAACTGTTTGGTTTGTTCTTGTTTTCTGGATTTGTCAAGAGATACATGGTTGGACTTGCTTTTGATTTGAAAACATTGATTGGGCTTAGCATTGGTTGGCATGCAGACAATTCCATTGTACTCATGGTGTTTCCTTTCTGCTTCCCTCAATGACAGCAAATGAGGTTGGAGAGAAGGGAGAAGCGAGCTACAGAGCTTACACATCACAATTCAGAAGCAAACATAGAAAGTGTGGCTATTGACCGAAAGAAAGACATCGATGGCAGCCTTTTCAAGAAATATAGCATATGGAGGCGGGACAACGACGAATCAGATGCTCTGGTTAGGCTCATGAGAGATCAATTGATAATGGCCAGAGTATACACAAGCCTACCTAATTCTCAGGATGATGCTGACCTTCTGCGGGAGCTAAATGCACGCATCAAAGAAAGTCGCCGTGTCTTGGGGGAGGCAAATGTCGATTCTGATCTGCCCCGCAGGTGTGTCTTGGATTCCGTGCTTTCTTCCTCCTGCATGTGACAGATTTCAAGACGTCGTGAGCACACTCATTCCCACGGTCTGCAACTCTGCTTTGTCCCCTTGCCTTCTTGCCATGTCCCTGAACACTACAATGATCTCCTTCCCAAGGTTGATTAGGCACCTTCACTCCACCCCTTGGAACTGTTTTTCTGAGAGCCTTCCTTGGTCTCCAAATGGCTTCCGACCCCAGGGCTGCCATTCCCTTGGGTTTTGGTAATATCAACCAACCCCATGGGATTTCTACCTTGGCTGTGTTGCTCTCCTTGGACCTATACACCTTCTTGGGACACCCTCAACACTTAGCTTTGCTTAGCATGATGCTTTAATTCCAATGTCGTATGTGGAAGCTATGTACCTTCTTTCAGCCCTAAGTAAACTGAATAGGAATCTTGATACAAGACATCAACAAAGAGAGAGAGAGAGAGAGAGAGAGAGAGAGAGACAGAGAGAGAGCTGTATTTTCAGTATATTATATGGTACAAAAAAATGTCAATATGACTGTACAAATCTGTGGCCTTTGGCCTTCCAAAAGGGTAACATATGACCTTTAATGTGTGTGAAAACCAGCCCAAAAGGGCATTTTATTTGGCTTTTTTGTCTTGCCACTAAGTCTTAACTGGGGAAAATTTCCTATTTATCGACACCTTGACCATGTAGAGATTCAAGGATACGTCAGAAAAAGCACAACATATAATCAACCAATCGCTGGCATCTATACCCTCTGCACACAGCAGCAGCAGCTCGGCAAATCATCGCATCCAGCCCTTGCTATTCAGCAGTACTCAGCAGCAGCGTTTTCTACCTCTACTTCCTCACAGAGTGCCACCGTTGTCCTCGACGTGAGTCTTCGTCATCGACCGAGCCTCTTGCTTCGATTTTCTCTGTGCTTCCTCACCGGTCTACTACTGAGAGTCATCTCACATCAGAGGGCCTCTTGTATTGGATTACTTCACCATTATACATACACTCATTCATACATTTCATGTTGTGTTGATTTGCTATTCTCTCTCGCACATTTGGTCCTTTCGTCCTTTTGTCCTCACATGGTATCAAAGCTATCGTGAGCAAAGGGATTGAAGACCTTGAGAGCACGCAGCATGGATTGTCTACCTGTGATTTTGGAGGACCAGCCTTTCTCACTAGAAGTTGATTTTCCTTACTCAGATCTAGACCACACAAAGGATGGGACTTCTTACTCATTGGAGAGCTCCGTTCAAGGTCTTACATTGGGAGACGACCAGCTTGTCTACATCTACTCACCCTCTACACCTTTGGCATCACAACCCTCCTCTCCGAGCTTATCAGACTTCGCTTCCAAAGGGGGATACATGCCTATAGCCAGTGTGCCAGTAGTGGACCCTGATATCCAGCCTCATCTGGAGAGCCGTGCTGTGCAATCTAACTGACAGTCTGGACTTCGTTTTGGGAGACCCATTGAAACAAGTCTTTTTTTGTGAAAGCATTTCTGGACATAGAAACATGAAGGGAAGGAGGCGGTGGAGTCTAGGATGGCTGGTACCCGTATCCGGAGTGTAGAGGGCTAGGTGGAACTTCAGAATAACCACTAATACTTGGTACAAGTGTAGGACTTGGCGAGGGTACTCCATAAGATGGGATATAAGGCTGGGCACTCGGCACAAGTGGAATACCTGGCTCAGGCACAAATTCTTGAGTAGGCACATAAGCTTGAACTGGTGTAGTGCCTGTGATGGGTTGGTAAACTACCTGTTACCCCGGAATGTTGGGTGGCGACACAATGCCAGTGGGCATAGTGCCGAGAGATCCCTATGTTGGGTAAAACCCATACGTAGGTCCCTATGGTGTTGTGGTTGGTAATTATTGCATGCCAACACCAACAAGAAGAAACATGGGTTGGGTGGGAGGGTTTTGTGCTTGTGGTTATGCAGTATTCCAAAACACATTAGGAGCAAGAAATGAAGGTAAACCAAAAGAGAAAAAAGTGTTACCTTCTTGTACACAAGTAGTCTGAGAGCGTATGTTGCTCCTAGATCCTCCTCTATTTGGGTTCACATAAATCCAAGGATCGAGGATAGTTGTTGGTACCATATGCTGAACCTGTGTTGTAGAAGAAGACACTCAGGTAGTCTCAGGCACATAAGCACTCAAAGTTACATACGAACCTGATACGGTCTTCGATTGAGTTGATGACGATGGATCTCCGAACGACCATGGTGGTACCTATCCTCCTTGAGAGAAAGTAATTACACCACCTATGGCTAACCTTGTGGAACAAGTTTTCACTTTCCAAGGTTCTTGGAACCTGGTGAAGGGACTTGAACCGAGATGCCACCTCTCACTAGCACCTCCTGAAGTCATCCACTATTGGGAATGCCACTACCATAGTGGAGCTCATGCAAGGCCTTTTTTCCAAGTTTCATTCACAACTCGAGCAGTTCTCCTATGTCTCTGACAGATGGGCACACCTTGCAGAGAGATATGCAGCACGTGATCGCACGCGTTGCATTGATCTCAAGCATCAAATCCAAAAATTCTCTATTAAACAGGGGGATGACTTGAAAGTCAAGGTTGCTGAATATTGGCACCTTAATGCGGAGCACGCCACCATTGATGCCCATCAAATCTATTGGCACCGTCTTATTCGACACAAACACAGGTCCCAACCAGGCAACCTTGGACAATGTATATCTTGTTCCTAACTTGGGCCTCAACTTACTTTCCATATCCTAGCTAATCCAACTCAATCGTGGAGTTTACTTCGACAAGCGAGTTGTCGAGGTGATTGATGAGACAACCGGTCTCGTTGTTGCCCAAGGTCAAGCACAAAAGGATGGCTTATACCGGATGTCTACTTTTCTATCTGAGCCATCTTTCGAGGGTTCCGAGTTTCATCGGGTTCATGCTTATTTGACCAGAGTTGCTTCAGACATTGAACGACTATGGCACTATTGCTATGGTCACCTGTCCTATGACATACTCTATGAGTTGTCTAGGGACCACTTGGTTGAAGGCATACCCCGCCAGGGATGTCTACCAGTCATGTCAAATGGGTAAGCAACATCGTACACCATTCCCACATCATGCTACTCATCATGCTCAAGGTATCCTCAAGTTGATTCACTTCGACTTGAGAAAGCAATCTCCAACCCCCTCCTTGAATGGGTCTCTCTACTACATGCTGATTGTAGATGACTATTTGAGGTACATGTGGGTGTATTTCTTGAAGCATCAATCAGATGCCTTCCAATACTTTACCTCGTGGATTCGGTCAGTCACTAATCAAATGGGCGCCTCGATTGGGATTGCTCGTAGTGATAATGGTGTTGAGTTTATCTCCCATCAATTTGCCGAGTTCTTGCAATAGCAAGACATTCAATGCCAGCTCACCTCCACTAATTCCCCCTCACAAAATGGAGTGGTCAAGCGCAAGAACCGAACCGTTATGGATATGGCATACTCCATGCTCTTTGCAGCAGAGGTGCTTGAACGCCTTTGGGCAAAATCGATAAACATTGTGGTGTACCTTCTGAACCGTTGCCCCACGGTCGTTCTCTCTCACAGGACTCCGTTTGAGCAATTTTATGGTGAAAAAGGGACTGTTTCTCATCTCCGTGTCTTTGGGTGTTGTGCTTACACACACACTCCGAATGACATGAGGAGCAAGCTTGAGCCAAGGAGTGAGTTGCTCATTTTTGTGGGCTACTCTTACGAATCAAAGGCCTACAAAGTCTTTGATCCAAGATCGAACAAAGTCTTTGTTTTTCGAGGCATTTTCTTTGATGAGTGGGACTTTCTTCGCCTTCCGCTGCCCATACCAGTTGATCAAGAATCTCCGACTGTGCCACATGAACCCAATCAGTCGACTATTACTCCGCCACTTGAGGAGCCTTCATCCTCCTGATAGCCACCTAGGGACCCTTTACCTCGCTGGTACCAACAGACCATGCGGGATTCAGACATGCTTCCCAGCGATACCCCCTTGGATGGTCCTCGTCGACCAGGCTTAATCCTTGTGTCTCATTTGCCTTTGTTTTTCCAGCAAACTATGTGGCGCATGATGAGCCAACATTGTGGAAAGAGGCAATCAAACAGCCAGCCTGGAAACAGGCTATGGAGCATAGTCACAGGGGATGGAAGGGACGTCTGCTTGGAACGCGGGGACGCCGAATCGGGACGGAATAGCGACAGGGACGGACGGATGTCCCCCACGACGCGTCACTCACAGGGGACGGGGACAGGGACGCCGCAGGAACGGGGACGGCAGAGAGCCGTTGCGTTTTTTTCTGGTTGTTTTTTTGCCGTTGCGCTCGCCATTTTTGGCCGTTGCGCTTGCCGTTTCTAGCCGTTTATGGCTGTTGGCTTGGCCTTGGGCCTTGGCCCTTGAGCCTTGAGCCTTTGAGGCTTGGCTCTCTCTCTCTCTTGCCCTTGAGGCTTTCCTCTCTCTCTCTTGCCTATCTATATAATAAGAACAAGCCTTTACAAGGCTACAAGCACACACAACTCTCAAGGCTCAAGCTTTCAAGCTTCTTCTAGCTTCCAACTTTCAAGTTCCAAGCCTCTAGGCTCTCACACAAGGCCCGCGGGCCACCGCCCTACTATCTAGATTCTAGACTCTCTCTCTCTCTCTCTCTCTCTCTCTCTCACCTCTCCCTCAAGCCTCTTGAGTCTTCCAACTTCCAAGCCCCTAGGCTCTAGGCGTCTCTCTCTCTCTCTCACCTCTCCCTCAACTTTCAAGCCTCTTGAGTCTTCCAACTTCCAAGCCTCTAGGCTCTAGGCATCTCTCTCTCTCTCTCTCACCTCTCCCTCAACTTTCAAGCCTCTTGAGTCTTCCAACTTCCAAGCCTCTAGGCCTCTCTCTCTCTCTCTCTCTCTCTCTCTCTCTCTCTCAAACAAAAGCAAGATGCTATCTTCAGGATGGATGCATGACATCAACGGCTGGTTTCAAAGATGGGAGGTAGACTCCTATCTAAATGCAGCATCAGATGAAGTAGATGAGAAGGCATTTCATCAAGCACTATTGGAAGCACTCCACTGTAAATGGCAATCATCAGAAAAAAGAGCTAAATTTGAATATTATGGCTCACACATCAACCCAAACTATTGGGTCACATACTCAAGTGAAGAAGACAATGCTCAGAAATACATAAGCATGCCTATTCCCGCCAATGCAAGGAGAGGTCTTAAACTTATCCGGACCAGGTCACACACACTCGAGATTGAAAAAGGAGCATGGAGCAATATCCCAAAAGAGAAAAGACTATGCAAAGTATGCACTTTGGGAGCAGTGGAGACGGAGGAACATGTCCTTTTAACATGCCCACAATATGACCACATAAGAAAGGACTTTAGTACCATTCTAGAAGGATATCATGACTTGGTGGATCTACTCACACATGCCAAGCTTGTTGCTGTAGGCATTTATATCACCAAGATTCTTAAACATCATGGCTACCTTACAGCACAATGCGACCATACGACAAGCTCCATATCACTCTTATGAAGGGAGAAGGCTTTGTATTTTCCTCCAATGAAGGGAGGAGGCTTTGTTTTTTGTTTCTTACAGCTTTGTAATAATTTCGTGGAGGTCCCATGGGCCGTTTATCGGCTCCCAGAGGACGATAATACATTCTTCTTCTTCTCATTCCTCAAGGCTCAAGAGTCAAGCCATCTTCAACCATGGCATCCTCCTCACGTGCCGGGGCTTCTCGTAGAAGGACAACGGGATGGACATGGTGGGAGGAGGTTAACTACACCCCATCCGCTCATGGAGGCGGTTCTCGGCCATGGGTATGCAAGCTTTGCTCGTACCGGCGAACGGGTGGCGCCGCCGACAAAGTGTGAGTCCAGTGGGCATGAGGTGAGGTTTTGCACGAATGTCACGCCAGAGAAGAGACGGGAACTTCTTGACAAGCTTAGCGTCTACGAAGCAGTCGAAGCGACAAGAAGGACACCACGAGTGGCCGTGGATCCCGCGACGATGGCGAGAGGAACTCAAGCCTCTACAATGGAGTCATGTGGTGGATCGGGATCATGCACACCATCACCTTCACCATCAAGTCGGAATGTTACTCCATCTACGACGCCGGCACCCTCCATCTCCACAGCCTCTCAACCATTACGTGGCCCACGGCGACAATCTACACTTGGGGAGAATTGGAACCCCAAGTTGAAGGAGGAGGTGGATATGGCGGTGGCCTGCTTCTTCTTCCACGACCACATTGCCTTTCAAGCGGCTAGGTAAGTGCAATCGATCATTGCCAATTCATCATTCATGTTTTCATCATCCTAGTCCCCTTCTCATTAGTAAATTACTTTCTCGAATAGGTCGGAATACTTCAAGGTCATGGTTAAGAAGATTGGGGAGTATGGCTGTTGCTATACGTCCCCCTCATCCGAGAGCTTGCGCACTACATTGCTCGAGAAGGAGAAGCGCATTGTAGAGCAAGCGGCCGACAACACAAAGCGGCAATGGGAGAGGAACGGTGTCTCCCTCATTGTGGATGGATGGAGTGACACCCGCAAGAGGAGTATTCACGGCATGGTTGCATATTCCCGCGGAGAGATGTACTTCATCTCATCTCATGATGCATCCGGCACTGGGAAGAGCGCGGATGTGCTTGCGGCGGAGTGGGCTACCACCATGGAGATCGTTGGCCCCGAGCATGTAGTGGGCTTTGTTGCGGATGGGGAGCCTTCCAATAGCGCGGCGGGAGCTATTCTCCAAGGTATGTATGGACATGTCACGGTGTCCTTTTGTATGGCTCATTGCCTAAACAACCTCCTCAAGGACATCAGGGCATTACCATGGATCAGCCCGCTCATTGAGGAGGCCAACACCATGGTCTCCTTTGTCCTCAACCACCAAAGACTTCGGCATGAGTTCAACAAGAGGTCTTGTCTCTCTCTCCTCAAATATTCCGACACCCGGTTTGCCTACAACTTTCTCATGTTGGGCCGGTTGAAGGATTGTAGTGGTGCTTTGAGGGGGCTTTTCCTTAGCGACGAGTTTGTCGCCATGCAAGAGTCCCATACAAACACTGGCCAAGAGTGTAGGCTACGGACGGATGACGCCTCTTGGTGGGAGCGTGTGAAGACCACAGATGCTATGGTGAGGCCCATAGTCCACCTATTGAGGATTATAGATGCTATGCAACCATGCATAGACAAGGTCTACAAGGCCATGGATCGCATGATAGAGAAGTTGAAAGACTTCGTGCCTGACAAAGACAGATACGAGGAGATCCATGCCTTGTGTCTAGGAAGGTGGAATTCCTACTACTCTCCATTGCATGCAGCAGCTTATGTGGTGGACCCAGAATTCCAAGGCAACAAGCAGGAGAGCGATCGGGAGGTGAGCGCTGGATGGAGTCTTGGATCGTCTTGTGCCTGATGCATCGGTTAGGCGCAAGATCAGGGATCAGCTTTCGATGTACAGGTCATTTCATGGCTCCTATGGCTGTCATGATGGACAGGTTGACCGCTCCAAAGTTGGTGCTGCCCTATGGTGGGAGGACTTTGGTTCAGATGGACCGGAGTTGCAGCAGCTTGCCATCTGCATACTTAGCTACGCCTTCAACTCCTCTTGCTTGGAGCAACTTTGGAGTACCTACAGCCACATTGCCTCTAGGAAGAGGAACCGACTCAGGGTAGAGCGTGCCAATGACCTTGTCTTCGTCAGCGCGAACTTGCGACGAATGCTTTGCAAGAGCATGACCAAGAAGGCAGATTCCTTCACTGAGTGGGAGATGAATCAACAAGAAGAGCAACAAGAGGATGAGGTGCAGGAGCAGCATGCCAGTGAGGATGAGACTGAGGATGAGCTTGATGCTTCTTTGGCACAAGCTACCCATGACCATGAGGCGAGCACTTCACGTGGATGATCATTCATGGATCATGATTCATGGGCCTTACTACTTAGCTCTAGCCTCTAGCCTCTAGTCTTCAGCACTTTTTTGTCATTGACTCATTTGAGTCCGTCCACGTATTCTGCCTCCTTAAGGCTTAGTCCTGACTCCTGACTCTTGAGTCACGACTCATTTTGTATCTACTTAATTATTAATATGACTCAAAAGCTTACCATTTTAGTGTAAATTTGTGCTCATTTTGATGTACTTCTAAAGTAGAATAAGTGTAGAGTAGAAAATTTTTTAAAAAAAAGTATTTTTTGAGTGCCGTTCCCTCCCCCGTCCCCGTTCCCTACTTATGGCCATCCCTCGTCCCGTCCCCGTTCTCGTCCCCCGTCACCGTCCCCCGTCCCTTGTGACTATGCTATGGAGTAAGAACTTGAAAGCATTGACTGTAATGGCATGTAGTCCCTTGTGGATCGCCCTCATCATAAGGTCGTCATTAGAACCAAATGGATTTTTCGCACCAAATTTAAAGTCGATGGTACCTTGGACAAGTACAAAGCCCGACTTGTCGTGCAAGGCTTTTGCCAAAAAGAAGGCATTGACTTCGACGAGACCTTCGCACCTACAGCTCGAATGATGACCATCCGTCTCTTACTCAATTTGTACACAAGGATTAGCCTTGAGATTTTTTTTTTTCTTTTCAAAAAGAGACTTCTATTAAGTATTAAAAAGACATACAACAATCACAACTATAAGTCGGAAAAGAATAGAATCACCCCAATATGTAAGGTGATTTTAACCACTGAGGAGCATCATGATGCCATGAAAGACCTGTGGTACTAGAGGAAAAGAAGATGCCATGGTCCCACCCCCGCATAAATATCATGCGCTTTGCTTGCGGAGAACGAGAGGGCCTCTGAATATGAGCCCAAGTAGCCATAAGAGTATGGATGATATCACCCCATATAGTACTAATGCACTAAGACCCAAAAATATGGACACCCTCAATAGTCTTCGTGTATCTAGCTCTCCAGATCTGCCATGTCGTAATACTAGCAACAATCTCCCAACTGGTGTCAATCCTTCGTCTAGGGGGTGTATAATCAGAGTGAGGGATATCCTGCAATAAACTATGCTGGGCAATACCTCTACGAATGAAAATAGTAGAATCTGTACCACGCCACTCAATTTGTCCATAAGTTGGGCTACAGAACCCCAAATCTGCTGTGCAGTGCTGCATCTCCATAAACAATGTTGTATAGTCTTAGAATCTACCACACACCTAGGACAAGAAGGTGCTACACTGAAAACCGATCTCCACTGATTGGTGGGGAGACCACCATGTAAGAATAACCAAAAGAAATGAGAGATCTGGCTTCTTCTGTATGAGTGCCAAAGTCTATGCCAATATCTGCATTGTATCACTGGAGAAATATCATAGCTCTCCCAATGAGGCCTAAGAGTAGGGATCCTATGTATTTGTCGAGTGAGGAGAAGCCTAGCATTCCGGACGGTGAAACTGAAAAAAGGAAGGCTTTTTAAAGGATCAAAGGCATCAATCCACTCCCACTCTCCTAGATCCCACTGAAGATATCTGATAGGACTGCCACCATATAACCACAACCACCAAGAGCCATGAGTCACTATCTGAGGAGAAGGGTCAATGAACCAATGCTTCCCCGAACGACCAACAATCAGCACTGGACTAAGCCTAGTATCTGGGATGATCTCCTCCATACTACATCTCCTTAATCTCTCTCCAAGCATGATGGAGTAAATGATGCAATCTGTAGCCTCCTGACACAATACATGTCCATATGTGCACATGACATGAATCACATGAACAAAGGAGATCACTCAATCCCAGAGGTAGAGACCTTCTAAGCACAATACCGAGCAAGCTAATTGCACTCTAATCACTTCCCCTTAATGCTTAGTCACTTCCCTATTACAATGGGTTTATATAATGAAGTCCCATACATACATACTATGCATAATTGAGTTCTACACCCACTATTGGGCACTAATGACGTTAGTGGGGATGTCATAGTATCTAGTTCATACTATGCATAATGGAGTTGATAGTTATATAGTCTTGTGGGGACTGCCATGAGTATATAACATGCATAGAAAGATGCATAAAGAAATCTATTTTTAGTACAAAAGAGTTATTTTCATCAATTTTGATTTTATGCATGAGAGGATGCAAAAAAAGATTGAATTTTAATTCAAAAGTGTCATTTTCAATTAAAATGAATTTATGCATAGGAAGATACATAAAAGATTGATTTTTATTTCGAAAGTGTTATTCTCCTTAAAATAGAATTTATGCATAAATAGATACGTAAAGAAATAAAAAATAAGAATTCTCTTGTATTCTATAAATAGATATGAGGATGTGAAATGAATCAGATAGATGAAAATGAACGAAGAAGGGATGGAGATGTATGTATGTGAAAGAATGGATGTAGATATATGTATGTGAAAGAATTGATGTAGATATATGTATGTGAAAGTAGGTGAATTTGGGCATGTTCCTGGATTCATCTAGGTATATAATTTAGCCGTATTAGCGGACATGCAGATTTCACATTGTGAAGTTTTCATCCGAGTTGCGGCCAGTTGATATTGTGCTAATTCTTTCTATCTTTAGCGGTGCATTGGCCCTATCAACTACTTATGTGTTGTACTAATTCTTTCTATTTGCTACTTTCCTTAGTGCGAGGCTTCATTATGGCTGAGTTTGCTCTGCATCTCCGGAGGTTTGATAGAAACTCAGTACGAAGGCCTTTGTGTGAATATATGCTCTTATGTGTGTGTGTGTGTGTGTGGATGTGGAGTGCGTGTGTGAGCATATCTTGATACAGAGTTCCTACACCCACTATTGGGCACTGATGACGTTAGTGGGGATGTCGTAGTATCTAGTCCATACTATGCATAATGGAGTCGATAGTTATATAGTCTTGTGGGTTGACTACCATGAGTATATAACATGCACGTTCCTAAAAGGTGAATTTGGGCATGTTCTTGGATTCATCTAGGTATATATATATATATATATATATATATATATATATTTGGAGAAAGCTTTAAGATATATTAATAAACCATCTGATTTTACAGTCCTAGCAGACTTATTACAGAAAAGCTTTTTAGTAGAGAAGCTTAACTCGACATCCTTTCTGACTTTTCAAAAGCGAAGCTTGGACCTCCATGATGTCCATGATAAAGTGCATCAGTTCTTCATCTCTCGCTTCCATTAATTCCCTCTTTTTGAAAACTAACTGGGCCTCGGTGTCCCTTGTAACATCCATCGTATCCTCATCCACATCATCCATTTTATCTACCAGAGTTTCATTCAACTCTTCGGGAGCAGTTCTGTGGTGTCCTTTAAAGCACTGTGCATCTGCATCAGCAAGTAGTTTTTCAGTCCTTGAACTGCATCAATCTGTTTTTTTTTTAAAAGCAAGAAATTTCTATTGGTCCGTGCAATCCAAAGAAAGGCTGATCTGATTAAATTCCACATTTTAGTTGAACGACCATTTGATTCTCCCAACAACACCTCCTTCCAATTAAGCTCATGTTGGTGGTTGGGATAAATGCATTGCTGCAGAAACAAGAGCGCCGGTTTGATTTTTTTGACAGTGCATAAAAAGATGGGGAATGGTTTCCCTTTCTTGTCTGCAGCTCTGACATAGCCCATTACCTAACCCTATATATCTTTTTATTCCCTTACACGTTCTACTAGATCTATGGAGTAGCAGCCGCCTTAGCCGAGAATTTGTAGGAGCATCCTTCCTCTTGGTTGCCCTTTCATCAGAGACCCTTCTCAACAGGATGTGGACATGGACTCTTTAGCGATCATATTCAAGAGCATTCGTGGAAGAATGAAGAGCAAGCAGGAAATGAGCAAGATATGCTTTCCGAGCACCTTTCGTGATTTGGTGGGTCATTCCAGACAGCATGAGCGGCGACGCCCCTGCTCTTACAAGTGCTGCACCTGGGATGCTCATTCCTTATGCCATGAAAAGCATTGGCGGCCTTTCCCCTCTCGGGATTGATCGTCCTCCGCCAGCAGCTACACAAGGTCTTCTGCCTTCGATTCCCACTCCTGTTGCAGCTCCACCTTTCGACACTGTCAAAACAGGAGCAGACCGAGATGTTGAAAGCGCTCAAGTTTAACAGGAGATGGATGGTGAAACAGTCACCAATTGGGCTCGGGAAATGCCAGCCAGGCCATGTATTGAAGCTGCTTTCCTTACAACTGTCAATCAATCAGGCTTTTATTACAGTAATTAAGTCTTCCTGCTGATGCTAAAGAGTAGTTTTGCAACAACCAAGTCTTTTTGCTCCTAGCAGAGCTACTAAAACCACCCCCTTTTTGTGATGCAGCGCTTCAGAGAAGGTAAAGGCTATGGGGCAGGTGCTCTCAAAAGCAAGGGGACACCTTTATGACTGCAAGTCAATCACCAAGAAATTAAGGGCCATGTTGCAGGGCTCCGAGGATCAGACTCGGGTCCTTAATAAGCAAAGTGCAGTTCTAAGGCAACTTGTAGCAAAAACTATACCTAAAGGCCTTCATTGTTTGTCCATGCTGTTGACCTCTGATTACAAGTCTCTTCCAAAAGATAAAAGGGATTTCTCGGGTCAGGAAAAGCTGGAGGATCCCAGATTCTTCCATTATGCTTTGTTTTCGGACAACGTCATTGCAGCTGCTGTGGTTGTAAATTCTACAGTTTTTAATGCAAAGGTATTGCAAATTTAGGTGGTTTCTGCTTTTTCTCAACACATCAATATTATGTGGTTTCTCTAGCATGTAGTGATTCAACTGCATGTGTTCATTGAGGATGTCACGTGCTCTTGGTGTGTGCAGGATCCAGAAAAACATGTGTTTCATTTGGTCACTGACAAATTAAACTATGCAGCCATGAGAATGTTGTTCCTGGCTAACCCACCGGGCAATGCCACCATTGATGTGCAGAATATCGACGATTTCAAATGGTTGAACTCTTCCTACTGCCCTGTTTTGCGCCAGCTTCAGACTGCAGCCATGAAGGAATACTACTTCAAAGCTGATCACCCAGCAACTTTAGCTGATGCCTCCACAAATTTGAAGTACCGGAACCCCAAGTATTTGTCCATGCTGAATCATCTGCGTTTCTATCTACCCGAGGTTTATCCGAAGCTGGACAAAATCCTCTTCCTAGATGATGACATTGTGGTGCAGCAAGACCTGACTCCCCTATGGTCCATAGACTTGAATGGGAATGTCAATGGAGCCGTGGAGACGTGTGGCGAGAGTTTCCATCGGTTTGATAAGTACTTGAATTTTTCAAACCCATTGATCTCGGAGAGCTTCGATTCAAATGCATGTGGATGGGCTTATGGAATGAATGTTTTCGATTTGCAACAGTGGAAGATGCGTGATATGACTGGTGTCTATCACAAATGGCAAGCTCTGGTATGTGTGGCTCTTTCTTATTTAAAAAGATCAACAAAATGACTTCAATTTCTATTTGGTAATGACAATTTTCCTTGGTGCTCCTCATCAGAATGAGCAGAGGGAGTTGTGGAAGTTGGGGACATTGCCGCCTGGCTTGATCACGTTTTATAATCTGACCTATTCTTTGGACAAAAGGTGGCATGTGCTGGGTCTAGGGTATGATCCAAACGTTGATGTTGAGGATATAGAGAAGGCTGCTGTTGTGCATTACAATGGCAACATGAAGCCATGGCTAGAGCTATCCATGGCCAAATACAAGCCATATTGGACAAAATACTTGGATCATAATAACCATTTCTTGCAACAATGCAACGTACACATGTAGAAGTGGTCTAAAATCCCATGCCGCTTGGTGGCATTGATCTGTTAGACTCTTCTGGAGGTGCAAAATCAAGTCATCAGATCCACCGTACACATGCAAATGAGCTCTCAGAGTGCCAGATTTACCACAAGCATGCAAGAAAAGCTGTCAAAATGTCAGATTCGAAGTGCGAGATGAGCTCTCCATGTTACTTATATCCAGGTTTACCACAAACATGCAAGATGTGCTCTCAAAATGTCAGTGAAAGAATACTGCCAGAGCTCTGATTAATTGGTGAACCATTTCAAAAAGCCTACAGTTGGGGTCTTTGACCCTTGCTGCCACGAAGGAGCTTACAGGCACAGCCATTTGTCTTAATACTCAAGTAAAATCCAATTTTGGTGTACTTAGTGGAACGTGAGGAAACAATATATATATTATTGATCTATGCTGTTACAATGATTACCTACATACCATTTGTGATTGCTGTTTATTATTACTTTCTCTCTGGAATCAGGGCTAAGCACCCTACTTGAACTCAGAGCTCTGTAATAGAGCTCAGAGCACAATGCCACTATTGGATCCATGTCCTCTAGCAACATTCATGATAAGGATGGATAGTGGGCTCTTATGGCGTTCAGAAGGCTAGTGTGGGTGGCATTGCAGCCTTCAATGAGGGGGGCATATGCCACCCACAAAGTATATCTTATCCTCAAGCTACCATCCTTGATTTTTTCAACTTAACAAGAATGGGAAACGCCTTGTGAAGGTTCTGTACGTCTATACACCATCACTACTAAAGTTGGAGCTAGGAAAAAAGCTTGGAAGGAGGAGCAAACTATAACAAATCAGACTTTGGCTAGTTTCTTGATGGTGTTTTTACTATACTGCATAATCTTGGATTGCAGCAACCAAGAAATGGGTGCTTGAAGATTACATTCGTTACATTCATAAGAATGGCAAGGCCTTTCTAAAGCACTTCTTGGGGTTTAATATGAGCAGTTGTCTCTCACACATTGTCATATCCTAGATCTAGATCAAGTAATGGACCCAGTTTTGGATGTTTGTCTCTTGAGCTTTTGCCCCACACAGTCACGGCGTGGGTTCAATACCCACTAGGTATCATAGATCAAGGATCTGCTCGAGGGACGTAGCAAATAGTCACCTATATAGGTACGATTTGCTTAAAGTGGTGTACCATTGTGTACTATACCATCATACTATGATTCATTGTAATGTAATTTACAATCAAATTATAAATACTCATAACTTTCTAGCATAATATGATGATCTTTTAAATTTTATCTTGATTTTTTTAAAATATTTCAATCCAATTAGCATTGTGCACATTTTATGATTGTTGGAGTAATTTTGAAATGTATCCTATGTTAAGAACTGCTTTTGTACTCAGGGTTTACTATATAGTGTGTAATACGTGTTTCTCTCCAAGCATTAACCATGGCTCTTTAATTTTTATATTGAGGGTTATAACCCCCCTCTTATGCGAGTCTTGTGCTTTGTCAAGTAGAGAAACAATTGCGCACCTTTTCACACTTCAAACGGAGATTTGCCTCATTTCCTCTCTTTAGGTGGTGTAATCACAAACTTGTTTCTACACTCCAAACTCTTTGTGGATTTCAACATTTGTGTGGTCGGATAGAAGCTGTATTGCCTTAGATCTACCCATACAAACTTTGACAGGCCAATCTTGTGTTTGGTCGAATGTTTTAACATCCTTTGTGAACACATTCCCTCCATGCAAGCCTTTAACATCCTTTGTGAACACATTCTGCGTATTTTTGACAAAATCTCTTCCAATTTGGCAATACATTCCACATGTCTCGTAGGTGATTGCATATTTCCATGCATAGTTTATGTACAACATTATTCCTAATCTTGCATGTAGAGTGTGCATACATGGGCATGATAAAAGCGCAAGTGGAATGTCAAGAATTGGGCTTCAATTCTCATCTAGCTAATCATGATTATTAGGAGGCAAACTTTGATTGTAGCTCAAAATTCCACTTTCCCATTGTCTCTATTTCTTGCCCTAGCTCCTTTCCTTGCATTTCCCCTAGCCCTTGCCCTTGCTCTTTCCTTGCTTGATTGGAACTTTGGTATGATAACAATATAGATATGTAAACATTGTGGTATCACCATGTGTGCATCCATACATGCATTTTAATGTCTTCAAATCACCTACTAAACATAATTCAATTATAAACACGCTAATAACATACATATTTCTCTTTTATGACATGGTGTTGAAGTATACAAGCTCACATCATCCCTAGCTTGTGTGCTTGAGAGCAATCAGTTGTGCGATATAGCAGTGGCCAGTGCTATATAGCACCGGGTAGTGCTAGAAAGTAGTGCTACACTCAAGACTACACCTACCTACTTGCATTGGTGGGCTTCTACAGGAATGTGTAGCCATTGGATGAAGGTGGCACCTTCTACAAAGTTGTTTTACACATCAAGATCTATAATCTTACTAGAGGGATTGATGAGATCATCACTTATGTGGTTGCAACAATCAAATCTTTACAATGCAGTTTTATTGCAGCTCACAGTTGTATGTAGGCAACTATAAAAGCACATAGCAAGCATTGATTGTAATAAGGCTTGTATAATCCTGACTAAGATTGTTAGAGAATAGCTTAGGAATTCTCTTAGGTCTCAAAAAAGTTCATTTGAGAGTGGATTGAGCAATTCTCCCTCAGCCTTAATCCTCATTGGATTGAGATTAGTGTTGTACTTGCAGTTTTGTTATTGTCATTATAAGCTTGTGCTTCCAATCATATCTTGGCCTGATTTGTACTTCATTATCATTGTTTAAGTGCTGAAGTTATAGCCCATTGCAATCTCTGTACTTTCACATGGTCTCAGAGCCCACCCTTGCTATTCTACTTAGCAAGCCTAGTGAGTGTGTGAGATTTTCTCTTGAGTATTCTGATTCTTCTCTTATTTGAGCAAGGAGAGATGGAATCTTTGAGAAACATCAACCTTGAATCTTCAGCAAATCTCAGTGAGAGCAACTATGGCACATGGAAGTACCGAAAGGAGACAATCCTCTTTCTCCATGACTGTTGGAGCATGGTGCTAGATGAAGATAAAAGACCTGAAGTTGATGGTGAAGTCCAAAGTAAATGGGATAAGAAGGCTATGCTTGGTGTTCATTTGCTGAGGCAAAATGTGAAGGATGAGTTGCTTGGTCAGCTCATTGATGTGAAGAATCCCAAGGAAGGATGGGATAAATTGAAGAACTTGTTTGAAGCTAAAAGTACCTCAAAGCAGCTAACAATCAAAAACCAAATCACAAATAGCTCGTGCAAGGAAGGTGAGAGTGCTACTTCATATGTTTTGAAGGTCAAAGAACTCCATGACAAGCTGGTGGCTGTTGGAGACAAGATGACAGACAACGAGATCACTACTATGATAACTAATGGTTTAGGTGAAGAGTAGATAGCCTTGTGCAAATCATTCAAAAGGAGAAACATTCTCTTGATGAGCTTTAACAAATCCTCTTTGATGAGGATCGAAGGAGAGAAGCCATAAAGATTCGGAAAGGCAAAGGTGGAGCTTCTTCACATCATGCAGCCCTCTTCACAAGTAGAGGAAGAGGAAGATATGCAAATAGAGGAAGAGGTAGAGGAGGCAACAACAACAACAACGACCACCACCACCACCACCACCACAACAACGCTTACAACCATGTTGAAAATTCACATCATTCTTAGCCCTCTTATGGAAGAGGAAACAATAGGTCCAGAGGTGGACATGCCTATGGTAGAGGAAGAGGCTCATCTAGAGCAAATGTGGAATGCTACTATTGTCATAAGATGGGGCATTATGAAAGAGATTGCTGGATAAAAGAGTCTCATGGGAAGAAGAAAGGCCATGAGAACTTCACAGAAGTAGGAAGCTCTCATGTTGGGGAGAAAAAACTAGTTTCTATTTCTGAATGTGATGTTGCTAACAATGTACAAGCTAAAAATAGGGATATCTTTCAAGAAACCTGGTGGATTGTTGATAGCGGGGCAAGCTCCCACATGACTTCTCACAAAGAGTTCTTTGGCTTTTGATAATACTCCAAATACAACCATATGCAAATGAGATATCGACATGATGAGTAATGGTAAGAGAACAAAGGTGAATGATGTTCTACTTGTTCCCTCTCTAGCAAGTACTTGATATTAGTTGGTGCTATGGTTGAAAGGGATTACAAAGTTGAGTTTGAAAAGAATCGATGTCTCATAAAGGATAGGAAGAGAGGTTATCAGGTGATTGCAAAAGAAACCAAACATGGAAGGATGTTCAAATTGCATGCATTCATACCCTGTTTCAATGCAGTGACTATGGAAGATAAAAGGATAAGTCCTACAGAGCTTTGGCATAAAAGGTATGGGCATTTGAACTTCAAAAGTTTGCTAAAATTGAGAACCAACTCTATGGCATTAGGAATTCCAACCCCCTACATGATCATTTTGGTGTATGTGAAGCTTGTTGCTATGGCAAGCAAGCAAGGCAAAGATTCAATAAAAGCTCCACAAGAGAGAATTTGGGAATCTTAGATACCATTCATACTGATGTGTGGAGTCCTTCTTAGACCCATTCCTTGAATGGTTCATCCTATCTTGTTACTTTCATTGATGAATACTCAAGATACACTTGGGTGTACTTTCTCAAACAAAAATACAAAGTGTTCTCTACTTTCTTGGAATTCAAAGCCATGGTTGAGAATGAAACATGGAGAACATTCAAGATTCTCAGATCAGATAGAGGTGGTGAGTATCTTGCCAACAAGTTTGATGCTTTCTTGATAGAAAATGGAACCCAAAGACAACTAACTTGCAGTGGGGGACACATCAGCAAAATGGTGTGGTTGAGAGAAAGGACAGGGTATTGGTGGAGTCTGCTAGATGTATGCTCAAAGAAAAAGGTGTGCCTACTATGCTTTGGGCTGAAGCTATTAATACTTCTTGTTATCTCATGAATAGGTCCCCCACAGAAGCCTTGAAAGGCATAACCTCCTATGAAGCCTTTACAGGACCACAAACCTATAGTAAGTCACTTGAAAGTGTTTGGGAGCATTGCATATGCTCATGTGGCTGATAAAGAACAGGAAGAAATTGGATTCCAAATCCATCAAATTTGTTCTCATGGATTATAGTAATGTTAGCAAAGCATACAGGTTGTATGATCCTAACTAGAGAAGTGTGTTTGCATCTAGAGATGTTATTGTGGATGAATATGTAGCTTGGAATAATCTTACAGGTCATACAGTTGAAAACAATGAAAAGGATAGCGTACTAATGCCTCTACCACATGCTAGTAGAGATGAAATTGAAGCTGAAGTGGATCTTAATAGTGATACAGATGAGGATACACATGAAGAACAGCAAATGGATGCTCTTAGGTCTACAAGACCAAGAAAACAGCCCCAAAAGTTAACATATCAAAGAATATGTAACTCAATCTCTCAGGTTGCGAGGAATCAAACTTTGCATTGTTTACTACTGTCATGGCACAAAATGAGCCTGTTTTGTATGAAGATGCATGTTGCAAACATGAATGGAAGAATGCTATGGATGAGGAAATGCATGCCTTGCATAAGAATAAAACACGGGATTTGTGTGAACTTCCAAAAGGAAAGAAAGCTATTGGCTGCAAATGGGTCTACAGAATCAAGCATAACAAGGAAGGACTAATTGAAAGGCATAAGGCTGGGTTGGTTTTCAAAAGGTTTTTGTCAAAAGCATGGGATAGACTATGATAAAACATATGCTCATGTTGTAAAAATGAATTCAGTAAGACTTATCATTTCTCTTGCTACAATGAATAAGTGGAATATATATCAAATGGATGTAAACAATGCTTTCTTGAATGGGCCTCTAGTAGAAGAAGTATACATGGCTCAACCTCCAGGTTATGTTGTGGAAGGTAAGGATAACTTGGTTTGTAGGTTGAAGAAAATCTTGTATCGACTGAAGCAAGCCCCTAGGTCATGGTATACAAGGATTGATAAACATTTGATGACCAATGCTTTCAACAAGAGTATTGCAAACAATACACTCTACTACAAGGTATGCAATGGTAACATAGTCTTGGTGCTATTGTATGTGGATGATTTAATCATTATAGGAAGTAGTGAAAGCTTGATTGGTGAAGTGAAAAGTCAACTTTCATCAGCATTTAAAATGAAGGATTTGGGAAATTTTCATTACATACTTGGTATTGAAGTATATAGGTCAAAGGACTCTACTTTCATCACCCACTGAAGTATGTTACTGAAATTTTGGACAAGTTCAACATGTCCAACTGTCATCCAGTCAAAACACCAATGGAATCTAACACAAAACTCTCCAAGGATGAACGGGGAGTAGCTTATGATGCCACATTATATAGGACTTTGTCTGGTATGCTGATTTATTTGACCATTACCAGGCTAGACATATGTTATGCTGTGAATAGTTTGTTTCAGTTTATGCGCAAGCTCCAAAGATGTCTCATTGGGGCTCAACCAAAATGGAATTAGATACTTGAATGGTACTAGGCATTGGGGCATTAAATATGCTAGTGATAATGTCTTGTTACATGGATTTTCAGATTTTGATTATGCTTCCAACTTGGATGATTGTAAGTCTATTTCAGGTTACAGTTTCTTCTTAGGTGAAGGAGCTATTTCATGATGAGATCATCACTTATGTGGCTGCAACAATCAAATCTTTACAGTGTAATTTTATTGCAGCTAACAGTTGTATGTAGGCAACTATAAAAGCACATAGCAAGCATTGATTGTAATAGGCCTTGTATAATCTCAACTAAGATTTTTTTTTTCAAGAAAGAGACTTCTATTAAGTATGAAGAAGGCATTAAAAAATCAGAGCTATAAGCTGGAATAGAATAGAATCACCCCAATATGTAAGGTGATTTCAACCACTGAGGAGCATCATGATGCCATGAGAGACCTGTGGGACTAGAGGAAAAGAAAATGCCATGGTCCCACTCCTCCATAAATATAGTGCACTTTGCCTACGCGGAATGAGAGGACCCCTGAATACGAGCCCAAGTAGCCATGAGAGTATGGATGATATCACCCCATATGGTACTAATGCACTAAGACCCAAAAAATCTAGACACCCTCAATAGCCTCTGTGCATTTAGCTCTCTAGATCTGCCATGCTATAATACTCTGTTATGTGAGTGAACTTTCTTGAGAATTTGATTATATTTATTCAATAAAAATTATAGTTAGAGAGGAGAGTATATGAATATCTCTAAACAATTAGAGAAATATACAGAAAATAAATTTATGATAAAAATAGCATATTTATGATAAAGATTCCCAAAAAGTAGGTCGGTTTTTGCATACAGTTGAATTTAGTGAAACGGTTGCGATGAGTTGTAGACCAGGCCTATTCCCCTAATTTTAAGTACCAACTCGACTATATTCTGACAAAAAACCAGAGATACAGTGGCTGCAAGTTACAGGCCTATACTTGTATACAGGGAGTCAAGACACAGGCTGAGACAGGCAAACATCTACAGGGAGTAATAATTCTCTTATTGTTTGCCTTATATGGTTTAATTATTGAGAGAGAGAGAGAGAGAGAGAGAGAGAGAGAGAGAGAGAGAGATTAAACATGGTTTATAAGAATTGCAGGTTCCTTGGATGAAGCTCTCTTTTCTTTCTATGTTCTCTTTTCTCCTCTGGTGAGAAGATGTATGATTGTATCAAATTACTTCGTACCTTAATAAATCATTGAAATACTCATATGTGAGACCCCGGGTCTTACGTATGTTCATAAATATTTTTTCGTTTAAGTTTTCCATTTAATTCTTCTTCTAAGGTTGATGTATTAACTTGTAGTTAACTTATTTAAAGTAATTTATAAAATTTGTTGAAATCTTGTACTTGTAGTTAACTTGTAGGTAACTTATTTAAAGTAATTTGTAAAATTTGTTGAAATCTTATGCTTGGAGAAAAGGTCGTGTAATAGTGGTATCAGAGCTACATGCCAAGTACAAGATCTTTTCACATGCTTAGGAAAAGAAAATCAAAGATGTGGGTTATGGACTAACCTATTAATAATTGGACTATAGTGCTTTTGCTATTTTGCAGAACATCATTGCAATCGAATCTATATAAGAGTGAGTTATTATTAAATAGTGAAATTCAAGTTTTCATTTTATTAATCAAGATTGTTAGAATTGTTGCTAGTCATTCATATTTATATTTTTATTTAAACTTTTAATGTATTGAAAAATCATTTCTATCTATTGTTTATTTATAATCTCACATCCTCTCAGATAACTTTTCAACACTCAAGGTTAGTATCTATTATCTTGTATCCATAATCAATTTATCTTTCATTGTTATGATGTTAAGTTTCTCACGAATTATGTTCAAGAATTTTATATTGCTTATTCATAGAAACCATAATGATTCACATCTCTTGGAGTGTTAAGTTGTTTTGACAGATAATTTCAATCACACCATAATAATGGAGAACAGTTATACTCTATTTGTCAATTCTTGAATGGATACCTGAATGGTTTTATCCCACCTATTCCAACCTTGCCCAATCTTACTTTCAAACAAGGGCCAGTTGATATGATGCAACTGAGGACAGTTGCTATCCTGGGGTAGGAGGGATGTCACGGTTTGTCTGTCCATCTTTCTATGGTTAATTGGGGATGCCTAATTACCACTATGTTTGTAGCATGGCACTTGGGTGATTTCGAATATTCCGTGTAGGACATATGAAATTAGGGATAGCTGGAACTAAGTATTGGATTTATTACTTATGTGATGTTCGTGGACTTTAAGCATGTGTTGCTAACTTGTAGTGTGTTTGAATGGACAACCTTGCATAGGTTGGTGAGATTGACGGGATTTGCACTCGTAAGCCGTCGGAATGGTTGGGACATCATGGTGGTTAAATGCTGTGATGAGTAATTACCGAGAAGGGTTTTCTCAGCCACACACTGGGGACGACAGTTGTTTTCTCGGGAAAGAGGCACTGATCTGATGTGTTTGATCACCCTCTGGGGTCATTGGGGATACCCATGGCTTAGAGAAAACTGGACTTGAGTATGGGTTAGTACTCATGATTGTTGTTCGTGTTAGTAGTTGTGAGCTGCTAACATTGTGTGATGGTGGACAACTGGTATAGTTGGAGAGAGTGTGAGCATGTGTTGTTTATTAGCCAGGGTGAATATGGTATGAATATAAGACAATGAATCAAGATGGTTGATATCTGAACAACACGGGTATGCTTCTTATCAACTGTTTTTTTTGGAAGAAAAAAAGAAATATATTTAACAACATGCATACTTTGTTATTGATGGTTTTGGTAGGACTTGCCAAACACATTTTATTGGTAATGTATGATCTAATGTACCATGAGTACAATCCTGCTGGTTTGTTGGACTTTTCTTTTGTCAAATTTCTAAACCAGGTTTTGCAGGACAGTTGCTTTCTTAACCGAGAGGACTGTTATGTGAGTGAACTTTCTTGAGAATTTAATTATATTTATTCAATAAAAATTATAGTTAGAGAGGAGAGTATATGAATATCTCTAAACAATTAGAGAAATATCAAGAAAATAAATTTATGATAAAAATAGCATATTGATAAAGATCCCCAAAAAGTAGGTCGATTTTTGCATACGGTTGAATTTAGCGAAACAACCCTTGCGATGAGTTTTGGACCAGGCCTATTCCCCTATTTTTAAGTACCAACTCAACTATATTCTAATAAAAAACCAGAGAGATACAGTGGTTGCAAGTTGCAGGCCTGTACTTGTATACAGGGAGTCAAGACAGGCTGAGACAGGCAAACGTCTATAGGGAGTATTAATTCCCTTATTGTTTTCCTTATATGGTTTAATTACATGAGAGAGAGAGAGAGAGAGAGAGAGAGAGAGAGAGAGAGAGAGAGAGAGAGAGAGAGAGAGAGAGATTAAACATGGTTTGTAAGAATTGCAGGTTCCTTGGATGAAGCTCTCTTTTCTTTCTATGTTCTTTTTTCTCCTCTGATGAGAAGATGTATGATTGTATCAAATTACTTCATACCTTAATAAATCATTGAAATACTCATATGTGAGACCGCGGGTCTTACATATGGGGGGGGGGGGGTAGATTGGACCTAATGCTTTTGTCTTGTGTTCATAAATATTTTTTCGTTTAAGTTTTCCATTTAATTCTTCTTCTAAGAAGGTTGATGTATTAACTTGTAGTTAACTTATTTAAAGTAATTTATAAAATTTGTTGAAATCTTGTACTTGGAGAAAAGGTCCTATAATATATTGGCAACAATCTCCCAATTGGTGTCAAACCTCTGTTTGGGGGGGTGTATAAGCAGAGTGAGGGACATCTTGCAACAAACCATGCTGGGCAATAGCTCTACAAATGAAAATAGTAGTTTGTACCACTGCCCTCATAAAAAACATGTGGACTGGACTGGGAGAGCCAAGCAACTGACCCCTAAGTCACATGCATGGCACGGCCACTCAATTTGCCCATAAGTTAGACTACAAAACCCCAAATCTGCTGTGCAGTATTGCATCCCCATAAACAATGTTGTACAGTCTCAGAATCTGCTGCACATCTTAGGCAGGTTGGTGCTACAACAAAGATCGATCTCCACTGATTGGTGGGAAGACCACCATGTAAAAATAACCAAAAGAAATGAGAGATCTGACTCCTGTATGAATGCCAAAGCCTATGCCAATATTTGTGTTGTATCGTTGGAGAATCCCAATAAGGCCTGAGAGTAGGGATCCTATGCATCTGTCGAGTGAGGAGAAGCCTAAAACTGAAAAAAGGAAGGCTTTTCAATGGATCAAAGGCATCAATCCACTCCCACTCTCCTAGATCCCAGTGAAGATATCTAATAGGACTACCACCATATAGCCACAAACACCAAGAGCCACGAGTCACTATCTCTGAGGAGAAGGGTCAATGAACCAATGCTTCCCCGAACAATAAATAATCCTCACTGTACTAAGCCTAGTATTTGGGATGATCTCCTTTGTGCTACATCTCCTCAATGTCCCTCCAGGCATGATAGAATAAACGATGCAATTTGTAGCCTCCTGTCTCGGGAGAGCAACAACTTGCAGAGGTATGCCTATCCTTGAAAAGACTCCCAACCAACTCAGATGATAGTCTCCACCATGAAAGGTCCTAGAGAGCCACTCATGCAGAATAGTTGCATCAATCTGATCAATACGTATGCGAGAGCCCCTAAGATGCTGAATGGATGCAACTCTCCGATCCTCTGGAAGACTCTTAAGGGTCTTCCAAGCAAGAACAGTATGCACATCTCTCCCATCCTGACCACTGCATGTAACGAGATGCACCAAGTGGTCGACTGGCCTCATCCTCCCTGATGAACTCTTTCCACACAATAGGTTGTCGGTCAGCCTCATCTAAAGACATAGGAAGCCTTTGTCGCAAAAATACTCATGCTTCTCCGTGCTCTAAAAATGGCTGCAATAAGAGGGGAAGATGGTGTCCTGATATCAGCCTCTGTGAATAAAAACCATGTGCTGGACAGCCAATCTGTCCCAACATGGGGTGTACGTCCATAAATTTGAGACAAGAAAAGATCCTTCCAAGGCTCAGCGCCATCCGTAAATTTGAGACCACAAGTTTGTAGAGCAACGCCATCCGGATCAATAATATTCAACCCCCCCTCTCGACTAGGCTGAATAGCTATGAGCCTCCAAACTTGACCAAAGAAAATTGCGGATCAATCTCTGTAATTGACGAATGCACACATGAGAGAAGCACCAACAAGAGGCAATAAACCAAGCCGAGGCAATACCTGATTAACCACAAAAGCTCTGGAGGCTAAATCTAATCTCTTGAAGCCCAATGAAGAAGCTTCTTGTGGATACTCATAATTACCAGAGCAAACTGTTGTGTAGGAGAAATATCAACCCCAACTGGCAACCCAAATATCTAGCAGTGCATCCTCTATTGATCCAAGTAAAACTAAGCTCTGCACCCCAAGCAACTCTCAGTGAGTCACTAATCCAAAAACTAATAGATTTGTGACAATTAATGAGTGCCCCTACTGCCAAACAAAACTCTTCCAGTGCTACCCGGAATGAACATAAGCATATGCGTGAGGCCTCCAAGAACATGGCTATGTCATCAGCTAATTTAGAGTCAACCAACTGCTCTTGACTACGAAGAGGCAACCACAATCTAGAAATACTAGCAGTGGAGCGGAGGAAGATGCTCATGGCCTTTGCAACTATGATATATAATAATGGGGCTAAAGGGCAACCCTGTCGTACTGAGAGAGAAATCTAAAACTGCTCTCCTCTATCACCGCAAGAGAGTACACTATTGTGGGCATCACGATACATGCATGAAACTCCCTTGATCCATCTCTGAGAGAAACAAATATGGCCAAGAGTACCCTCAAGGAAATCCCAATCCACTCTATCATAGACCTTCTCAAAATGCAAGAGCAGAATGGCTAAGGGCTGATTGCGTGGTTTGGCCCATTCCACGGCCTCCCAAAATGAGAAAATGTTATCAAAGATTCTCCTTCCATGTAAGAATCCATTCTGAGTATCATGAATGACATCTTGCAAAATCGGCTGCAATCTGATGCTCACTGCCTTAGCAAGAATGCAGTCCCAAGTAAGGTGATAGGTCTCCACTGGCCAATCAATGTCTCATCCCCATTCTTAGGGATAAGATAGATAAGCCCCTCACAGTGAGAGAAGAAGGCATAGAAGCTGTGTCCCACATCTCTTGGAGAGCCGATGTGATCTCAGCCCCAATCTCATCCCAAAAAGTAATGAAAAAAATAGGGGAGAGGCCATCCTCTCCTAGACACTTACCCATGAGGTAAGGCATGAAGAGCATGACTGAACTCCTGCATAGAAAAAGGGGCATCTAGAATGGCACACATCTCCTCAGTGTGATCAAATATGGCAATGCATTCCAAACCTTCCTTTGTGCCCTATGTGTCAAATCAGAGTGTGGCTCAGCACTAAGAAGTTGGTAATAGAAATCAGTGGCAATTTGTCTAACCACATAAGAGGATCTGAGTGAAGAGTGCCACATGAATCCTACAACTTCCCGACACTATCTCCCGTATGAGATGGGTTGTGAGTAGCAAAGAAATGTTTGTTGCATCTGCCACCCATCTGGTCCAAAAGGATTCATGGGCATGGTAACGGTACTCTGCACGTTGCTCAAGAGAGTGATGAAGTTTTGCCCTAACAGTACATAAAAAATCTGTAACCCATTGAGCATGAGGATGTTTCTCGTGCTATTTTTGTAAGGCAACCAATCTACGTCTAATAGCCCTTTCTAAATCCAAGGCCTCTTTCCTCTTAGAAATGGCACATATAGTCACTAATATCATAGAGAGCAGAGGCCAGGCTTTGTGAGAAATCATGAGATCTCCAAATATCAAGCATGTAATAGCTCTGCATCTAAAAACAAATGATCACGGATATATACATGGGGTGTTGATCCACGGCGGGGTGGATCTCTAATGCATAAAAGCACTGGGCAATGATCGGATTTAGAGGTGCCTCTAGCAATAAAAGTATGCCACCCTCTGTTGAGCACTCGATCAGAGGTGCCTGCAGCAATAAAACTATGCCCCCCTTCATCGAGCACTCGATCATCGACATAAAATCTGTCTAACCGTGCATAAATACATCCTGCATTGTCTCCTCGAAATGTCATCCTCATGCCAACAATCTCTGCCATGAACGGAGAGTATAAACCTCTCCCAAGATGCTCTTTCATCAAGAGGATGCACCAAGCCCTCATGTCCACCTCTTTTATCCATTGGCATCTCAACCATGTTAAAATCCCCACCAATAATCCAATGGTTGTGGCAAGAGGCATCAACCTAGTGAGAGATTTCCAAAAGACAATCCTCTCACCTCTATGGTTAGGAGCATAGAGGTTGAGAATACCAATGCATGTAGTACCTTGCATAAGAAGGATCCACTACGCTCTCGCAGACAAAATGACACCATGTCCAATGATGCAAGGCAAGACCAAAGCTGAAACGGAGATACATACACCATCTTTGGTACCAATAGCTGGTGACCTAAAGGTGTGTCCCGAGAGAAGCTTGCCTGATCTCCCACATTGAGTAGCATCTAGTTTATGCTCTTGCAAGAGCAATACATCCATAGGTCCACCAATGATGACTACACAATGAAGCAGAGTGTTGACAATTTGATTCCGTCGACGTGGAAAAAAGCCCCCAAGACCTTGAATGTTCCATGAGACAATCCTACAGAGTAAAAACGACTAGATCTTGTGTTTGACAAAGGACCCCCTTTAGAGACGGAGATACATTTTGCATAGGTAAGGGAGGGAAAATCTGACAATGAAAAACCTACCTCTCATTCCCACTTCGGGGAAAAAACAAGGCTCGTCCTCAAATCTAGAGAGGTACCATGACATTACGACTGCACAACATAATCCTCGAGGGTGCAATCATCTTGTAACTGTAATGCACAATCCTCTTGTGAGGGATCGAAATCATATGCCTACAGAGTCTTATCCTCCAAATAAGGATCAACATCCTGTGAGGCAAGAGCTGCATAAGGGTTGGGGTGCTCCAGTAGGGGTGCGGGTGAAGGAGTAAGTACAGGGGTGTGAGGGAACCTGCCATCTTTAACCACAACCCAACACTGTGTGGTTTGCTGTGGCATAGGGGCAACTGGAATCTAGGCAATTGCAGAAGGCATCTGATGGGTAGGATCACGTCGCCTCCTAGCATGGCCCCTCAATTTGGGACAATCTCTAGCAATGTGGCTATGTCAATGACAAATCCGATACCTATCAGGTCTGCCTGCAATCTCCATCCTCTGGTAGAAATGAGAGCCGTCAGGTCTCTGAAGCATAATATGGTTGTCAATAATCAATGGATCAGGAACAAGCACAAGGACTTGGGGTACATCATTAGAAGTGGCGGTAATAGCCGCTCTGCGAAAGCTGAGGCGGGAGAGCTTGGAAGGGCCGATACCTCTAGAACCTGGCCAAAGGTCCAATAAGACCTAGGAAGAGTAAAGAACCGCAGTGAGAATGGGGTAAGGCATTGATCCTCCGCTGGATCAAATCCCACCTGGTACTAGAAAAAAAATCTTCCTAGGGCCAAGAGGGAAGAGAATCAAGGTCCACTTGGAAGAAGCCTCAACCAAGAAAATGAGTATTCTGGAAGTGCACAATCAGCTCCGAAGGGAGAGCTGCTAGAAGCCATTCACAGGCTTGCGAATGAGAGGGGTGGGAGCCATAAACCCTCGCACAAACAAGGGTGGTTTGGACCTCAATGTCAATGTCGTGCTAAAGAGAGGTGAGCTCGTCTTGCGAAAAATTAATAATTCTCCCAGCCTGTGGGGGTGACGAAAGATTGTTAGAGCATAGCTTAGGAATTCTCTTAGGTCTCAGCAAAGTTCATTTGAGAGTGGATTGAGCAATTCTCCCTTAGACTTAATCCTCATTGGATTGAGATTAGTGTTGTACTTGGCAGTTTTGTTATTTGTCAATATAAGCTTGCGGTTCTAATCATATCTTGGCTTGATTTGTACTTCATTATCCCATTGCCATCTATGTACTTTCACACATGTAGGATAGATGACCTATGAAAGTACCATTTCAAGGATTGGTGTAATTCTTTGGGAAATTCAAATGATGCCAACCACCACTTTTTTTTTGTTGCACCCAAAAATATTCGTTTTTCACTCTCTTTCTCTTCTTCTTTTTGACTTGAGAGTCATTTTACACCTTAGTATTTATCTTCATTTTATGCCCCTTGTATCTCCTCTAATGATTACTCCCATTGGATCTCTGATGAAGCCTAGAGTTGTTCCTTTGGTGATGTCTCCCCTCTTGCCTTCTTAGAGCCATGTTCATCATCAATGTTAGGGTAACCATATCTAGCTTATGACCCTTGATAATTGGACATTCCTTCAACTTTAATGCAAAAACAATCATTCCATTGCACTCTACAGCGAAATCATTCATACAATTAGAAGGGCACAAAGGTGTGTTTATGTCATGCCTTAATATTTTATCATTGCTCTGTGAGTAACTTTTATCCAATGAGAGAGGTTTTCACCACCAAGAGAGAGAAGGGGCATGCTTTCATGTAGAGAGAGAGAGAGAGAGAGAGAGAGAGAGAGAGAGAGAGAGAGAGAGAGAGAGACATAAATTATTAAAAAAAGAACAAAGAACAAAAAATGTAGAAAAGAAAAGAATAGAAATTTTAGAAAAAAAGGGGGAAATTTTGATTCAATATATAAACATATAACTAGCTTTAATATTAGACTAGTATATAGGTTGAAATAATATTAGTAATAGAATTAGTTATGATATAAAATAGGTTAGAAAAAAGAGAGATCAAGTTAGACTAGATAAAATGAAATAAATCTAACCTAATAAAAACTAAAACCTACATTAAGAAGATACTTAGTTAATTAACTAATAATAATTTAAGGTCGATTTAAAAAAACATTAAAGAACTTAGAAATAATATTAGGTTAATTGAAGTTAAAAAATTAAAAATTAATCTTATAGAGTAAAATTACAAACTAAATCAGATACATTAAATCAACTCAAAATCTTAATTAAAATAAATTAAACATTGAACTGAATTGACTTAAATAAATTATTTAAAAAATTAAATAATTCAAAACTTAATAAAATATGATTTAAACATAATAAATTTTAATAATTTTAAGAAAATATAAATATTAACTCAATGTGAACACGAAAAAAGTAAAACATTTTAAAAATCCAATAGAAACTTGAGAATTAGGATAAATAGAAGTTAAATAGTGAAAAATAGTAATTAATTAAAAATTTAAACACCCATTGATATAGAACATAGTTAGTATATAGAGTTAAACTAACTTACAATTTGAGCAATCTAGGCTAGGTCTGACCAAAAGTAGTATAAGAAAATAAGAAAATAAAAACATTAGAAGAGAAAAGCCTAGAAAATTAAGTGTAGAAAAGCTCACAGAGACACAAATCTAGAGGAGTAGAATACATGAAGAACAAACTAAGAATAAAACATCATTGTGGCCTCATTCCACAATTCGGTCCAAGAGGCTTTTCAAAATATTATTGGTGATGACGAAGTTAATATTAGTTCATAGGCCCTTGATCTTCTTACCAATCGAGCCTAGGATCTCAAGTAACACCACCAAGCACATCAAACAAGGATCCTTAAAACCTCAGCTTCAACAGAGGAATAAATGTAAGAAAATCAAGTGAACAACAATGTGCATGCTGAAAGTGGACTTTCAGTCTCCACAAGAAGACCCCCTTTGGCAATGTCTTTAAAAGTGACCACTATGTGTGGCCAACCATGGAAGTATTTTACCATGCCATAAAGGTCTAGATGATGCTAATGGAAGTTGGTACCTTCATTGAGATCAAAGATCAACCGGTCTTTTCTTGTCCACATTGGTTCTTAGGAACCTCCTCTCTAGATGAGGATGATGAGCTGGAAGAACGGCATGTGGCAATGATAGTAGGAGGGTCAAGGACCTTGGCATAATAGAGGCCACTGAAGTTATTGATTTGGAGACGTATCTTTGTGGTGGTGAGGGGTGTGGGGCCATAAAGTTGTAAGCTAGCCCTTTTTCTTTTATGTAGTTCCAAAAGCTAAGAAGTGAACATCCATCAAGGCAAACATACATGAAAACTTTAAGTCCAAAGACTAACAATCATGCTCTAGCACTGTGATAGGATTATGTTAATCCAATTCTAGGATTAACAAGAGCTACCGCCATTATCTTATATCAAGGAGTCACAATAGATACACCAAAGGGTCACACATTCAAGATATCAAGCAATAGTGTCCAAAGCTACAACTTGTACGGGCACCCGTAATGGTGTGACAGAGTATTTATGGCAATTCCCGCATCAAGAGCGTGTGGTAGCAAGTTAGGATGAAGTCCTAAGTGATGTACTTCATGGATATATTATGAGAGTAGTCATTGTAATAGCATTAGGCCTTTTATGAGCCTAAAGTGCCTGGCCGGCTATGTGTGAACACTTATGGCCATGTATATAAGTGAATTTCTCTCATAATACAATATACTCTCCCATTGTGCAATTGAGTCTTGCTCTTGCTAATCCTCTTGCTAATCTCTCTCCCTAATGCATGCTAGTGAGTGTGTGTGAGTGAAGTGAGGTGAGAGGAGGGACGAGGACCCGTAGTTCAACGCGACGGTGTGATAACGCTCGCGGGAGATGCGGTGGAATTGCTTCTCAAGGAGTTGTAGAGCTTGGAGACCTCAAGGGTTATGAGCTCAGCCATTGGAAAGATCCTCACGATAGCCGTGGTTCACAAGGTAAGCTCTTTTTGGATGTGTTTCAAGGAGGGTTAAGGTGAGCCTTAACAGATTAACAAATAACAAGTCCAAATGTAAACACACCAAAAGTAAACAAACTTTAAAGCTTCTTACTAAGAGTTTTTCTCTCCTTGTACACTCAATTACAGAGTAACAACGTGAAAAATTTTCAAATTAGTCCTATTTTGAACAAGTTAAACTCTAATCCTATGCCAAATATATGAAATAAGAGCTAATGCATGGTAGATTATAATACATAATTGCGTAATCCTAATTCCAAATTAGTGGTGGAAAATATTTTTTTTCCACCACTAATTCCAAATTAGTGGTGGAAAATTCCAAATCCACCACTAATTCCAAATTAGTGGTGGAAAATATTTTTTTTCAATCCATACATGGTCAATATGAAGTTATAGGCTTGTAGAGATCGATCTCCTCATTCCAATAGTGGTCTCAAATTTTAAATCTAAGTCTAGAAACTCGAATTATGAGTAAAATAAGTTTTATTGTAAACTAATCAAGCAGTGAGAATTTTGATTAATGCTTAATTAATCACTAGTTAGTCTCAAATCTATAAATGCAGTGATAATGAAACCCTAATACTACTACTATTGTAATGCAATTAACTAATTTTTATAATTTTCTAAAGATTATTAATTCATAGTGGGTACTTTAGATTACTCAGAGAGAGCTAACAAAAATTGTCACCTCATAAATCCATTAAAAAATCACACAATGTACACATGTTTAACCACAAAATCAACTAACAAAACTAATAAAAAACAATAAATTAAAAACAACACCAAAATCCATGGGTGAGCCCAACCCGATCCTTTCTTTTCTCCTTTCTCACCTCATTGTGTCTCCACACAGTGAGCCCAAAAAGAGTAGGAAGATACAAGGAGAATACCATAGATACTACCTTATGGGCTAAGGAGGTCACCTCTCTCCCCAGTAGTAGTGGTCCCAATGCGAAGCCAAACTCAAAGGGCTAAGGGATAAGCTAAATCGTTATACCCACAGAGAACCAAAACCAATGAGAGTACTTACTTGTTTGTCATGTGGATAAGAGTGGCTATACCCATTTAGATATTCCTAAGGAAGGCTCTCGCTAAAATAGATAACTTGTGCTGACTCGTAAAATATTATAGTAGCTCAAACAGGACACAAACCCCTACAAGAAGCTATGGGGTATGAGACAAGTACCTGCCAAGCTCTCTCACACTCTGACAATCTCTCTCACCACACACACATACTCAAGAGAAGGTAGAGTAGAGAAGCTAGTGCTCTTTAATCTCATATAGGGAAAGTATTTATTCTCATTAGAGAAGTTATTCTTTTACACAACTTACGAGCACCAAGACTTGCGCAACTAGCCTTAGTCTAAACTACTTATATGTGTGTCCACGCCTAACTAATGTATATCCCTTTGATGCTATCATTACACTTAGCTCAGTAACCCCTTGATTACATTGATTAGAGGGGAAAAATTAATAGATTTACATGAAGTGCTAAAAAATCACTCGAGCGGGATAAAATTACAAAGTGACCCAAATGAATAGATTAGTTGATGCCGATCACTCCTAATGACACTGAATGCTAAAAAAAAAGGTTGTCCACCTCATTAATCCCACCATTAAGTGGAGAGTGTTTGTTTGTACTTCCTAGAACTCAGAGTTTTCCACCTAGTTAGCCACCAAAATGGTGTTAACAAATGTCATTCTGCTTTTCATAGCACTTCTTCTCTATATAACCTGATTTTCCACAATAATAGCTATTTCCACTTTGGTTTCTTTGCCATCCACCACCTTGGTCTCTCTTTGGCTCTCCCCCTACCTCTAGAGTGGCCTCTTTCACCTGTTTATACATTAGATTCCTGTTGTTACTGACCATAATGCCTACTCTTGCACATTTCCAGAAGATTATTTACTGTCGACATTCATCTCCTTAGTGATTAGAAGGGCTATAAGATCCTCGAAGTTTGGGAAGTTTTCTCGAGTTCAAATAGATGTCTGAAAGTTGATCATACTCTTTGCTAAGCCCATTTAATGTGACTGACACTAAGTCATCGTAATCAACAGGAGCTCCAATGGAACTGAGGACATTTGTAAGCCCTTTAACTTTCAATGAGTAATCATTACTCATGTCTTATTCCTCTGCACATTATGTAGCTCTTGCTTTAACTGCATCTTTATTGCCTTGGTACTTGTGCTTCCCATGCATCCTTAAATGTTGGTACATCCTATATATGACCAACCGTAGTATCTAACATGTTAACACATAGCCAATACATGACTTTCTTAGCTCTCTTAAAGGGCTATGCCTGTTGAGGAGTGACATATTCTTTGAGAACTTTTTGGATCCTTCTCGTCATCTAGAATAAAATCTAGTAATATTTGCCTATGCGGAAGTTTCTCATCCTGAACTTCCATGATTATTCTTGTCTAGCTTTTTTCTTGCAATGTGGGATAGACGATTAGACATGACTACTTATAGCAACTTACCAAATAGTGCTTGTAGAAACTTCTACACTTTTATAAACAAATCTCCAACATAATCATCTCTTGTAGTACCGTAAACCTGTAATATTGTAACAATAGATGGACTAGTCACATAAACATACACGCAAAAATCTTAGATTCTCTCCACATACTCTCCTGCAACCAAAATTTAGTCGTAACTTTTTAACGAACCAGAAAGTGAGCATAAAAATTTACAGTTTTCATAGAGTGCATGTGGAAAACTTCCAAAATAGGGCCTAAAATGACCTCAAAAATAATATAATACCCCTTTGCTTCACCACAAAGGGTGGCTCTAGATGTGACCGCACACCATATTGTTGTACCTACCTGTGCTGTTGTTGCCTGGCAGAGCTATTTGGAGAGATTTTCTTCCAAATCAAAGGGAAAGAGATGGAGTTATTAGCCATGTATCACTTCCTTTGCTTGCCCTTTTCTTTCCTCTTGAGCTCTTTACATGAAGAACCGGTGCTCTAATACCATGGGAAGAATGTGAGGGGGAGAGGGTGAGCTTGAGCTCCTTGCAAACAAACACACACATAACAGTAGATAATTTTCTTCTATTCTCTTCTCTTCACTGTAACCATAAAATAAAGATGAAAGTAAGTACTATAAGGAAAAGTACTCTCCTACTATAACACACAAAGGTCAGACCATATTGTGAACCTACCTACATGAGCTGGTGTTATAGCTATGCCATAACTCTAGTAAACCAAATTTTTATCACACAATGTGTTGGTAGCATATCACCCATAATTTCACCAACCATGCCAATGGCATAATTGCACAGATGTCACCCTAGCATGTCACCCATAGCTGCACTAGTTGAGCTCGATATCTCAGCATGGGTTACCACGCACTGTGATGATGCAGGATAAGATGGCGTGGAAAGTGGGGGTGGAAATAGGGTTCGATAAAAAGCTTTTCTAACGCCCCCCCTCAATGTCCACCCTATTTGGTCCAATGTGATAAATATGGTGCTCCAACAAATCTCTCCCCAGAGCCTTTGTGAAAATGTATATGCAATTCTTTGTCTTGTGGGGCTATAGAGACAAGCTCCACATCTCCATCCATAATTATTTCATGCACATAATGATAATGTATCTCAATGTGCTTCATGTGAGCATGAAACCCTAGGTTCTTGGTAATAGCCATGCAACTCTGATTGTCCCAAGGCAATAGTGTCGCTTCCTTCTGAGCAACACCCATGTCTGCTAAGATCCTCCTTAACCACACTACTTCAAATGAAGCAAAGCATGTTGCCTTCTTATACTCAACCTCTGTAGAAGAAAGTGCCATTGTAGGTTGCTTCTTATGTTAATCTAGGATGTACCCAATAAGAAAATAGTAACTAGAAATAGATTTCTTGCTATTCCAGACCCAATAAGAAAATATTAACTAGAAATAGATTTCTTGCTATCATAATCTCCTGCCTAATCTGAGTCACAAAAATCCAATCAAGGAATTGATTGATTTGTAAGTGATGCCATACCTGCATCCTATCTTCCAATGGCTCTTTTATATGGATCTATGGGTTGATCTTGCTGATCTTCCACGGAGATTCCATTCTATTATATGAATATATTGCCGGTTACTATGAGCTAGGAACTATGGAAAAGGCCCCTGAGTGAACAGGTGGTGAGCGTTCTGCAAAGCAACGTCGCTGCGCAGCAACGCCACGCTGCGAAGCTGCTCCCTAAGCAGCTTTTGTTCACCGTGGCGCAACCCTAAGCAGCTTCTGTTCACCGTAGCCCAACCCTAAAAACCTTCTGGATTTTGGGTTCGGGTTTGGGTTTTTTGGGGAAGATCAAACTCCCCATAAACTTCCTATACTCCTTCATATCCACAAGTGGAGAAGCATATTCAAAGAAAGCTTTACATCAATCTTCATGGGTGCCTCCACGGGTGTAGCCACCCCGCTTAGTTGCACTCATCCATGCCAACATAAGCCCAAGATTTGTTATATCAAACTCAACATCTCTTGTGTCTCTGTCGGATCATCTCTTCATGGTTCCTTGTTTATAATGAGGTCGTCCACATATAGGAAAATGATCATGTACTTGCCTTGCTCAAAGCAAATATACAAATTTTTATTTGATGAACATTTAGAAAGACCAATACTTACAAAGAAAGCATCTATCTATTGGTACCAGGCCCCAAGGGGCCTATTTCAACCCATACAATGCCTTCTGGAGTCTGCACACTTTATTTTTTGAGGAATCACTGTAGACTTAAGCTTAACGAGAGGGCTTTTAGGCCTTAAAAATGTTCCAAGCACATAACATCCATTAGATGGGGGGGATTTTGACCCCGTTTTGGGCTTAACAAAGGTACTCCCTACTACAAACGGGAGAAGCATAATAAGTGCTATGTAATGACACTATATAGCATCATATACATTATGAAAAAAGATAGGAAATGACCAAGCTTAGTATATTTAGGCTATTTTGGGTGCCCAAGTGCAAATAAGGGTGAGTTATATATAAGTGAATTTTGTATAATGTAAACACACAATCCCTTTTGTGTTAATTGAGTCTTGCTTATCTACTTAATCTCTTGTGCTTTAGTCATGTATGTGAGAGAAAGAGAGTTGAGAGTAGAAAGCATGAATCTTGGTGCATGTGCCTCTTGCTTGCTTTGTGAGAGTGATCAAGAGTGAGAGAGGTAAGTCTTGTTTTGCAGGAGGTGAAGCTAACTTCTTGGAGGTGACAACAAGGAGGAGATTAGGGAGATATGAGCTACCAACCACTACTGGTGCTTGGAGGTCAAGGAGATCCTAAGCCAGAAGCGAGCTAAGAATCCCATAGCAGTTGTAGTATGTTTAACTTGCTAGAATGAAGGAGTCCTTAAGAGAGTAGAAATAGGCTATAGCACATGTCTTCTTCTGCAATATGCTTTGCTAACTCTTGTTCCTATGTTCCCATGCCTTCTTCTTTGTAATATGCTTTGTTAACTCTTGTTCTTTTGCCTTCTCCTGATTGTCTAGGATTTCTCCTCCTTGGAAAAGAGCCTTGAGATAACCTCCATTCTTAGTTTTGTTGTTCAATTTTTGTCAGCTTCTCAATCTCACCTTTTAGATTATTATACACAAGACTTCTACCCATGCCACCTTGGATCCTCCCTCTATTGTTTTCACCAATCCATAGTTTTTCTTGCACATATAGTAGGGTTTATGGACAAGGTTTATCACTTCTACCATAAACTTCATTTGTTTTTATATCTCCTCCTCCAAGTTGTCTGTGATCGTGTATTTTTTGCTCTTCCCTCCAACAACCCGAATTGTTGGATGAGATCTTCCTCCTCCAAGAGCTTGATGCACTGGCTTGATGTCAACCTTGCCCACTATAGGGAGCTTGAATACCACTGCTACATAGGCTAGCAATAGCTTCACTTTCTTTCCAGATGGTAGTTTTAACATGTTTGGCCAACCGCCTTTCTACATGTATATTAAGTTGCAGCAGTTCCTTCCATGGGCTTTAGGTAGAGTTTGGGGTGCCTCAATACGTGGCACCCCATTGACCTTGGTAGCCGGTCATCCGGCTTTTGGGACTTGGAAATTTTTCTAAGGCCATGTCCAAACATTGATTCGTGCAAAATGGTGCGAACATATGTACACACACATGTCTAGATGTCACGTGTATAGACATGTGGGAGGTGGGATTCGAACCCAGTACCTCCCTCGTCCCAACAAGCACATGCCTTACCAACTCTACTATGGCACAACCGTGACAAACCCATGTTTGCACATGTATACAGCCCAATTTCTATACATAGGCACCTACACCCGCGGGCATGCGTGCATTCAAAAGAGCCCCCCCGGGGTCGGCACCGGTTGTGGGCCTGGTCAAATGGGGTGCCACGTATTGAGGCACCCCGATATTTACCTAAAGTCCCTTCCATGCACCCCTGAAAACTCTTTGAGGCCTACTTTCTTTAACCATTATGTATGCTTTTCTTGTTTTTAAGGGATAGAGAGCTAAGGTGTTCAAACTTTATTGTTGATTACTTTCTTTGATTTTGGTCACAAGCTCTTTCTTCTTGGGTTCCTCTCTCTCTCTCTCTCTCTCTCTCTCTCTCTCTCTCTCTCTCTCTCTCTCTCTCACACACACACACACACACACACACACACACACACACACACTTACTTTATCTCTTACCTTGGTGAGCTGATGAAAGCCTTGGCTACTAGATTGGGTGGGAGGAGCAAAGGCAGAAGGAGGCGAAGAGGGGGTGGCCCTAGCATGGTGGGCACGAACGATGTTGCAAACGGTGGTGCGAGTAGCGGGAGTAGAAACTCTGGTGAGCACTGGCAATGGAGCAAAAGGATAGGGTAGTAGTGGATGGGGGTGAGGGTGGTGTCATGGGCCGGTGATAAAGGCAGTGTGCTCGTGAGCAGAGGGTGCACCTTGCATGGAAGCTCTGCATGTCTTAGCTAAGTTAGCTTCCCTGTGTGCCCTAGCTCACCCCGGCCTCCTGCTTTGGGGTGGCCTGGTGCCACATGGTCGTGGCTTGTGTGGTCACATGGCCATGTAGTGGCACGTTTTCTTCTTTTCTTTTTACAATGCAAAAATAAGAAATAAGGGGAAATTTTTTTAATATAATAAAAGAAAATTAAAAAACTTGGGGGCGGGGGGATTTTTTGTTTAAAAAAAGGGGAAAAAGGTTTGTAAAAAAGGGGGAGGAAATTTCAAAGGATAGGGTAGGGGGGCCAAAAATTAAAAAGGGGTCAGGGGGAAGGGGATAAAATTTAAAGGGGGGCATAAAAAAATTCGCTGAGGATGGGGGTGGGGGTAGGGAAATTTTAAAAGGTGGGGGGTAGGGAAAAAATTAAAAGGTAGGGGGGTATGGTTTCACACTGGGGGGATTAAAAGGTGGGGGTAGGGAAATTTTAAAAGGTGGGGGTAGGAAAAAAAATAAAAGGTAGGGGGTATTGTTTCACACTGGGGGGGGATAGAAAGGTAGGGGGTAAAATTTAGGGGAAGGGGTGTTTTCTATACATGTATGCATGTGCGTGTGCACATGTGTACAGATGCATGTAAGTGTGGGTGCATGTGCATGTGGAGGAGTATGCATGTGAGGGTTTTTAGGTTTTTGTTATTTTTAGTTTAGTTTTGGGTTTTTAAGTTTTTAATCATTTTGGGTAGATGTGACTATACATTTGGATGGGGGTATTACATTATATATGTAATGGAGACTCGAGGTTTATAGCTTACCGTGCATGGGCTGAATGAGTGAAGGCCGAGAATTGCTTGCCCATCCATGACGAAGTCTTGGATGCCATGTAGCCATTGGCTTTTCTTGTGTGCTTGTTTGAACTTTGGCCTTCTAAAATAGGCAGCTAGCAAGTTAATGTTAAGGCATGGTGCTACATGGGGGTGTTATTATGGAGTCATGGTGATCCCTTTGAGCCCTAGTTAGTGATGCCAAGGGGGTGTTGTGGGGCAGTGGTGATCCCTTTGAGCCTTGGTTATTGATGTGACTCTCTTGAGGGTTTGGCACCAAGGTGGAGTTCTACATATGTCTTAACATTACTAAGTCCATACATGTAACACAATAATGTATAAAATAGTATGGTATTGTAAATATCGACATCAAACCCAAAATAACACACGAAGTACTAATGCTTGAGGTTACATAGATCCTACATCAAGTATAAGAGACAAAATATTTCTTAGTTTGAGTTGTATTCTATTGTGCTACCAAAGAGTCCAAAATATTTTTTAGTTTAAGTTGTATTCTATCGTGCTACTAGCAAGTCCAAAATAGCGAGAACCCAAAAGTTCTGGTTGCACGTATTTTAATTAGCCCAAATTATGCAGTCACTCTTGCAATGGAGACGTGACATTCTTGTGTCCTTGCATTGCTTGAAATATCTCTAGCTTAGTCAAAGTATCCTGGTGCATGAGTTGGTGAACTTGTGAAGACAAACCCAGAACTCGCACAAACACAGTACAAATGCTTACAAGGTATCGGTCTCTAAAATCACAGGTGGATTTGTTGATCTTCTTCTCTTTCTTACCTTATAGGAAAACATGAGGTCTCTAAAGGTGACTTGGCCATGGGAGTACTTCATCATGCTCATTATAGTACTTCAACATGCTCATCATAGTGCTTACCTTATAGGGAAACATTTGAGACTCTAGGCCACCTTGACAAAAAAATAAAGAAATGCTTTGAGTCAAGAGATGCTACAAAGTCAATTACCAAAAACCTTTTTGATCTTATTGATGTTATGGAGGAGGAGGTAGGGATTTCCACTCCGAAAGTGCATCAAGATGATCAATTTGAAGTACTCTCATGGCCAAGTCCCTATAGAGACCTCATGTAAAGAAACTTGTTGTGCACCCCCCATAGAAGCTCACATGGAAGAGTGCTTGTTCTTACAAAGGTTGACATTAGGCGCACAAACCCCTTATTGGCCATACTATATTCCACACAAAGTACAATAATTACTTTTCATAACAAACACCCACTGATGGTGTGCAAGATGTTCTATGTGGGGAAAATGTGTACTATACTATTTAAACATTGTTTGATGAGTGGTATATTGTGTATAGTATTATTTACTTATAGTAGAATACTATTGGCCACCATGATATTCCACACTAAGTACAATAATTCCTTTTTATAAGATAGAACAATTATATAGTGTGTAAGAGACATGAAGTAACTGGTATTATGTGTATTGTACTATGTAAACATTGTCCAATGTGTGCTATACTGTGTACAATGTTATTTACTTTTACAGTACTATACTATTGGCCAGGTTACTCCACAAAAAGTCTAATTATTCATTGTATGTTATGCATAGTCTTCTTTATGCTTGTATGAGAATTATACTATTTGGTACGAGTTAAATTATTCCATGTACTGTGTGACATGAGGTACACAATATTTACAAATTGTATGTTGTGAATCAACAGTGTAATAGTGGATAGTACTCTATAAAGTAATGTATTGGACAACAAATTGTTTATAAATTATGAAGTTCAAATACAACCCATGATGCTATACAAGGGAGATACCTCAGTTTACTCGAGAATGTGGAGGGGATGTTTTTCATATTCTTTCCTACAAATGTCCTTGTTTGGTGACACTCGAGTATTGTCGTTCCAAAATTGCACCACACAATCAATCACCTCAACACTCAAGCAATTAATCCTATGCTTTCTACCACCAAACACCCACTTGAAATGTCTGTTGTTAATGTCCACACAGTGCCGCTTGAAGTTTCTTGGGTGTATGTTGAGAGCATCTACCAATTTCTTATCAATAGTGCTCATAGCATTGTCAATAGTTCCACTATTGACAATCATTTGCATCCGACACTGCTTTGTAGCCAATTACTACACTCCTTTTACTTTATTAAGAGACGTGGCTAGATTCTCGACTATTGCTGAGGATATCCTTTCTTTGGGAACTGTAGCAACTTCCAAAACAGGTTTCATGTCACGATAAGCCAAAATTTTACCCAAAACAAACCCCTTTGTTGGATAAGTCAAGGTTGCACTTCATTTGGTTGAAACGTCATACAATTGACAAAGATAAATGTTTTTGATTTCTCTCCAAGCATTTGTCGCCTGCCAATTCATTTAAGCTTGAACATGTTTGGTATTCGACATTCTCTGTGCTTCAATTGTGCTACATAGCATGGGCATACATAAAACAATTATTCAATCGAATAAAGAGCTAGACCTCAAAAAAATAAAATCATGGACATATATAAAATAATTACTTAGTGAATAAAGAGCCAGACCTCAAAAAATTTAAATTTAGTAAAGAACATACCCATGGCTTTCGTAGCTCTGCAGACGAAGAAGGTGATACCAACCAAATTCAAACGTGCATTGAATGTGCAATAAACACAATTAAAACATCTTTTCATTGCAAAATCAAATCATAAAATTAATTTACCTATTATAAAAACATGTGAATAAATAAGTGATTAATGTGGCTAATTTATTGAACAACATAGGTGATTATCATAGCTGAAATTAAAATCTCTAGAGCCACATGATGAGAGAGAGAGAGAGAGAGAGAGAGAGAGAGAGAGAGAGAGAGAGAGAGAGAGAGAGAGAGAGAGAGAGGTGGGTAGCAACGATGGAGACCACAACAACCTGGATGGTGCATGCACCAATTACAATATGGCAGGAATTCAAATTACCCTCTTGGAAGGAGGAAGCCATGGCATACTATTGGGTACTACTTGCCTAGGCTTTTTTTTCACCTAGAGCACAAACACTTAACTACATGAAGAATATATACAGAGGGAGGCACATCTAGAAGAAGAGCTACAAAGAGAAAAAAAAGCAAGAAGAAAATAGATATGCATGGTACCTTAATTGAGTTGTAGGTTTTTTCTAGTGTGGAAGGTAAACTACAAGGCCACCATAAAATGTGCTTCCCAAGGAGTAAGCAATGTAATGAGAGAGAGAGAGAGAGAGAGAGAGAGAGAGAGAGAGAGAGAGAGAGAGAGAGGGAGACAGATGGGTAGATGGGTGAGGGAGGGAAGGTGCCAAAACTTCCTCAAGGTAGATTCTTGAAATTTTTGAAAAACAAATAAAATTTTATCATCTTGCCCTTAGTAAGGCCAAAATAGTACTCTTAGCACTATTGGATGTATTACCAAAAACAATACTATTTGAGATGCCCTTCCATGCTTCCACCCAGAAGCATGTGTGGTACTACATTGTACTATTGTATGCCTACTAACCCACATATGACCAGATTGATGATACATCAAGGAGAACATTTGCATGAGGTGCAAAGGGGGACATCAAGGAAAGCATTGTAAAAGATAAGAGAACTTGTGCAAGAGGCAATTTGAGAGGTGACTACAAGTGGTCCAAGGAAGATACAAATGGATATCACCAAACTTGTATTGGATGTAGTTGTTAGAATACGAAGGATGGATTAATTATTAGCAACATGGAGTCATCACTGTTATTACAACACATGCATCCCCTAATTCAATGTCAAAGGTAATGTTAATTCCATATTGACTTTAAGTTTTTGATTATTCTTTTCAACTTAAGTTTACATACTTTGTTAAGTTGTCTAATTCTCTTGTAGATTCAAGAGGATGGTACGTGCTTCTAGGATCAACAATTCAGTGCAAGGTGTAGAGTCCAGTATCCTAGAATTAAAGAGACAATGTGCTTTTGGGTTCATCCATGGTAGTCATTTTCCTGGGCAAGCTTTGGACGAGTTAGAGCGGTGTCATGTGTTTAAAATGTCAACCACCATAGGGCCCACATCGGGTTTAGATCTAGTGAACCATATGTGCCAAACAGGAGATAGTGATTTGATAAGAACTTAGGTTTGTTTTGATCGTATCATGCGCATGCAAGGATGGACAACAATGTAAAATTCTTTAAAATTTTGAACTTGTTTTTAGTTGTTTTCCAACTGTTATATGATGGTATGCAGCTTGCAAGAGCTTATGACAATTGCATCTTGTGAAATGAAAAAGGAAGACATAGTGGGACAAGTTCTATTCTGGGAAATGATTAACAATGTTGTGGTGCAAAAAGGCTTTTCTAAACCTTTTTTTTTGGCTTCATGGTGCTGATGAGCTAGAGCTAAGAGCTAGAGTCAACTAGAGGGCAGTTATTGTTGAGAAATGTAATCGCGGTGTTGTGTGTATGTGGGAATGTGTATGTGGGAAAGCACCCTAGAGGTGCAAGATATTGTGGCAAGATAAGAATGCCACATGTAATATTGAATGGTGTGTGAGTGTTGACCAAAAGAGTGGAAAAGGGAGTGCCACATGGATGATGACATGTAAAGTGGGATAAGGCTAGAGAGCCTATATCATTGTATGGTTCATTTGAGATATGCAATAGAGATCAAGTGTTGTGCAATCTCTCTCTCTCTCTCTCTCTCTCTCTCTCTCTCTTATGGAGTTCTAAGTGTGGTTTAATCCACCTTAATTATGTTGCTTAATCTATGTATCACCATGATCAATCCCATTTTAGTTTAACATGGTATCAGAGCTTGGGTGGGCTCTTGGTCACGGGTGAATATTTATGTATAGCTTTCTTGGTTATGAGTTCATTGATTAAGCATTATTTTCAGTTTATTATGATAAAAATTTAGCACACTCATTGTCATTAGTATTGCACTTGGAGAGAGATTATGTTGGTGATTGGAGAGAGTCTTGAAGCTGCCATGGAAGCTGAAAATGGAGATTTTAACAAGTATGAAGGCTATGGAGTCTTCGGTGTCAACAAGAAAGTTATTAAGGAGACAAAAGTGTCTCAAGAAGGTTGGTTTTGTGAGTTTTGCCTCATTAATTTTTTTGTTTGAGCATGAGAGATTGCTCATGTTGAGAAGGGTTGCTATGTTGGGATTTGTGAATCCTATAGTTCTTTGCACTTGGGCAAAGAGCATGTGTGGAGGTGCATGCTTGTCAAGATGATGGCAAGTGAGATGGTGGACTCAATGGAGTTCACATGTGTGTGCATCAAGAAGAGGATGCACTTGTGAATGTTGCTCAAGGAGATGAGAAAAGTAGTGGAAGTTATGGGAACTTTCATATGTGTATGCACCTATGGTTTCTCAATAAAAGAAACTTGACAAAGCACCCTTGAAGTTTGTATGCAAGGAAGTAGCATACAAGCAGTAAAGCTTGATTTAAAGCAGCTTATAATGGACATGTCAATGACTATGGTGGAACCTTGGAAGGAGGTTCATTACTGAGGCAAAGGATTTGTAGCAAAGAGAGAGCTGCAAGTAAGGAGCCCATTGGGAGTTCATGATGACCATATTAATGGGTCAAATTCAACCTCACAGGAAAGAGGTTATCAAGGTTAAATACCAGCATATGGGAAGCCATAAACAACTTGGTGGCCATGGATTTGGCTAAGCATTGATGATTTTGGATGCCTCAAAGGAAGGCAATACAAGAAATTGCTGCAGTTTTATGACAAGATGTTGGAAGCCTTCATATAAGCTCATAGTAAGGGCTCTTGTCCATTAGAAAGCCTTAGAATCTCATGCAAGAGCTCGTGTACTTATTGAAGGACATGGAATACAACCAAGAGAAAGAGAGGCGGCAAGGACACACAAGCAAATCTTGAGTACAAGCAATGAAAAAGAAAAGAGGTGCAAAAGTATGGAGTTACAGCCATGGATATGGACTCTAATACCATATAAGATTTATGGGGGCTTATAGATAATAATCAAGACCATGGGGTTGATGCATGAAGATAAGCTGAACAAGAGAGATTAATGCTTAATCGCATGACTTAATTAAATGGATAGCATAATACATTACTTAAGAGAATAGCTTCTCAACATTGATGAGATCATTCTTGATAAGGAAATGGTTAACATCACCCTTAATTCTTTACATGAATATTATCTGGGTCTCAATACTTCCCTCCAACTTTCTTCGAGAGGCAATACAACTCCTCTTATCTACTAGGAGCTTGTTAGCTTATTGTTATAGGAGAAGCAATCCAGAAAGAATGCACCTATTAGTTCCAGAAGTGATTAGGATCTTGTCACCAAAGGATAAAGGCAAGAAGTTTCAAAGTGGAAGAACAATTTAAACGAATCTTCTAAGGCTAAGGATGACTCCAAGAAGCTAAAGGAGATTACTTACCAATATTGCAAGAAGCTTGGCCATGCACTTGAACAATGCTATGAATTACACAAGCTAAAGAAAAGAAGAAAAAGGAATCTAACAAAGGTTCTACTAGTTTTGTCCCAAACAATGAGAGTACCAAGAAAGATAACTTTGCGAATGTTATCCTTGAAGACTTCTCACTTATGGCTATTTGTAACTTTAATCCTAACCAGGATTTATGTCTTATGCAACTACTTTAGATAGTTGGTATTTTGAATGCGGTGCTTCTAAGCACATTACCTATGTGGCTCATGATGAAAATGATCTGCCCAATTCACAAGGTGTCCACACTTGAGTGGGGCTAAAAGTTTGGTCAATAATGTAGAATATGTACAGGATGGTCACATTGTTATGTGTACCAACAATGCCTCCTATACTAGTCAAATGTATTGTTAGGATTTGCCTTACTATTGCTAGTGGTGAGGATCTTTATCTTCAAAATGTACTTTTTGTTCCAGGTATAAAGAAGAATCTGATGTTATTGTCCACTCTGGCAAGGGGGGAGGGTCTTAATGTTGAATTTGCAGATGATAAATGCATTATTTGTGATAGAGAACAGACATGTATGACAAATCTGAGGATGTTTATCTGGAAAACACTTCAAATGCAATGAAAGATGCCTAGTTGTGGCATACTAGGTTTGGCCATACATCGATTGGTGGATTAATGCTTTTGAAGAAACATGGGTTTATTAGAAGACCTACCTTAACTTGATCCCCCACCTAGATGTGTTTGTAAAGGATGTATCCTTGGCAAGCTCTCTTGCCAACCTTTCCCAACGAAGGCAACAAATAGAGCTGACCACAATTTCTAGCTCATATCAAGTGATGTGTGTGGTCTAATCCAAACTCCGTCTTTGGGAGGGAATCTTTACTTTGTGATCTTCATTGATGATTACAGCAAATTCGGTTGGTCTTACCCTATGAAAGGGAACTCTATCTTTGGGAGGAAATCTTCATTGATGATTACAACAAATTCGGTTGGTCTTACCCTATGAAAGGGGGGGAAATCAGAGATATTTTTTCATTTTCAACACTTACTTGCTTTGGTTAAGAATGAAAATGGTTTAAAATTTCAAGCCCTCCATACAGATAGAGGGAGGAATATATGTCTAATGCTTTCAAAGACTTTTAGGCACAAAAAAGCATTAAGCATCAATGCACAACTCCTTGTACACCACGACAAAATGATGTTATTGAGAGAAGAAATTGGACTCTCATGGAGATGGTTAGATGTATGGTTAAAGGATAGCTACTTCCACATAAGTTTTGGATGGAAGTAGTTCTTTGTGCTACCTATGTGCTGAACAGGTGCCCCACTTAAGCTTTGAAAACCATCACTCCTTAATGAAGCTTGTTTTAATAGAAAACCTAAGGTTGAACACATGCATATTTTTTATTGTTTGGCATATGCACATATGCCTTCTCAGATCCGGACTAAGTTTGATGATAAGGTACTGAAATGCATTTTTATTAGTTATGGTGCAGAAAGCAAAGTTTTATATCTCTACAATCCTCTTACCAAGAAAATCATTGTCAGTAGTAGGGATGTTCTTTTTATTGAGGATTCTATCTATCCTATGATGGAATAAAATAAACATGCATATGTCAATTCTCAGGACATGTTTGATGGTTTGTTGCCAGTGCCAGTGCTAGTGTCTATTGATACTCAATACATTTTGCCTACTGATCCTTATTTGTTACAAGGAATGATCAAGAAATTAATGCACTAACTTTTGATTAACTGTGGGGAAGATGCAATAAATTCTAAAAGATCAGCAAATCAATGAGTCTAGGATTATGCCTAAATGGGTTAGAAGCACCTTGTAGGATAGCAAATTATCTGCTTCTTTGCAAAGTAGAACCAGATCCAGTGCTAAAACCATCTCTTCAGTAGATATTGCTGAGTTTTCATTTCTAAGTTATCTATATGATGTAGATGCACATGAGTCTTTTGAGGAGACTCAAGAAGAGCCAAATTGGGTTAAATCCATGTAGGATGAAATTCAAGCCATTCAAAAAAATGATACTTGGAATTTAGTGGATCTATCTCGTAAGAAAGTAATTTATGGTACTTGGGTTTACAAAGTCAAGAGAAAGGTTGATGGATCTACGGGACAGGTTCAAGACTAGACTTGTTGCCAAAAGGTTATGCTCTAAAGCAAAAAGGGATTGATTATGATGAAACTTTTATCCCCACTTCTCATATGACCACTATTATATTTGTTACTACTTTGGCATTCCACCATGGATGGAAAGTGCACCAATTGGACATCAAAACAACTTTCTTGAATGGTGACTTGCAGGAAGAAGTTTGTGTGAGTCAACCAGTTGGATTTGCCAACCTAGTCAAGAACAAAAGTTATACAAGCTTACAAAAGCTTTATATGGTTTAAAACAAGCCCCCAAGGCTTGGTACCAAAAGATTCATGCCTATTTGACTGGATAAGGATTTCAAAATAGCCCTATAGAAAGCACTTTATATGTCAAAAAGGACAAGTAGGATTTGCTTATTGTGATTCTCTATGTTGATGACATGCTGTTAACATGAACCACAACTTTCAAGGTTGATCTCACTTAACTTTTGAGATGTTAGATCTTTGTCTTTTGTACTACTACTACTTGGGTATGCAGTTTATACAACGAGATGATGGTATAGTCATTAAGTAGTCCAAGTACATCAATGCACTACTTAAAAGATTCAACATGGAAAGTTACAAACCAATCTCTACACCATTAGAACCTGGTGTAAAGCTCAGCCTACAAGATTTGGGAGAACCATTCAACATAACTGCTTATGATCAAGCTATTAGATGCCTTATATATTTGTGCAACTCATGGTCAAATATTCATTTTGGTGTGTCAGCAATCCTACACTGCTCAAAAGATTCAATATATGAAAAGTTACAAACCAATATGTACACCAATAGAACCTGGTGTAATGCTTAGCCTACATGATTTTGGAGAACCATTCGACATAACCACTTATGATCAAGCTACTAGATGCCTTATATATTTGTACAACTCACGGCGGTCAGATATTCATTTTGGTGTCTCGCAACTTTCAAAGTTTATGCATTGCCACTAAGCATTGGCGAGCGAGCAGTTAAATGTATTTTTATGCATTCGACATAACCACATGATCTATTAGATGCCTTATATATTTGTGCAACTAACGGCCAGATTTCCATTTTGGTGTGTTACAACTTTCAAAGTTTATGCATTGCCACTATGCATTGGCAGGCGGTTAAACATATCTTTAGATACTTTTACAAGGCACTCAAAAACTTGGATTATTCTATGCCAGGGGGGTTATTTAGAAGTACATGCCTTCTCTGATTTTGACTAGGCAGGTGATTATGATACACAACTGTCTACATTTGGAAACTATTTCTTTCTTAGTAACTCATGCATCTCCTAGCTAAGCAAGAAGCAACCAACTATGGCAACCTTATCCTATGAAGTTGAATACATAGCAGCATTCACTGTGACAATTGAATGTGTATGATTGAGAAGGAGGATCTTTATGTCTCAACAGATACCACTACTCTAATTCTCACTGATAGTCAAATTGCAATGGTATTAGCCAAGGATCTTGCCTTTCATGCTAAGACCAAGCACATTGAAGTGCACTACCACTATGTCAAAGAGAGACTCCATGCACGTTAGATCAATATGATCTATTGTAGTACACATAACAATGTGACAGATCTTTTCACTAAAGCCTTATCATGTGAAAAGTTTGAGACATTCTGCAAAGCTTTAGGCATCATTCCTTTCTAGAGACTAATCTGCAATCTCTATTAACCTCACATTTATACTATAGGGGGGTTTGGTAGATATTTATGGTAGTACTACAATGAGCCCATATACTAATGCTGGGCACTTTTTTCCCACTGGGTTTTTCCCCATGGCCATCCACGTGTGAATGGATATTGACACAAAAGAGCAACACAGAGACTTTGATATGCTGCTTTGCTACTAGAGTTGGTGGTTGATGCCTTTGCATGTCTCCTTTGGCCTTTCTACCTCACATTGGCCATGTCAAGCATTGATTTAGCCCTTTAGACTCCCTAAATGCACACTGGGAGAATCCCATTTATGCAAGATATATAACACTAATGTAGCACATCTACTCATAATTGAGCCATAAAAGTAACTTAGGGTTGATTTGTGGATTTTAAAGAAAGGGCAAGGAAATTAACTTAAAATTTCATGAAACTACTTGAGAATGCTTAGTTAACATGCATCTACCTATGGTAAATAATTTGAAAAATAATTCAAGTGCCTAATAAATTTAATATTTTTTAAGTTTCTAAAAATATTTTGAAAAATAAATCAAGTGCCTAATAATAACTTAAAATTTCACGAATTGAGAATGCTTAGTTAACATGCATCTACCTATGGTAAATATTTTGAAAAATAAATCAGTGTCTAATAATTAACTTAAAATTTCATGAATTGAGAATGCTTAGTTAACATGCATCTACTTATGGTAAATATTTTAAAAAATAAATCAAGTGCCTAATAAATTTATTATTTTTAACATTTCTAAAAATAACATAAAAATGTTGCAATAGCCTTATTTTCAAGGAGATGTGTAACAAAAAATGTGTCTTTAGTTGATAGAAGGTACGTGCCAATGGTCTAAATGCATATAGAAGATTTTTTGTAATGTATTTATACTACGCTAATTTTTTTTTGAGATGTAAACGTTTTTCGAAAAATATGGCTAAAGAAATGATACACTGATGATTTTCATTTTCATGATTAAAATTTAAATTCGATACAAATTTATCGAATCTTATGTCCTCTTCTAGACCCACACATAAGATAGTGCAATAAATGTGTTTTCAATAAATGCACACAATACATGTGCCACCTTGCATTCAAATATGTGACCTATAAAATATCATCTCCTTTCTACATTCGTCATCTTACTATTGCCATCACCAATCTAAGCTTAGAACAGCCATCCTTTAATCAACACATGCAATTTGACACTACCATTGACTCCTAATTTTAGCACTTTTTCTCAATGAGAAAATGGAGGTCCTAAATAACACTTTTGTAGCTACATGCCTCATGGCCACACTATTATGGTCATGGTCTCTCATGTTCACCTGCAAGTATCTTAAATGCCTTTTAGCTAAGACCTCAAGCATAAGAGTAGCCATGAAACTTCCCCTAAATTCCAATATCTTGCACAATGTAACTCCCAACCTTCGGGTTAGTCTTCAAACATTGTTCAACCTTCTTTGCTTTGATTGCAAAGGAAGGATTTTAAGGTTTATATAATCACTTGTTGATGTTTGATGCACAAAATGATAATCATTTGTTGATGTTTGATGCACAAAATGATGATTTTGTTTTTTTAAAATTACGCAAGCATGGATGCAAGTATATTTGCATGATCCCCTATTCATAAAGACGATTAACACACAAGAAATACTTGGATGGAAATCAAGGTGTTACAAAGAGTCTGGTATCATGTGTGTGAATAACCCAATGTGCACAAGGGATTACTTCGATCAAGTGTGCATGCAAATCTTCTCTTTGCCCAAGTGTGAAAGAGTGCATGACTCTTTAAGTATTTTTAAGTATTCTTCACAACATACCCTTACAAATCAAAGTCTTAAATTCTTAGGATTTTATCCTGAAATTGTAATGTGTGTTAATAACATCTTTCTTTTACTCTCTCTAAACAAATCCTTATGCAAAACTTAATCCTACATCAAGGAGAAGAGAGCACCTAAGCAAACCCTAATTTCACTCTTTACTACTAAACAGGTTAACCCTAGGGACACGTTGTAGAATTTTGAAAAATGCTAGGGTGGATCAAAATAAATAATGAAGCTCGACTGGCAAATTCATTAAATTAAACTAGGACTCAAAAAAAGAGAGAAAAGAAATGACACTAATCAAGGCAAGACACTCATGATGGCTTTGATTCTCATCATGATAGAGGCAAAATAATTCAAAACATGATCCAATTGACTTCTTCTTCTAGACCCACACTCCAGAACCATTCACCAAGTGGAATACATGTGACCTTGATATAAATGCTCACATTACATGTGCCAAAACATGTGACCCATAATATCATCTCCTTTCTACATTGCGCATCTTACAATCAGCATCACTACGCCAACCTTAGAGTAATTACATACATAATTTGGCATTGTCATTGGCCTAAAATGGTGTAAAATTTAAACTGCAACCTTAAATAGGCACATATAGATGGTTAACCAATTTAAGGTAAGTGGGCAGCACACATCCATAAAGGTTGTAACCATCCAATAGCCTCCAATTATCCAACTAACCAACTGACTCTTGTAACCACGATGTGCCAGCTTTGTTACTATCTTGCAAGGGGCTACATAAATCTATCACATCTGATTTTTTGAGTTGGAAGTCCTCTGGTCAGGCTAATATTATTATTGCCATTAAACTTACGATTAAAACATCACAAGCATAATACCACAAAATAAGAAATGTAAAAATGTTATAGACACCACACTGTGACAGGAAAGTGTCAACTCCTTTGGGATATTTTATTATCCAAGGAGTCTTTCTCTTTCTCAAGTGTTAAGGGCTTCCCTTCACAATGAAACTACCAAATTATTCATATCCAATTCCCAAAATCTACAAGATATAATATTTGTGATGCTTCATCTTTAGTCATGTCCATATCTACAGATAGCACCACTATTTCACAAGATCTTGTATGGGCACTGGTCTTTCCCTTAGCATAGGCCTTCAACTGAAATTTTAGACAAACGAGCACATGTTTTGTATATACAATTGAAGGAGAAGAGAAGTAGCAAGTACTCCTGAAATTTAACTCAATATAGAACTGCAGCAGACCTTAGAGTGCAGGTATAATAACAAAAACATAGTAGTGCAAGGATATAGAAAACAATTGCATATGCAAAGAACGAACCAGATGGCAACTCGATAGTGGAAAGATAATGCGATCTCAGAAATGAACTTCAGAAATCTGGCAAGGTGTCCATTGAAACTGTGGAGGGAGGGTTTCTGCACAGGTGCTAGGGTCACGTTTTGAGTGATTTTTATTTAAATAAACATCAAAAATACATAAATGATACATATGACTCTCTTTATCCAATGATACATAGGACTCTCTTCATCCAATGATACATAGGACTCTCTTTATTATGTCAAACATTTAGAGGACTTTTATGGTACCTTACGGAGAAGCATCAAGTGTATACTTTTGGGGCATTCCTAGAAAATCCACTAGGCACTAGACCTTTGGTGAAGGTCTGGGCTAGTAAATGTGTTTTGGAAAAGCTTCCACCTAAAGGAGTCACAAGTGAGTCTATGATCATAGCTTGTATTCAGCTTAGTTATCATGTTTCTTGGAGTCAATCCTCTTTTGTATGGGAGGAGGAAAGATGGAGCTTGCTCTACAAATTAATGAACACCAATAAGAGTGACCTGGAATAGGCTGGGGGCTCAGAAAGGGGGGATGTGAATAGTAATGGATCTTGGTACATGAAGTGAGTTTTGCAGGGATGTCTGAAGTTATAAAAAGATGATTGGATGTAAATATTTATAGTAATTAATATATATTAAATATTCTCCCAAGAAAAAGAGGACTCTTGGAGCACTTTTATTGATAAAAGTGGAGGTTAGTAAATTGTTACATAGCCATGTAGCTTAAGGTAATGTACTCATGTGTGGCACTGTTTGTACTTACTTATCTCAATGCATCATCCCCCTATATGGTAGTGTTTGTATTATCATGTGAGCAATTTTGATAAAAGTGGAGGTTAGTAAATTGTTACATAGCCATGTAGCTTAAGGTAATGTAAGAGGACTCTTGGAGAACTTTTATTGATAAAAGTGGAGGTTAGTAAATTGTTACATAGCCATGTAGCTTAAGGTAATGTACTCATGTGTGGTATTGTTTGTACTTACTTATCTCAATGCATCATCCCCCTATATGGTAGTGTTTGTATTATCATGTGAGCAATTTTGATAAAAGTGGAGGTTAGTAAATTGTTACATAGCCATGTAGCTTAAGGTAATGTAAGAGGACTCTTGGAGCACTTTTATTGATAAAAGTGGAGGTTAGTAAATTGTTACATAGCCATGTAGCTTAAGGTAATGTACTCATGTGTGGTACTGTTTGTACTTACTTATCTCAATGCATCATCCCCCTATATGGTAGTGTTTGTATTATCATGTGAGCAATTTTGATGTGTGTGTGTGTGTGTGCTAGTACCTCCCACAGCCATGAAGCAAGAAAAATGATTCCTTACAATTTTCTTTCGTTGTTACCTATTGAAGACCAAGTTAACTTAATATTAAGTGGATAGGGCTGTCCTTATTATATCAAACAATTAAATTTTCTTGGAGCAACCCTCTTACTATATCAATGTATGCAACTAGAGTGCAAAAGATAACCTCTTGGAAGATCTGCCACCCAAGTCAAAAGAAGCAACCACCACCACAAGAGTGCCCCTTTCAAACCTTTGATAAAAAAAATAGCTACGATCAACAAGATCCAAACCTCTCCTTTATCTCTTATTCTTACCACACACTTAGACTAGTCAAGAAACTATAAATAGCACCAAAAAGGACCTCAAGATACCCCACGAGCAACCATGTCTTACCATAATGCAACCTCCTGACATAAGGACGGATTTGCCATACCTCGTGCTCCACTTGTCACATAGGACCCCTCTATATGACTCCCTCCTCTAGCCATTATTATATTTGGGCTAGGTAATAGTTTCACCCATCACATTGGGATGAACTAGAGAAACTATTTGGTGTGAAATAAAAAAACTCCAAAATAAGAGTTTTTTTTGGGTTGGACATCAAAGAGAGTGAGTCACTCTAAGCATATTTAAATAAAAGGAAAAGTGTTATATAACAACTTGCATATGTAAGTGGAAGAGGAGAATGCCATAGCAATCCTTCTCAAAAGCATGACCTTGGGTATTTAGCCTATTTTGTTGGTGGCTACCTTAAAGAACCTACCTGACCCGACCTTCACCAGCATCATTGAAAAAGAGCCTTGATTAAGGAAGAAAATAGAATCAAAGTCAAAGTGGGGGGGATTCTCACAATATGAATAGAAAGCTTTCTTCATCAAAGGACTAAGAGCAAGAGTGAAGCGCAACCTTTGTGGGAAAGCCATTCCACGTAGAGAAAGATTGTTGGGGCAAGAAGAAGACTCAAGGTAATCAAGTGAGCATCATGACACAAGAAGAGCCAAATGAAGGGGCTTAAGGAGGCTAATCATCAGAAAGACTCTTCTAGTCGATGGAAGAGGTCACCTCTGTCACCTTGTGTTCATACCCACTCATTGTATTCCTACCCTTGTGTAAAACTACAGGCTTTAAGCCAACATTGTAGCCTATGAGATAGACTACTCTAGTAAATGACTAAGGGTGTAGGTCTAGTAAATGACTAAGGGTGTAAGTCTAGTGTATGTATGGTGGTAGTAGTTCATGAGTGTGTTTTTTTAGGGAGCTTGGTGGAGCGAGCTTTACTGGGCAACTCTTCTCTCTTAAAAATGTGGACATTCTCTCTCCAGTCCCTCCACCACTACCTTCAACCTAGCCCACTACTATCTCCTACAACCTCCTCCACCACCTCTGAGCCGGCCCACTTTCTCCCCTCTAGCCCAACTTAGCTCCTCCCTTCTCTCTCTCTCTCTCTCTCTCTCTCTCACCCTCTTCCCTCTATGTCCCACTCCCACCCTCTTCCCCCTCTCACTCTTTCTCCCTTATCCATCCTCCATCTCACTCTTTGTTCTTATGTCTCTCCTTCCCTCTATCTCTCTCCCAACCTCTTGCCTTTCTCTCTCTCTCCTTCTCCCACCCTCTCTCTCTCTCTCTCCTTCTCCCACCCTCTCTCTCTCTCTCTCTCTCTATCTCTCTCACTCCCTCACTCCCAACCTCTTGCCTTTCTCTCTCTCTCTCTCTCTCTCTCCTTCTCCCACCCTCTCTCTCTCTCTCTCTCTCTCACTCCCTCCCTCTCCCTCTCCCTATGCATAATCTCTCCTCTCCTCTTCCCTCTGTCTCTCCCTCTCCCTATGCATAATCTCTCCTTCCCCCTTCCCCCCCCCCCTCTCTCTCTCTCTCTCTCTCCCCTCCCACCGTATGCATAATCTCTCCTCTCCTCTCCTCTTCCCTCTGTCTCTCCCTCTCCCTATGCTCTCCCCCCCCTCTCTCTCTCTCTCCCCCTCTCCCTCCCTATGTATAATCTCTCCTTTCCTCTTCCTTCTGTCTCTCCCTCTCACTCTTTTTCCCTCTATCTCTCTCCCAACCTCCCTCCCTCTCTCTCTCTCTCTCTCTCTCTCTCCAAACCTTGTCCCTCTATCTCTCTCCCAACCTCCCTCTCTCTCTCTCTCTCTCTCCAAACCTTGTCCCTTTATCTCTCCCTCTTACTATACTTTTCCCTCTCCCATTCTCTTCCCTCTCTCCTTCTCCCAACCTCATCCTTTCTTTCTCCCTCTCTCTCCCCTTCTCCCACCCTCTCTCCTTCCTTACCCTCTCCCTCACTCTTCCTATGCATAATCTCTCCTTCCCTCTCCCTCTCCCTCACCCTTCCTATGCATCATCTCTCCTTCCCTCTCTCCCACTATTTCTCCATTTCCCACCCTCCCTTCCTCTCTCCTTCCCTCTCTCTCTCTCTCTCTCCCTCTCCTACTCTCCCACCCTCTTCCCTTTCTCTCTGCCACCCTCTTCCCTCTTCCCTCTCTCTCTCTCTCTCTCTCTCTCTCTCCTTCCTTTCTCTCCCCCTCTCCCACTCGCTTTTTTGAAATAAAGAGATTCCCTCCCCCCTCCATTAAGAGAGAGAGGAGCAAAGAGAGTGGGAGAGAGGGAAAGAGAGTCATGATATAATTATTTGAGAGGGAGAGGGCGAGAGAGAGCGAGAGGGAGTGAGAGAGAAAAACATTACAACATTACATCCTCAGGATCAAAGTTACTACTTCCAATTGGCAATAAAACCAAGTTCATTCACATACAATTTCCAAATACAAATCTTCTATCATAACTGTTATTCACCATCATCTTTACTTCTATGGACATCACTTATCCTCCGAGGTGAAAGCACAAAGTATGTGAATGACGTTCGTTTCCTTCCGCACTTCCTCAAGCAGTAAGAGATGCTCAGACACATCATTAATAAAACCATGGGCTCGCCATATGGCAATTAATCCCACCACTTTGGTCTTTACTTGACAAATATCATCATCACTACCAAGAAGTGGTAAGGATGTGAGAGCTTTCCATGCTAGTGCACAATCTTTGGTCTTTTGCTTAACCTCCGCATTGGTGGCCTCCTGAGCGATACGTGTAGAAACAACTTCAATACTAATATTTGATAATGCCATCATAAACAATACGAAGGAGGGTTGTGGGTGGTGCGATCTACTTAAGAAGGCTAAGATAAATGTGGTTAACAAAGTTGTATGGAGGTTATCTCTATATTTATAGTAGTGGGAGAGGTGTACTCTATTTTGCACCCAACAAAAAAAAATTACGTTTCCTCTTTTTTAATGTCAATAATAAAGGCATCTTCCCTTAAAATCCTACACCCCAATAATGAAGGCATATTTTCTTTCTTTTTTTGGGAAAGAGCAAGTATGTATTGTATTTTTTGTACATCCCATTTCAGATAAGGATTTATGCGCTTCATATACATAGGTGCTTATAACATGAAAATCGTTCATTACATGCACTTCAAGAGTATTGCACATATCAATGTGCATGCGAATGTCATTGGATACCTTTACATGTGATTCATGTCATTGCTTCATGTCATGAAAAACAATGAACAATACAAAATTGAATAGGACAATATAGCTGCCGATTGTGGGTAAAAGATAATTTTACTCCCCAAAAGAAATTAAATCGGGATCACATATTGTTTCCTAAAAACAACAAACAATCTAAAATTTGACAAGCCAATTAATAAAAATGACAAGGTGAATTATAGTTAAAAGAAGACTTTATTCCAGAAAGGTTGTTACATCATCCTTGCAGGCAAAGACTAAAGACTACCACATACTTATAAGGCTTACATCCTTAAATACTGTTTACAAAAGATAGCATACCATACCTACATAAGGGTTCCTACACCTGATGCGCTTTTATGCACATAAAGATAGCATACCATACCTACATAAGGGTTCCTACACCTATGCGCTTTTATGCGCTACTCTATTCTTCAACTCCTCTCGAAGGGTCTCCTCCATACTGTTTACAAAAGATAGCATACCATACCTACATAAGGGTTCCTACACCTATGCGCTTTTATGCGCTACTCTATTCTTCAACTCCTCTGGAAGGGTCTCCTCCTTCTCTTTAGCAATGTACCCGTAACTCCACCAAGTGCCGATGGCGCTTCTAATCTTTATATTCCAGACATGTAGATCTCTGGAAACGATAGGCTCATCCGCTAGCATCTTGCTCCAAAGACTACGAGCCTCCTCTGTTGTGATTTTTAGATGTTATTTTGCATCTCCACCTGCAAATCTTTGCAAAACCTATCAAGATTATCCTTGAGATTATAGTTGGGGCCAACAAAGATTAGTGGATGATGGTGGTAAGGGTTGTTGAGGTAGAGAATGATGGTGAGGGAGAGTGAAATGAAGAAGGATAAATAGGAAAGGAGGTCATATTTATAGATACATCATGCTCAAAGAAAAAAGGATTTTTGCATTGATATTTCCTAAATTTAGAAAAGTAAAAACCGACACCGTACCTTTCCCCTAGACCCATGCAGGCCACTGATCCATAGCCTTTGCTGGTACTATGAGCAATAATAAGATGAGGTATAGGTCATCATTCACAAAGGGGATGAGAAAAAAAAAGTGGAGAGAATCCAGATAAGCATCACATTTAAAAGACACCAAGAGAACACTCAGAGAGAAATAAAAGTGCCTTTGATTAGAAAAACTACATCTTATTACAGCTTAAGTGCCAGTAGAGGATGTTGTACATAATTGAAGTCCCAGCTACATGAAAAAGTCTTCATCCCACCATAAGCAGCACCAAGCCTTACTATCATATGCTTTTCAAGGAATGCATCTCAGAAGGCTAACCCATGGGCCGGATGGGGTTAGGCTGGAATTAGTGGAGTTTTAATAATTAATTTATGGGTGGGTGAGTAATTGTCTAGTACTACCGATATTCCAGTGGTTGGGTGGTGGCTAACCCATGGGCTAGGCTAGAATCAGTGGAGTTTTAATAATTAAATTATGGGTGGGTGAGTAAAATTGCCTTATCTGAAAAGAGGCAAATGAGGGGGGTGTGAGAGGGGGTGGCTGCAAGGGGCGGCTGTACTACAGCAAGTACACTGCACAGGGACGAACGGCGGTACAACAGGGCATACGCTACACAGAAATGCGTGTTGCCCGTGGAGCACCCCGGGTGTTTATATAGCTGTGGGGTATGGGTACGGGTGCTGCGCAAAGCAGGGACGAAAGGTGGTCGGCATGTGCGACAAAGTGGCGTAGTCCGCATCCTATAAACATGAGATTAAGTTAACTGATGAGAGAATCGAAGTTGTAAGCTCCAACCACATTCCATAACAATAGATTAACTTAACAATTTAGATTCCAAATGCAAGCTATTTGTTTTCAAAACCAAGAAAGTAATACTTACCCCTACAAGGTGCTTCCTCCAATGGGGATATCTAGTATGCCACCAACTAAGCCAACAATCCATGGCTGGTAAGTTTGCATCAGCGACTTTACCATTTATCCACACCACCATGATTTAATATGCCTGTATTTCAAAGGTGCCTCTTCTTAACTCAAAGGTGCCTCTTCTTAACTCAATGCACAATGCCACTGGCGACATAGTTGCTTGTGCTCTTCTTGATAATTCATGACTACATATTGTATTATATGGATGTTCAAGCTTTGTTCCCAATGAAAAAGATATGAACACTCCCAATATATTCTCTTGTCCATTATAGTCGCTTGTTCTCTTCTTAATAATTCCTGACTACATATTGTACTCTATGGATGTTTAAGATTTGTTCCCAATGAAAAAAACATGAACACTCCCAATATATTCTCTTGTCCATTATAGTCGTTGTTCTCTTCTTAATAATTCCTGACTACATATTGTACTGTATTGATGTTCAAGTTTTGTTCCCAATGAAAAAACATGAACATTCCCAATATATTCCCTTGTCTATTATTATAGACTATCATAACTGTTAAACAATCCTAAAATGGGATTGATCATGGTGATAGACATAGATTAAGCAACATAATTAAGGTGGATTAAACCACACTAAGAACTCCATAAGAGAGAGAGAGAGAGAGATTGCACACTCAACACTTGATCTCTATTGCATATCTCAAATGAACCATACAATGATATAGGCTCTCTAGCCTTATCCCACTTTACATGTCATCATCTATGTGGCACTCCCTTTTCCACTCTTTTGGTCAACAGTCACACACCATTCAATATTACATGTGGCATTCTTATCTTGCCACAATATCTTGCACCTCTAGGGTGCTTTCCCACATACACACAACACTGCGATTACATCTCTCAACACCCCCTCTTAATCGAGGTGTTCCACAACTCACCCATCACCCATAACATCAATGTAGCATTGCCAAATGCAACACGTTCTCAACACTCCCCCTCAATGTGAAATTGGAGTGGTAGCCAACGAACGTGTGTGCGTGTGTCTACCATCTTAGACACCGAAGTCCATTTTGAGCCCACTTGCTCCAGCAAAACCACTGGGTACGATTTGAACATAGAAGTTCGAGTGGGAACCAACCCATGTGCATGCACCTCGCATGTGCATCGCTCATGCACACGTCACGGCCATTTCGAGCTTCTTGATGAGCTCAGGAAGGGCAACCCTCATACCAATGGGTGAGAACAAAAATTTCTCGTTTTGAGCACGCATGCTCAGGTACGGTTACCCATCATCAATTGTGAGTGAAAAATAAAAATTATACAAGGTCTTTTGGCCAAAGCCGTGAGCAGGGGGGTCACTTCATGTGTGAACCAAATTTTTACAAAATACAACAATTCTCTTTGTTCCATATGTGAACAAGCATATACTCCATAGTGTGTGTGTGAATCAGCCCCGTATAAGTCAATAAGGGTAAAAACAAAATTTCAACTCCATGCTGCCAACCTAGCGTAACTCTTTTTTTTAAAAAATGAATCCAAGATTCCAAGCTTGCACCAAATTTGGCAACAGTCCAAAATGTGCCAACACTCTCTGCAAGCTTCAAATGATGCATTAACGTTCTTTTTGGAGACAGCCTGCACATGTGACCCACATCATGAGGTCGTCTTCCATCATAGCCCTCTCCTCCGAGAGGCACTCATCCCATTATCTACAGAGGCTGTTGGAGAGTCCTCTATTTTGTATGACCCTGAGCAGCGCCCATCTCTCACAGTCGGGGGCCCTCATCATCCCTTGTGCGGGCCTCTCTACATCAACAACTTAGCCGGGCTCTCTACAACCCACCCGCGTCAAACTGTAGGCATTTCTTTGCTTTTTCTTTGGGTTGGCTTCACTACTACCAGCATACTGTTCAAAGCATGTGCTACGGACTATTGAAGGCTATGCATGCGGTGAGTAGTTGAGCTTTTGTGCAGCCCATTGAACGATGGCTGCCTTTGAAGATGACTTATCTGTGGTGGTGAAGCTTCAAAAAACTTGCACCTTACCTCGCCTGTGGCTATACTACTACGCTGCTTCTTGTCCATGCACCTACTACACGTCATCTTACCTAATAATTTAGGCTAATTAAGATAAGCACTAATCTCTTTTCTAACATTTAGGTCTCTCATGTGTCTACTTCTTCTCTACCCCTAGCCACTATACATTAGATTGCCACTCACATAGGCCACTATTACTCAATCCAACACTTGGACCATCTCCCCACCTTAGAGATGCAACCCGTTATAGCTCTTTTACTCTACATCTTCACATGGAGCCACCGTCGCCATCGCCTTCACAACTAGGATGCAAAAATCTGAGAAAAAACAAAAAATTGGAAGCTGTATCTCAAATTGGTCTGATTCCACTAAGGCCTAGGGGTTTTTGATGGGGCTGCAAACACGGTGATGGGCTTAGAATTGCAAATGGAGGCCGATAGTAGTTGCTTCATCTCTGTACACTTCACAAAGAGATGTTCTAATACAATAGTGATTGCGTCTTAATTATTTTAGTTGATTCTATGCTTAAGGTCCTAAAACTTACGTAGAGATAATGCTATAATACTGGTTTGAAGTATTTTGAAAGAAGCTTTGAGGAGAGCCTTCATTTGAGTGCTCCAAGTGAGCTCAGCTCTCTACTCCCAAAACAATGAGGTAAATCCCTACTTGGTGATTAATGTGAGCTTAACCTCTATTATTTAGCTAATTGTCAGAGTTTTAAAATGCCATCTTCTTGTGAATCTTCTAATATATCTCAATTACATGAAAAGTATTCTCACCAAGCTTGTAGGGATTAAAAAGACCATTAAAGAAAATCTGAAGTGCTCTTGAAGAGCTTACCCCAAAGGAGTTTTGGTAACATTGTTACCATTCTCACAAACTTGTTGGCACCAAAATTAATGGATGTGGAAGCATACCTTCTTGATGAAGAAAACAAGGTCAAGCAAAGGCAAGGAAATACAAAAGGGGCTCTCTTCAACAAAGGAGGCTTCAAGAAGTTTGTTTCAAAATTACCCGTCTCAAAGGTTCAAATAGGACATAACTGGCATTGTAAACGACCTTGACTTAGATCTACATGCATAAGAATTGTCATCTCATAAAACCAACATTGTAAATAGTAACTAGGGCTAGCATTGACATTATCAGCTATGGATATTTTGTTAAGGGTGGGTGTTTAAATAATACACCAAAATATACATTAGTGACATTGGGACTAAGGTCAACATATTCAAAGATCTTATAGCTATCTTTAGTATGGTGTAGTATGGTCAAAGAGGTCTACATAATATCAACTTGATTAAGATCTACCTTGCACCCAAATCTAGGCAAATAGAAGGATCTTGGTGGTGCTAAAATCTAGTGAGGTTTAGGGTTAAGATTAGCATTTAACCTTTGCCCTGATCAATTGTACTCCATCCTATATAAAGGCCCACATCTAATGCAAGAGTACACACTCATTCTCTCATTTCATATTTTCATCATGTTGTCCATTAATTAAGTTATGTGATTAAGAATTATGCTCTCTTGTTTATCTTGTCCTCATGCATCAACCATGGGCTAAATCATTATCTACAAGCCCCACAATTCTTTTAAAATGGCCATAACTACCCCTTTAAGAATGGCTATTGAAATAGGAAGGAGGTGGCTACGGAATTGGGAACATCCCATGCACCAAGAAGCCACATCAAATTGCAAAATAAATACAAAGATTTACAAGTGAGACATAATTTATCATTAATAATGGTTGTTGAAATAGGAAGGGGGGTGGCTAGGGAATTGGGAATATCTTATGCACCAAGAAGCCACATCAAATTGCAAAGTCGATACGGGTGGTAGAGACCCAGTTCATCATATTGCAAAGTTGATACGGGTGGTAGAGACCCAGTTCATCATATAGAGAGATAATATATGACACATGATCCAATAGTAGATGACTTAATGAAAAATCGTTCTTTTTTCATAATGTTAGATGGGAAGGCTCACCAATGGTATAGAACCTTAGAGCTTGAGGATAAAATTAATTTCACTTGGCTTAAAAACATGTTTGTGGTAAGTTTTGTACAAAGTGGTAATAAATGTAGCCCAGTGGTATAGCTCCATAATGTCTCTTGATTAAAACATATGAACTCTTGGTGGAAAACTTTGGCAGAGGTGACCTATGATCAATTTCCATGTTTTTGTGAGAAGGGAGTAGGAGACACAAAGATATATGATCAATTTCCATGTTTTCGTGAGAAGGGAGTAGGGGACACAAAGATGCATGATTATTTATGCTTATCTTGCAAGCTCTCTCTTCCTAAGCAATAGATTTTAATTAATTATAAAAATTATTGATGTTTATTATTTGAGGAGAATGTGTGTATGTGTGTGTGTGTGTGTGTGTGTGTGTGTGTGTGTGTGTGTGTGTGTGTATAAGACTTTTTCAAATAAATTTTAAGGTTTATGTGCAAAAATAAAAGGGAAGAGCCCTTGGTGCACATTAGTGTGCACACTTACAAATTAATAACGAAAAATTTTAAAAATTAATTGGGAATATATATATATATATATATATATATATATATATAATTAAATCAAGTGCTAGTGATTAATTAAAAATTATTGATGTTTATTATTTGAGGAGAATGTGTGTATGTGTGTGTGTGTGTGTGTGTGTGTGTGTGTGTGTGTATAAGACTTTTTCAGATAAATTTTAAGGTTTATGTGCAAAAATAAAAGGGAAGAGCCCTTGGTGCACATTAGTGTGCACACTTACAAATTAATAACGAAAAATTTTAAAAATTAATTGGGAATATATATATATATATATAATTAAATCAAGTGCTAGTGATTAATTAAAATATTAGAGTACTATTACCCCGTGGTAAAATAAATTAATATGCACCACTATGTGTGTGTGTGTGTGTGTATGTATGTGTGCATGCATTAATTAAATTAGTTGGACTAAAGGTAATTCTTCTAAGGTTTGGAAAACCATGGTTAAGGTGGTTGGTAGGTGGTTATTTATCTACCTATGGTATTTTGTTGATGATTTAGGGTAAATGGTTTATGCAAAACCAAAGTCATGTACCTTCTATTAGTTTACTTTAGATAAAGTGCATGCATGTTAGTCTAAGGTTTAGTTTAGCCCCCAATTTCTAGTGTGCATGGATTCATATGGTAGATATTGCATGACATTAACTCAAGAGGACTAATAGTATGTGGAGGCTTCTAGTCATCATTTTTTAGTATAAATACCCCCCTCCCCTTCCTTCATGAGAAATCCATAAGTTTTTTATTGATGCTTGTGAGTTCATTTTATAGTTTTTTGTGCCAAGTACCCTTCCTAAACTAGTGCAATCTCCTTTCTAGTCGTTTAACCTCTTCAAAAGTACCAAAATCTTGTCATATTGAGTATTACAAGTACTTAGGGAAGCGAAAAAAATTTGTGGCATTCTAGGGTGTTGTGCAAGTCTCCTTCATCCAATTTTGCATCTACATCAAGTCTAAAGCAAGGCCCAAAAGATACAGATCATATTTATCATTCAAATTGAACCTTTTCTAGCATTTATCTTGCTTTTGATTCGCCTAAATTAAATTAATATAAATAAAATGTTTTCTTCATAAATAAATATGCAAGAGCCTTAGAATATTATCAAGGATAAAGGTTTTCATATAAGGTGATTTAATTAATTCAATTAAATGAGCACCATATTAATTCTAAGGCTTGGAATTGACCTAGAAGAAAGGATTAATTTAATATTTTGAATTATAAGGTTGAACCTTAGGAAGGATTAAATAAATGGCTTGATTTTTAGAAATTAATTAGGGTTGATTTAATGAATTGCATTACATTTTGTGCATAAGTGTGTACCATGACGATTGACACAAATGTGCACATGTTGCATATCTATATATGTACATGGTGCACATAGATATGTATAAAATCGACCCCCTTTCAAATGAAATTTGGCTTAAAAAGGATATTGATCAAGATATTTGAATAAGATATATTTTTAGGGTAACCCTTAGGTTTAGAGAGAGAAAACATGGTTTTAGAGAGAGAGCTTTAGGTGAATAAAAAGGGCCTTAGATCAAAGATTTCCTAGTGGAATGCTTAAAAAGGAATGTTTTTATAAAGGAGCGTGTGTGAGAACTCAAAATTTTTAGTGGATTGTGTGATTAAAGTGGCAATTTTCATGATGTGTGTGTGAGTTCACAATGGCTCCATAGGCCTAGTAGAAGTTAGACCCATAGGATTGGACAGGGCTATCAAACACTTAAAAGTGGGTGGTCGGGTGGACCCAAGAAGTGGGTACTTTCCAAAATGAAACAAACCTATGTCTTTAAGAGTGAGAAAAACTTGGGACGAGTAGTTTAGTTGTGAAACCATAAATAAGAATATACATATTACCTTCATAATCAAGGAGTTAGGACATCTTGTTAAGCTCCAAAGGAGTTGCTACTGGGAAAAATTATTCACCTTTCTTGAGTGAGGATTATTCCAATCTGATTGAGAGAAACTGATGGGACGGCCATAAGTTAGGACACTGTAATATGAGACTCCGAGTGAGTCGCTATACCCTTAGTGTGATTAAAATTGCTACCATAGATAGAGGGGTAGGGGTCTCACTAGTGCTCGTATCAAAACTAAGTTAAGTTTAGATGCGAGGTTATGATAATTAGATGTATTTTTTATATGATACACTTCTTGGAATTGAAACTTATAGCATTTTATTGGGTTTCTCTTTGAGATTGAGCAATAGCTTGCCATACCCCATCTATCTAGACTCCCCAAGCTATTTCAGTAGGATGATATGATAGTTTTTGCGCAGTAGCTTGCAATACCCTATCTATCTGGACTCCCCAAGCTATTTCAGTAAGATGATATGATAGTTTTTGCATTTGAGCATCTACTCTCCTTGGCTCATTATGATGATCAAGCCACCCTTGCTCAACAATTTGAGAGAATTTATTTCCTAACCAATATTGATCAGAGGTACAAGTGGTACTCAAGGTTGTGGATCATGGTCACCTATAACCAAGATGAGCAGATATCAGAGAACATTGCTCTTGCAAATGATCCTTGTTTGCCTAGATGTTGTAAGAGGCATAGTTCTTTATGGACCATTTTGGAGATATCTTAGGGTTTATAGACTTATGTATAGGACTCTTAGGCATTATATTCCTTGACATAGGATCTCCACAAGTGCAACCTCTGATCAGGTGTATTATGGCATATCTCTTTGGATCTCTATAAGAGCTAGTAGGCTCGGTCAATGAAGATGACATTCCTTTGATGTATTCAAATAAAACTAGCTAAATAAAAAAAATGTTACCTTTTTTTTGTTTGAATCTTATCTTCCAATTTGAATAATGTTGTGTAAAATTAAAATGCAGTATGCCTCACGTGACTAGTTTTCTTTCTTGGAATAAAATATATGTATCTTGTTTTTTGTTTGAATCTTATCTTCCAGTTTGAATAATGTTGTGTAAAATTAAAATGCACTATGGCTCAGGACTTGTCTTCTTTCTTGGAAGGATAAGCAATCCTATCCAATAAGTGATGGTTGCAATTTTTTTTCTCAGTTGTTAAGAATTTTATTTCGGACAACCTTATCAGGCTTCCATCCACTCTGTTCGTCTTTTGGAGACCATGGGATTATTAGGCCTAGAATATCCTATTTCTTGTCCTCGCATCATCAGTGAGGTCAAGAGAAGAGGGAGAGCTCACAATTATTCTATTATAAGGAAATGAATGTGTATTGCTTAAGATCAAAGTTTTTTTGTAGTAATAGACATAGATTATCTTCCATTTTATGCTTCAAATCTAAGCTTAGCCATGATTATGGAAAGTCTAGATTTTATAAAGGAATCTGTCGCTTTAAGCCTCTTTATTTGTAGAAACCCAAGAATTCATTAGACATGAATTCTCCTTCTCGATCTGTTCTAAAATGCTTGAATTTTGTTCCTATCTCAGTTTCAACCAATGCAAGCTTGAGGGATTCACTTATAAAGTATGTAGCCTATCACTTGAGTTCAAAAAGAAGGACATTTTTAATTTAATTTTTTTGAGAAATTTATTTACAAAAGGGTGCCATTAATATGACTTTGAAAGAAAGTTACAAATTTGTATTGAAAAAGGGTTAATTTTAAATATGCAAAATCTACATATAAGGAGGTTTTTTAGGCCCTGAATGCATGTGTATAGTGAACTCCCTGAGAATGCAAGCCATTCTTTAAACTTTCCAAAGCCTGAGATATTTACTTAAGAAGATAGACCCAAATCTTCCTACTATAATCATTTATCAATGTGAAAAATATGAAGAACCTTATTGAAAAATTCAGAATTTGGGCATATCTTTAGACTTCTTGATCACGTAATTTGGAGTCATAAACAAGCAAAATGGTGGTCATGTGGATAAAAAGGTGTCTCCTTTGATTATTGGATTTTGGGGGACCACACTTGGGAGCGGAGGACTCGAGGAGTGTGGAAAGATACTACAACTCTCTTTCTCTCTCTCTCTCTCTCTCTCTCTCTCTCTCTCTCACACACACACACACACACACACACACACACACACACATAGGTTATGCCCGTAATCACTTACATACACACACTTGGGGGTTGTGTGTGTGTGTGACACACAGGTTATGCCCGTAATCACTTACATACACACACTTGGGGGTTGTGTGTGTGTGTGTGTGTCTCGCCTAGGAAAGTGGGGGCATAGCCAGGCAGAGGGATAGGGTCCTTGTGCTACAGTGAAAGCCAAGTGTAAAGGTTCTCCTAAGGCTTCTCAGAGAAGGATCCTTATATCAATACACATTCCACACTCGGTACTCTAAGTTCTCTAGAAAAAGTACTTTCTCTCTTAGGAGAGACTATTTTCTATAGCAAGAATCTGCGCTCACGATAAAGTTTCTCATTTATGTGGAAAATCTCCATCTCATAGATGTGCAAGCATGTCTTACTATTAAAACCTTTTGAAGAACTACCTATATATACTCGATTCACAACACATACTCACGTTGCACAGCCTGATGACATCGAACCTGGGTACTCGCAACAATGGAACCAACCGTTCTACCAACCCACCCACAATAGGTTTTTTCTAGGAGTCTCAAAACAAGTCTTGAACTACGCAAAGGCTATAGCCAGGTTATGCTCAAGAAATGCCATGTGAAGCATCAAGACTTCTAAAGCGTCAAGGTCACCATTTTCATGGGCTAGCTGTTGTGGGCAGTTCAAGATGCCTCGAGAAATCATCACAATTCAGTGCGGCCAATGTGGGAACCAGGCAAACACCCATTCTACTCTTACGAAGTGCCGCTTGCTGCTGTGATTGAAGCTTGATTTATTTGCATGTACCTTCTCGTGTGTGCCAGGTCGGATGCAGATTCTGGGAGCTGGCCTTGGAAGAGCATGCAGCCTGTAACCCTTCTGCAACCTTCGACCACTCATTGAGCAGGTCTCCCTGCAGGGCTTTGATATTTTGCAACCTCAATTTGACTTTTATAATTTCTCAATTGCTTCAGTCTGCGTAAACCTAACTGAATATGACTTCCACAGCTTCTTTAGAAACGTGGACACCAGGTATACTCCTCCTCTAGAACTCGCAGTTGGCGACGGGGACTCCCGGATTCGGTCTTTGGAGGTACTTCGTTCAAATTACAAGCTGTATTTCAGTTTCATTTATAGTTTTGAGGGGAGAAAGACTTTGTGTGTGTGTGTGTGTGTGAGAGAGAGAGAGAGAGAGAGAGAGAGAGAGAGAGAGAGCGAGAGAGATTAAATTAACGTCCTCAAAAGACCCAAGTGATCTATAAGAGCAAAAAGACGACGAAAGCACAAAGCTTCCAAAGCAACACCCCAAAAGAAAGTATGCTTCTGACAAGCACAGAAGAGTTCTTGAGAATAATGATGGAGCAAATAAATTCTCTGAAGATGTAGCTTGTCGCATAAAAAGAGAAGCCCAAAGAAGGCATCTTAGATCTGGCACATATGTTCTTCATTTTGGAGGAACAAAGAAGAAAAGATGACGAAAGACGTGAAGAAGGAAGAAGAAAAGTAGAACAAGAAAAAAATAGAGAAGAACAGAGACGTGCGGAGAAACAAAGGGGTAAGGAAACCACACACAAATATGAGGAAGACCAGTGCCGTCGAGAAGCCGTTGACCGATGAGGCTATGCAAATCCCGTAGCAGCAGACGATGGCATAGATTCTGGCATCTCTCCCCAAGATCGCTCAGAATACCTCGTCTTCCACCACCCCTTTCACCACCGTCATATGAACCTCTCCAAATTTTAGTAAGTATGATGGTAAGTGTGATCATGCTGCTGTTACTCAGTTTATTCATCAATTTGAAGCACATTTTCCTTTAGCTAAAATTACAGATCCACAGGATGAAGTCCATGTGGCAGAACTCCAACTCACTTGGGAAGCTGTTATTTGGTGGAAGCATTGGTCACAACTTCACACAGACCCCATCACAGGCCGATTCCAATTTGATTGGGCTACTTTTCAAGGCCCATTTTCTTCCACCACAGTATATGACCAATCTTGAGGACGAGTTTTACAAACTCACTCAGGGTGGTTTTGCAGTTTTGACCTATTCCAACAAGGTCATTCCAACAGTTGGACATATCGGAAGAAGATAAGCTCAAGCAGTTAATTCGAGATTTAGATACATACCCAGTTGAGCCTTAGACTTATGCACAGGCACTGACCCTCGCTCAAGATCACGAACTAATGTTGAAGTAGGTACAGTCTACTTCTAAGCCCCAGCAATCATCTATTCGCTCAGAATAGTAAATACCAAAAGGACTAAAAGAAAAATTCTCAGGGTCAATCGGGCAATAAGAAGGATTCTACCCCCAAGAAAACTCTTGAGGAAAAAGCTAATGAGGTCATTTTTGGAGGATACCTCCAGCCAGATGAACAGACACGGTATAGGACATAGAACCGTTGTTTCTTCTATCACACTGTGGAACACGAGAGGAAAGATTACTCTTAAGTTTCAGGTTGAAAAGTCTGTCAAGGCATCCACTTCCACAGTAGCGTGTGAAGAAACAACACTTTTCCAGTTCTAAAAAGGGACTTTTTGGTTATTTTATATTTTATATTTTTGGGGTTTTTGTCTCGGCTGCTGGCCTACACCTTTATGGTGACCAACTAGCACCCCCCTTTACTATAAATAGCATTGCCCATACCTCATCATCTGTGTACCACTTCATCGCCATATCAGGTACTTCTGGCGGCCTACAAGTAGAGGCTCTCATCTGCGTTTTCCTCTGCTGGTCCAGGCTGCCTACTTCAGGGCTCACATCAGCCAACATCAGGCTGTATTCTGGCGCTTACATCAGGCCTTCTTCTTCTCACATCTGCGTTTCACCTCGGCATATGTCAGTGCCTACATTAGAGCATATATCAGCGTTTATACATCAGCTTACATCAGTGTTTTGCTGCAGCTCACATCAGCCCACATCAGTGTTTACATCAGGCTTACGTCAGGGTTTATATCAGCGTTTATCTGCAGCTCACATCAGCCCACATCTGCGCTTACATCAGGCTTACATCAGTGTTTTGCTGCAGCTCACATCAGCCCACATCTGCGCTTACATCAGGCTTACGTCAGGGTTTATATCAGCGTTTATCTCAGCCTTCTTCAGCGCATACATCAAGGCTCACATCCAGCATATCTTGTGCGTTTTGGCACAGCCCTTGGGACAACAGCCCTCTCTGCTACTTCGGGACAGTAGCCCTCTCTGCTACACATCATCGAGACGGCAGCCCTCTCTGCTACTTCGGGACAGCAGCCCTCTTTGCTACACATCAGGACGGTAGCCCTCTCTGCTACACATCGGGATAGCAGCCCTCTCTACTACATCGGGACGACAACCCTCTCTGCTTCAGGTACGCAGCACCTGTGTCACCAGAGCTTGCACCACTCAGGACGGCAGCCCTCTCTGCTCCACGTACGCAGCACCCGTGTCATCAGAGACTGCACCACCATCATTGTCATGGACGTTACCTTTTTCCGCTGCCACTATCACCTCGGAGTGCTTTGCCACACATCGACGCGAGCCTTCGTCATCAATCGTGCTTCAACTCCGACGTCCTTCTCTGCTTCAGCACTGGTCTTCTTTTTGCTCAGAGTCACCTCTCATATGAGGGCTCTTGTACATATTTGCACTCACCTTTTTATATATATTCACTCACATATTTCATGCTGTGTGGTTTTACTCTGATCTCTCGTATATCTGGTCCCTCCGTCCTTTTGCCCTCACATAGCGACCGTAGCATCCTCACCCACACCTCCGCCATCAGCCTCTAATGCGTTCAGCTATTGCTTGCTTTGAATTCGGTGCCACCAGTGGTGTTTGATGATAAGCAGGAGGGTGAGGCTGAGGGACAGACGAAGACTCTCATCCATGCCTATGGCACTGCAAGGCGACAACAGTTCATTATCCTCTTTGACATGGGCAATTTTGAGGATGCCATGTCTCCGTAGTTGGCAAACAAGATGAGCTGTGCCTTGGTTCCTTACCATTTAGATGTGGACGGGTTTTCTTGAGCTCATCATGATTCGTGGGGATCAGAGCATTCTTGGAATTCCACTCATTTCCCACATTCAAGCCCAACGAGCCATAAGAAAAGGAGCAGAGTGTGCATTGCTATATGTCCGCTCTCAGTCTAATGTAGTTCAGATAGCGCCTGTAGTGGCACAGAGGATGGTTGGTCTTTTGTCTCAATATTGCAACATTATACTGCAAGATGACCTCCCACAGTAGACTTGAGGACCATCGCATAGAGTTGGTTCTTGGTTCATAACCTCCCAACAAGTTCCCCTATTCCCTTTCTAAGGCATTGGAGAGCGAGCTGGAGTAGCTATCCCAGCTACTCTGGTCATGATTTATGTGACCTTCCTCCTTCCTATTTGCCGCTCCCATTTTGTTTGTCCAAAAGAAGGATAAGACCGCACGCTTATATGTGGATTACAGGGTGCTGAATAAGCTAACAGTTAAGAATAGATTTTCCATGCCTAGAACATAGTACATCCTAGAACGACTCAATGGTTCAAATTTTTTCTCTAAGATAGATCTTAAGAGTGGCTCTACCATCAAGTTCGGATCTTTCAGGCTAACATTCCAAAACCGCCTTTAGGACTAAGTGCGGCCACTATGAATTTGTGATGATGCTCTTTGGACTCACCAACGCACCCATGACGTTCAATAAGATGATGTCTCGGGTTTTTCGGGAACTCATTGGCAAATGCGTCTGGACTCATGGAAGGGTTGGTGACCCTAGTGAGTGAAGTCTCGTGGAAGGGGAAACCTTGGCGAGAATGTTTGGTTTCATGGAAGGGTTGTTGCCCTAGTGAACCATATCACATGTGAAGCATGCTTGGCTTGGGCATGCGTATGGATCATAGGGGTGGTTCCCCTATGTAGTCCAATGGCATAGCAAGATGTATTGTGGCTATGTATTCTGCTTATTTTTTATTTTGCAGGTACTTAAAGCTATTTATGGATTTATGGATATTTGGGACACAGTTGGCTCTTGTGCCTGTGTCTGGTTTTTATTAGAGTTGTGGACTCCGAATGTCACGACCCTGTGTTTTTCTCTGGACAGTATGCAGGTGTGCACGGGGACATGGTGGACAGTGTGAATGGCATCAGATTGGAGTTAAAAAGGAAGCCCATGTGTGGACAACCCCAAGTGTGAAGGGGGCAAAGATACTTTAATTTAAAAAGGTTTTATAACCTTTTGTGGGCAAAAAAAATTAAAGTAATAAAGGTTTTAAAACCTTGGGAGGCCCCTAAGCCATTTATAGAGGCTACTCCACTTTTGGAGGCCCACGACTCTCTTCTTTCTCTCTCTTGCTTTTGGGGAGGCGTGCAAGGAAGTTGCGTGGAAGAGAAGGAAAACATGGTCGTCAGACTGCATATGTAGGCTGCTGGTTTTTGGCTGCGCACAGAAGAGCCCGTGTGGACCTGTACGATTGCAGTACAGTGTACGGCTGCTGCAGGTTTAGGCGATGGCTGTGGTGCAGGTGCAGACCTGAACAAACTGATGCAGGCGCAGATCTGTCCAGCAGGTACACACGTGTGCAGCGTGTACTACTGCAGTTCTGTCCAGCAGGTACAGGTGTTGATCTGTACGGACAGGTGCAGGCGCATCGTAGAGGCAGCAGTGAATCTCATAGGCGGCCAGGCGTGTGATTTTAGGAGGACGGCGTGTTTTTGCAGAAAGGAGGGGCTGTTTTTCCTGGAATCTCAGGTGGCCAGGACTATAGAGGTGCACATAGTGCTGATCCTCCTTACAACAGGGTTGTTTTGGGACAGTTTATGGACGCTGTTTTTGGTTGGCTGCGAATTCAGCTTTGTGCTTGGGTTTCCGGCTGCAAGTACAGGTCAATTGAAAGTGTTTCTTGGCACGGGAGTGATGCAAGCTCGCATGGCTGCGTGCTCATGGAGCGGATTGTTTTCTTCCTGCCAGAAAGGAACAGAGGGACCTACAGTTATGGGCATCTCTATGTTTCCAGATGTTTCATGAGGGAACAGGTAACTAGATGTATGCTGTTGTTGGCACTGTTGTTGAATAGTGCCATGAATGGTTCTGTGTGGAAACAGGACATAAGTTTCAAAGGGAAACAGGCCTAAGGGTTTCATGTGGAAACAGGTCGTAGGTTTCTCGAGGAAACATGTTTTTGGGTTTCTCCAGGAGATAGGTCACATGCAGGCAGAAGGTACAGGAATGGACACATGTTTGGTACAGCCTTGCTACTGATTGGGCAAGGGACAGGGAATCCATGACAGAGATGGATAGTACCCTTGGAGGTAGAGAGGGTTGGTACAGGTGTGTCGACTGTATGGTATGCTGTGCTGTGATACGAGTTCTCTTTTGAGAGACAGTTTGGGAGTATGTGTTGTGATGCAAAAGCACTGGATGTGTTAGGATGTGATGCTGTTCATAGTGTGAGAGGCTATGGATGGTTGTGGCAGTCCTGATCATAGGAGAAAGCTTCTGTATGCAGACTCAATGTGAGAGAGTCTTTCGATGTGAACAATGGCTGGACTTGTTTGTGGATGCCGAGTGGACATGAAGCCATGATGCAGGTTATTTGCAGGTTTCAGGAGTTCTACTATGACGGCTGAGTTCCCAGCCTTATTGTAATCAAAGCTCTTATAATCAATTAAAGAAATACCGCAAGGGGTGCCACTGCGTGAAACTTGCTCGGGGGTTTGGGTCATGGGAGTTCAATTTTGTTGTTCTTTGGTCTAGATGGGGGGAGCTTCGGGGGAAGGTTGTCCCAAAGAAAGATCTTTTGGAACCGGTCATGCGGGGCCTTGTGCTTCTGAGAAGCGCTAGTAACTGTTTGGGTGGTCTGAACATAGATCACCGCACACTGGGCACCTTTTCGAATCTCTTGTTTAGCCTAGATATCGCTAATGACCGGAAAGTTAGTATCCCCTGCTCACATTTTATGGTCACGGGAGATTTGGGCACATTTCGGGTAATCCGGAATGTGTGTTGCTCCCAATTGACGTTGTGTGTTGCTCCCAATTGACGTCTCGGGCAAACTCGTGAAATCAGTGGATCCCTAAGATAATGTTTGCACCTACAAGAGGGGAAACCATAAAATCTCGCACAAATTCTGTGCTGTGGATGACTAACTTAGCATGATGAGCTTCAAACTTGATGCTCATTGTCATGCCTATGCTATATACCTCGACTTGCTTATCCATCGAGGTCAATGAGAAACGAGCTCATTGAGCGGCTTGTTCTGTGACCACGTCCTCCGTAGTGCCACTGTCAAATAAGACGACGACTCTTTGGCTACCTATGTAGCCAAACGTCTTGAGCAACTCATTTCGCTCATACTTCTGGTCATGGTTGCCCTTCTACTTATCTTCGAGCTCCCGGTTGACGATGGCGCTGTCATGTGCACACCCAGAAGGTGTACAAGTGACATGGCATATGAGAGCATTCATAAGCATTTAGCAGATAGCATTCAGTATCATCAAGTATTGATCCAGGCATTTATCCATTTATTTATAGCATTATCACAGCATATGGGACTGTTTCAGCCCCATCATCAGCACAGAAGGCATTCATAAGCATTTAGAGCATTTATTATATCAGGTCGTGGACTGTTAGGACCAGCCAACAGCAATATCCAGCAGCCGACAGCATTATTTGGAATATTTTAGGCAGTTGTGAGCATTTATGGCTGGTTGACAGCAGTTCTCAGCAAACCAACCAGCAGTAAACCCATATATAAGAAGCGCATCATAATCAGCATTAGATATCTGGATCTTCTCAGCGTTTTCCTTCCTAGGAGACAAGGGGAAACAGTTCAGCAGTCAGCATCATAAGCAGCAGTAGCATATTCAGCAGCATTCAGTCATCTTCCTACCTCCTACATAGAGGAAAGCTGGCATCTAAGGGTGGACCTCAGCATTGGAGAAGGAATCAGTCATTCATCCTATCTCTCTCTTCCCAAGATAGATATACATCTAGGACAGCATAGATCTATTTACACATCTTCATTGTATCCATTGCATTTAATATAGCTGCATTGCATTGCATTGACAACTTTGTCTATCTCTTAAGCATCATTAAGTGCAGTTTAGTTAAGCCTAAGGTTGTTTTACTACAGTCAATCCCTCGCATGTCACAGGCGCCAACCGTAGGAGTGGGGGCTAGAGGACTAGTGACAACTAGGGGCCCCGTGTGGGAGACTGGCTCACCACAGAAGTTGTCGAGACAGGAGTGGTGGATGTGCAAGGGTCTTCTTAGGGCATGCCCTAGAAGTATGTCCTTTTGTATGACAAAAGAAACATTGCCTCTCCTTATACTGTTCGTGCCCTCAGGATTGAGCTTACCACTTGCCTTGCAGACGTGGGCGGCCTTTTGACAAGTGGTGATACAATATGTGTCACCATATGGGATGAATGTTGCCATCCTCCATCAATATGGGAAGCCAAATGGTTGATACAATATGTGACACTATATGGGATAAATGTTGCCATCCTCCATCAATACAGATCAGAGAGCTGTAGTGATATCTCTCACTTGGGATGGGAGCTCTCCATGTTCTCGGAAAATATCTTGGCTCTTCATGTCATGTGTAGGGCCGATCTCAGAGCTAATCGTGAAGGGAAACAAGATAAAAAACCAGTTTAGAATCAGAATCTGGAGCATATGTTGCTGATATGGGCAAGGAAGGACTGGTGGAGGACAGTGGGATGCTATCGGCCAACGCATGAAAGAGGGCAAGACCTGTTGGCATTTGAGGAATATTTTGTCCAAGACCTGGCCGACCAGCAGTCAGCCAGTCCACTAGGACTTCCCAAGGCCTATAAAAAGCACTAGTTGCTCATCGTTTAGTCCACTAGGGCAAGACCTGTTGGCATTTGAGGAATATTTTGTCCAAGACCTGGCCAACCAGCAGTCGGCCAGTCCACTAGGACTTCCCAAGGCCTATAAAAAGCATTAGTTGCTCATCGTTTAGACCATTCAATCCTTCTTGGATTGGGTCTTAGACTTAGGCATAGAATAGGGTTTTCTACCTTTTCATGAAGGCAACCTATGGCTGTAAAGATTTGTACTACCTTTTTGTACATTATGAATATACTATATACTCAGCTGTCTCTCTCTCTCTTCTTATCTTTTGTATGCGTTTTGCATCAAGCATGTTCCAGGATGGTGTTTAGGGCTGAAAGAAGACTACTAGAGTTTCTGTATGAAACATTGGTATCAGAGCATCAGGCTTAGCAAGTCTAAATACTGATTCAATCCTAGATGAAGGTCCACAGGTCCAAGGTACAAGAAAGTGCATAGGTAAAAGGCCCAAGGAAAGGAACACAAGACATGGACGATTTCCCTTGAGGTTGGTTGGTGGTATTCCACAAAACCAAAGGGAATGGTAGTCCTGTGAGTCGGGTGCCACTTGGGGCACACAAGGAAAGGCTTTCAGGCAATGGTTCCAAGGGAGGATGATCCTCCAAGGGGTGGAGTGAGAGTGCCAAAAGAAGACTTCAGGGACAGGGTAGGAATGGAAAGAGGACACGATGGAACAGATGCACAGATCTTCATCAAAGGATTTGGAGACTAGGCTGGGTTTTCAGTGAAAAGGTTGCCAGGAAGGGAATGATGGCAGGTTGGGACTCTGTGAGTAGATAATGGGATGATGACAGTCATCCAAGAACATAGATTGGAATCCCTTCATCAAGCTTAGCAGAGGGGAATGTCATGTGCAGGGTTGATCTTAGAGCTAATCCTGAAGGGCAACAAGATAAAGAACCAGCTTAGAATCAGATTCTGGAGCATATGTTGCTGATATGGGCAGGGAAGGACTGGTGGAGGACAGTGGGATGCTGTTGGCTAGCGCATGAAAGAGGGCAAGACTTGTCCTGTAGCATTTGAGGAATATTTTGTCGAGGACCTGGCCGACCAGCAGTCGGTTAGTCCACTAGGACTTCCCAAGACCTATAAAAAGCATTAGTTGCTCATCGTTTAGACGATTCAATCCTTCTTGGATTGGGTCTTAGACTTGCATAGAATAAGATTTGTACTAACTTTTTGTACATTATGAATATACTGAATACTCAGCTATATGTCTCTCTCTTCTGTATCTTCTATATGCGTTTTGCATCACGCATGTTCCAGGATGGTGTTTAGGGCTGAAAGAAGACTCCCAGAGCTCCTGCATGTAACACTTTAGTTGATGGGTAGGAGGTTGGGGTGCTCGAGGTCGGGGATGTCTAGTCCTCATAATGGATCTCTCCCTCTCTCTCTCTCTCTCTCTCTCCCTCCCGCCCCCCCCCCCCCCCCCCCCCTCCCTTCGTGACCCCTCGAGTGCAAGGGCCCAGAGGGTCACATGCCTGGGTGGTAGCTTGTGCATTGAAGAAGTCTGTAATGGAGGTCCGAGTAGGGTCTTGTTGGCTTTGAGAGAGAGAGAGAGACGTTTATTAACGTCTATGAAAGGCCCCAAGAATCTATGAGACCAAAATTGATACATTGGTTCCATGAGAATACTAGTCCACGGAGAAAGACTGGATTGTGATCTAGCAAACAAACACAAACAAACAAAAGGAAAACAAACATCCTACTAATCAGCTAGGAGATTGATGGTGCTAAGCCTCACATAACGTGTGACACACCTATGAGTATGCAGGTCAAAGCTAGACATCAGATAGCAGCAGACAGGGTCGGACAACGCAAGTGACACGTGGCACTACCACGTGCAAGGATGACATGGCAATAGTGACTTGGCAATTAAGTACAATTGGCCGATAGCTACTACTGGCTGACTAGGAGCATTGGTGCATATATACACGTGGGTCGCTAAATCGTCATAATCATCTGCCTTCCTCAGCGTTGTACTTCACAGAGCATTTCTCTGTAGGTGAAGTGCTAGCCGAGAGTGAACAGTAGTAGGTCACAGGGCTGTGATTTCACGTCTTCATTCTCAACCACATCTTGTACTTGAATTTCAGTTGTATTACTTCTTCTTGTACATAATACAAAGCAGTAGTATAGCTAGTATATGGTAAGAGAAACAATCTCATAAAGTTTGAGCTTGTTTGGTCCACAAGAGCAGCCGGGAGAGGCATATCAAAGAACGCCCAAAATGGAGCTTCATCAATGAATATCAGTGCCTACAACTAGTGATGTTCTAATTGCTCTTGGGTATCACCTATTGGGTCAACAAACTGTCTTGAAGCAAAATGATCAAAGGAGGAGGAGATTCAAGCAAATCATCATTTTCAGCTTTCTATCATTAAGCAGGTAATTAGTGCTAATTCTACTCATCAATTAGTGTCATCAAGGGTTCAATCATACCGTTGGGGACTTGCTATTGCTTTCCAAAGCTTCATATTGAGAAAGCCCCTTGATTTTACCCTCCGACCGTGCTCTCCAAATCAAGGTATTTTTTGCTCAGTGAACAGAAAATTACTTTCACTAATACCTTGATTAGTGCTAATCATTTGAGGTTTTTAGGGCCATTAATGGTTCATATCTCACATTCAAGTGTTGCTAAACCTCTGTAAAGTATCAAATCAGATTTGCCTCTTGATTTGAGTGGTCAATTTGTTAATCCAAAATCAGGTATAAAGTTGTATCAACATTGTTTGGAACAATGGGATTTCTGAGCTTATATGCTTCATGTACCGCATCTATCATGCTCATAAATCATTTGTACAAGGGCAAGATAGTGGTCATTGATAAGGTTAAGACCTCCTTAAGCAGATTCAATGCATTATCATTTGGAAGGGACATGCATCATCATCATCACAGGCTTTATGAACACATTGAGAATATGATCCATCTTTGCCTACATAGATTTCATTACACAATGAAATCAAGGATGAAGAAGACCAAGGGCTACATCAACATTAAGATCTACATCGACATGAAGAAGATCAAGAGCTACATCGACATTATGAGCTACATCAAGAAGATCTTCATCAGCATATTGGTCATCAAGGGGGGACTCTCCCTTTATTTCTAAATTCCTATTTTATGTTGAGTCAAGGATTCTCTGTCCGAGTTGTCCCCCAAAATCTGAATCTTTTGGACTTTTTGGGTTTGTTATATAGCCTTGATGTTATAAAAGGCATAGGTGGCTTCCTAAACCAGCCAAGGCCAGCCCACCTTTGGTCACCCCTCTATCATAAGTGCAATGTAATCATAACTAGATGACTGGCATCTGTCATCATTGACTTGCATTGTAAACCACCATGAGTAAGACCTACGGGCACTTGGATGGTTATCATAAACAACTTTGAAAGTAATAACTAGAGCTAGCATTGACATCATATTAGCCATGGACATTTTGTTGAGGGAGGGTGTTAGAAATACACCAAAATATCATGTGACATTGGGGATACGGGCATCTGGTCATTAGGTTTATAGCCAACTTGGTGTGAACACTCTAGGTGTGAACAACCTCTTTCATCTTATATCTCATTTTCACTCATAATACAATCACTTTGTGTTGTGCCCAACTTGCTCTCTCTTGCTCTCTCTTTTCTCTCTTCTTCTTCCTCCTCAACCATGGAGAGATTTCATCCTCCATAGCTCCATGGTTGAACTTGTGATTTGCCAACAGGGGAGCCTTGGTGACTTGCCTCACCCCTGAAGAGCGTCACGTCAAGAAGATGGCTGTTGGACATTGCTTTGATTGTGACTCCACCGAGCACATCATAAGGATTTCCCGAAGATCTTGGAGGAGCAGTCCGAGGAGGAGGCTTCTTCAGAATTGGAGGATGAGTGTGAAGGAGATGCGCATGTGTGTGCATCTCAGCTTTTTTCATTTCTCGGGTTGAGCGCACACCCAAGGTGCTTCATTGTATCAAACCACAAGTACGAATAGAGGAAGTTTTCAGCCAGGTTTCTGAGGGAGAGTCTTCATAGTTGTCGTTTGAACTTTGCACTCAGTGGTGGAGAATATTTGGCTTTAGTGGCGGTTGCTTCAGTTTCTGGGGTCATTTAGGAGGACTCTTCTCACTTGTTGTTTGCATTGGGTGGAGTATCTTCATTGTCTAATGTCATGGAGGCACCACAGGATGACATGTCATCAGATTTGTCTTCGTCATGGGAGGATAGTCCAGTTGTGTAACATGCAACGGAAGTATTTGTAATTTGAGGATCCTGTCACACAAATACTCACACCATCTTCTGTATCCTGAGTTTTGCGAGTTTAGCAATCCACTTTAAGACTTCAAACTTTACGAGATTTGAGAGAGAGAGAGAGATGGAAACTGTACACCGTATGGGGTCCCGAATTACCCACTGAAGGGCCTCCTATCCCGTTACCGGAATAGTATTTGCTTTATTTCTTTGAAGAGACTGATGGTGGATTGACGATAAGCCAAACGCAAGATTTCGGAAGACCAAGAGTTAGGCTGAACTCTACACGGCTGTAGAAGCACTAATGATGACCAATCTTGAGCCTATGCACTCTTCCCAATGGATGTAGGAAGGCTGTAAATCTGAGGTTGAGAGAAGGGGCTGATTGCTACTGTTCTAGACTATGTATGAATGCTGAAAATGAGTATGAATGCTGAGTTTTACCTTCACCAAGTGGCTATAGCAAAACGATGCATATGAGTATGCTGAAAACTGTATGGATGCTGAAAACGCAAAGGGGACTGAATGCTGAATGCTGAATGCTGTAGATGCTGTGTTTTACTGCATAGAGGCTGAATTGCTCAAGCGTTGATGCTCCTATATGCTGATGAGGAAAACGCTGAGGTATGAGGTTCTGAATTCTGCAATCGCTTTATGCTCCTTGTGTTGAAGGCTCCAAGTGATGAGTGCTTCAATGCTGATTATGTTTTGAATGAATAAATGGATGATATGCTGAGCTATTTATATGGACATGGGGTGCTGGTCGGCTGGCTATAGGGCTGGCCGACTACACTTGTCCAAGCAAAACATATAAATGATGTAAAAAATGCCCAATAAATGCTGAAAAATATGGGAACAATAGTGGATAAATACTGATGACTGCTAGACGATATTTGAAGGCTTTTGCAATGGTCTAGATGGCCTACATGCATGTGGGATGAATGCTATGCATAAATGCACACATGTCCTAATGCAAACTCTAAGGCTTCTACTGACTCTACATGCATGAATGCATCTCTTCAAGTGGGTTAAGGGACTTGGACTGATTGACTGACTGACTGTCTAAGGCTGAGAATGACCTACGTAGCTCGTGCTTGATTTATCCTGGACTGAGGATTACAATGGGGTCACGGCGTACGACAATTATCATCCTAGAAGGTACTAATAATGTACAATGTTGCACTGATGATGATGAGCCATCTTGTCACCATGCACTACAGTGCAGAGTGCATGTGACAAGTTGGTGTATCATAGTATCTTCACAGTACACTTGTCTCTTGGAAATTGTACCGACAACATAGGGGGTTTTTGACTTTAGTGTATGAGCGGATGTATTACTTGGAGTATGTTCCACAGGACATGGGTGGTTTAGGCATACAGGTGCCGAGTAGTACGGATGGATACAGACTTGGTGCAACGTTTTTGAGGAGTATGGTTCTTAGTTCTACTTTCTTCCTACAAGCTGCATTGGAGACGGTGCAAGCATTCTTGTGCTCCATCTGAGCCGATGCATTAGTGGCTAGAGTTTGGATAGCGGAGTTTTGATCGGCCATTCTGTAGAGTGTTCTCCTCGTGAGCTACTGGAGGATACTTAGGGGTTTGCAGTGTTTTTTCATGGACAATTCCGTAGGTTTTTGTGTTGACGCGGCGAGGATGGAATGTGAGCCTTCGCAGTGGATGCAAAGTGGTCTTGCAATGTTCGGGATCTTGGGTATCTTGAGAGCTTTGCTCGGATGTTTTCTTTTTATGGAAGGGCACTTTATATGGACATTGTGCAGCTTAGGACAGCTGCAATGCAAGTAGGGGAGAATGTGACACATGTACAAGTATGCAAGGTAGAGCCAGACATCAGATAGCAGCCGATGGACGGGGTTGGATAGCGCAAGTGACACATGGCAGTGATGATATGGCATTGATGGTGTGGCAGTCGGGTACAACTGGTTGACAACTACTACTGGCTGACTAGGAGCATTGGTGCATATATATATGTGGGTCGCCAAATTGTCATAATCATTTGCTTTCTTCAGCATTGTACTTCACAGAGCGTTTCTCTGTAGGCGAAGTGCTAGCCGGGAATGAACAGTAGGTTCCAGGGCTGTGATTTGATGTCTTCATTCTCAGCAGCATCTCGTACTTTCAGTTGTATCACTTCTCTTGTAACAAAGCAGTAGTTTAGGACTCGTGTGTGTGTGCTGTATGTGTGATTCTGCCGCACTTTGCTCTCTATCTTTGGAAAATGCTAGCACATAGGTGCAAGTGTTCTACAAGAAGCCATCATTTGGATTGGGTTTTCTAAAGTTTGGGCTTTGGATCAGATGGGCAAAAATCCTTGATGAGATCCCAGTAGACTGCCCATTTTTCTTCTTGTCGAGCTGCTCTAACTTTGAGAGAGAGAGAGAGAGAGAGCATAGTAATAATTATTTTATCCTTGTTGATTTAGGCAAGGGCAGTTCTAATTGATATGGAAGAAGGAGTGGTGAATCAACTGTTGAAGGTAAGACAGCTCGCTGACTGTTGAGGGCAAGGACAAGAACTAGTGGTAGTTAAGGTTCTCCATTGTGTTCATGATGATTTGAAAGTGTAACAAAAATGGTTGATTACTTTTGTAATGAATCCACATGGGTTTCTTGCTTGCCATTATGATCTTCTTTTTGTTTTATCGTTAATCACGTAGCATTGTGTTCCACAGATCTATGAGGGTGGGAATTCGTATCACCCCGCAGTGCAGGGGACTCTTACTGGGAGATCATTGCCAATATCATGCTTGGCAGTTTTGGATGTCCAGATGCATAGAGTTTATGGATGGCACTCAGACCTTTTATATTCAGTCTGTATGCATGCTTTGAAAGATATTATTACATACTGTTCTGGTCACTTGGGCATGTATCTAGGGTATCTGTACAAGTTAGGTGCACTACCCTTCTTAGCGAATAGGATCATGGGATCTTCTCCACTGTCTCAAGACCATCTTAGATTTATCAAATTCTAGACTGGTTGCGCAGACCTTGCCTTTTGGGATGATTATTGTCTGGCCTTTGGCATAGAAGTCTCATTTCTTGTGAAAAGTAACTAAAATCATGCAGCATTGTTTTGAACTAATAGAGGCACCCTCATCATGAAATCCAGATGGACCAGCTGTCCTCTAAGGTGCCCACAAGTGACGAGCATTGCATGTGGGAGATGTTTGGTCCACATTCCAGGATGCCAGGAAGTTGTGTCAATGGTACTTCAATACCATCAAGGATCTAGAGATCACTAAGCCTACTTGAGCGTAGCTCTAGAGCTCAATCTCCTCACTGGATAAAGAGGGACAAAACAAACAAAGCACTCGTTTGACATGTTGCAGATGCTTATGAAGTGAAATATACAGATTGGACCGACACCATGCAAGAGATGTAATGTGTTTACAAGTATAACACCGGGATGTAGTTGGGTGTATGAATGGCACAATTGATAAATACAAGGCATGGTTGGTTGAAGAAACCTATGCTTGAACAACAAGAGACAAAATATGCTAAGCTGCTCAATGCAAGTGGCCTACCCAGCAATTGGATGTAAAGTTTTCTTTACTGAATAGAGACCTCAAGGAAGAGCTTCACATAGAGCAATTGCATCCCAAGGCAGTCCATTGGAGAGTAGCAAAGAGGATTTTGGACCATGTGTTTCTTGAGTGTTAATTTTCATCATAGCTGCATATGGGACTTGTGTCAGCATTTCATCCTTGTATGCTGCCCATGCGAATTTCTCGTCCGAGTTGCGGCTAGTTGATATTGTGCTTATTCTTTCTATCTTTGGCGGTGCATTTGCCCTATCAACTACTTATTTGCTGTACTAATTCTTTCTATTTGCTACTTCCCTTAGTGCTAGGCTTCATTATTGTTGAGTCTGCCCTGCATCTCCGGAGGTTTGACAAAAACTCAGTACGAAGGCCTTTGTGTGAATATATGCTCTTATGTGTGTGTGTGTGGAGTGCATGTGTGAGAGCATATCTTGATACAGAGTTCTACACTCACTATATGGCACTGATGACATTAGTGGGGATGTGTCATCAGCCTGGTCATTTTCTAGTATGAAAGGGGTCTGGTGGACTCGAGAATGTCTAAAGATTTGGAAAGTACAAGCTTTGGGAATGGGGGATTATCCTAGAGTACAAAGGACCACACTCTTAAAATTTAGGAGAGTTACTATTTTTGGCCTGACTCTGATGGAAATTCTGTTCGCGTCATTAGATCTCGAATTGAGCAGATACCAAGAGTTGGCAAAGTGCCTATGACAGAATGTCTACTAGTTGGGATATTTTTAGAGGTAAAGATTATGGGAGAACCCATCTCTTAGATTGGGACATGTGGCAAGAAAGTGGATCAAAGTGAGACAAGTGGCCTCACACTTGTCACTCCAGCTATTGTGTGGCTCTCCACTTGTCATTGTAGCCTTCTCTTGCCATTTTAGCTCATGGGAGGCCCAAATCTATAAATTGGAGTCCTTTCTCTTCATTAATGGAGGCTCTCTTGCTGCACACTAGCCTCTACCACCGTTACAGGTTGCCCTAATGATGGCTACTCTCTTTCTCTCTCTCTCTTGAAGGCTGCCCATGAAGAATACCGGCTGTTGGGAACTGTTTTGGAGGCTTCCATCGCGAAGAAATACTGAAGGCAAGGGTATTTAATCATTTATTATGATTTCTAGCCATTGTACTTGTTGTACCAGCCCTTTTACGTGCTGTACCAGCCAATGTACTGGCTGTAGCAATCCTTGTACTTGTTGTACTTGCTGTACCAGCCATTGTACTAGTTGTACCAGCTTTTGTACTTGCTGTACCAGCCATTGTACTTGCTGTACTAGCTACTATACCTACTATACCAGCATTTGTACCTACTATATCTGCCACTATACCGGCTGTACCAGCCATTGTACTTGCTGTACCGACTGAATGGAGAGTTGTACTTGCTGTACCAACTCTATTGCATGAAGACCCGTTGTTTTTGGGGAAGAATCAGTAACCACACAGAGGTATATGGATTATATTGTTGGTTCAGCATTTCTACAGCCTGTGTTCTGGCTTGGTTGCCTCGTGTTGGGATGTGTTATGGCATTTGTATATGGATAATCCGGCATCTCCCGTGGGGAAAGTAAGGCCCTCAAAGCTTGTACATGATATTATTCTCCTTGGGTAATAAAATACTCCAAGGGGACAGGAGGACGGGGGCCGAGTTTTGAGCTGACCAGATCAATCCGTCAGGGGTGTCCCCTCGCCCCTTTTCTTTTTCTCTTCTTTGCGGAGGCTATGAGCATGTATTTGACGGCAGAGGAGGTTGGTTTGAGAGGACTCGAGCTCCCAGTCCGGGGGGAGGACCTGCTCGATGCTGAGTTTGCAGATGACATGGGCTTATTTTTGCATGGCCAAGAGGCCAATCTTCTTCGGGCAGAGCAGTCGCTCCAGGTTCTTAGTGCAGCTTCGGGAGCATTGATCAATTGGCGCAAGACAGTGGCCTTTTGGATCAGTAGTGCTCCCACTCCGGCATGGAGCCCGGACCCCGGTTTTAGATGGATTCCTCCTGGCACAGCAGTGCGGTATTTGGGATGCCAGATTGGACTAGATTTGTCACCTGAGCAGCAGATTGCCGCGCTTCTTCTGAGCATTCGGAAGAAGCTTTTGTATTGGAGTACAGCTCGACTATCCTTGGCTGGGAGGGTGGTGGTGGCAAATCAGGTGCTGTTAGCGACCATGTGGTACATTACGTCTTGCTGGATCTTCTCGAGCTCTTGCATCAGCCAGGTACAGAGGCTGATCAGGAACTTTCTTTGGTCTGGGCGGGACGGTCAGTCAGCCCGGGCAAAGGTTGCATGGGCAGTTATTACACTTCCACTGGCTCAGGGAGGCTTGGGCATTATAGATCCAGTCGATCAAAGTAGAGCCTTATTGGGGAAGCTTATTGTTCGGGGGCTGCTTCCAGGCGCTGAGCCTTGGAAAGAGCTTCTCTTGCAGCGGCTGCAGGCTCGGGCTCCCCCAGCAGGGGGTACTTGGGCACCAGAGATTCGCTGGATCTTCATAGAGATGAGGAGGAAGGGCCTCAGTAGAGGATGGGAGGACAGATTTGCTTTGAGCATCCTGAGAGCTTGGGAGCTGCTGAGACCGGGGCTCTCTCAGCGACCTCCTTCTAGTGTTGAGGAGCGGGCCAGACAGCCGCTCATCTGGAGCCCAGCGGTTCGCACAGCGTAGGGTCATATGCTGGGTTCTCGGCCTCGTCTAGCCTAGGGACCTACAGTGGGACCCTGGGGAGTACGAGTGGCATGATCCTTATGCATCCCTTGAGGCCACAGAGATCACCTTTTTCCAGTATACTGTTCGGCTGGGGCGGCATATTTTGACGGTGAGGAGGATGGTCTCTCCAACTGCAGCGGGGCATTGGCGGCTACAGGGACTCTCACAGGAGTTCCTGGAGGATTTTTGGGCTCGGCTCTGGGCTAGTCGACAGGCCCGCAGGATCTCGACTTTCCAGTGGCTGGTCGCCCACAGGGGCTCAGCAGTTGGCACTTGGCTTGTTTACAGCGGTCTTCCGGCGGCCTGCGTTCGATGCGGCCACCCTATGGAGACACGGAGACATTGCCTTTGGGATTGCCCTCAGGCGCAGCAGATTTGGCTGCGGATGCTGCGTATTCTGGCCCCCCTCTCTCCAGAGGGTATGTTTACGTGGGGTGCCGCTGCTTGGTCGACTTCGTCAGGGCCTGCTATGGGCTATGAGATGGAGCAGGACAGTCAGGCCATCAGATTCATTAGGGGCCAGCCTCGCCTGGTTCCGGCACCGGATTTCTCGTCCGCCAGCTGGACACAGGAGAGGGATTTACGATGGGAGCTCCTCAGCAGCCTCACCATCTGGTTCACGTGGAGGGCCCGGTGTTTCACGGCCTTTGAGGGGAGACTGGAGCCACCAGCAGAGACTGTGCGGGGGATTTGGCAGGAGTTGATCCACACCCTGCGAGGACAGTATGACCGCATCCGGGGCGACTCGGATGAGGCGATCTTGCGGCGCCAGGCTTTTCACACCACCTGGCGCAGAGGCCCCTTCTACACCTTACACACGGGATCCCCCCGTTGGCATTACAGGCCACCTGTTTGGCTTTCCCCCCCCCCCCCCCCCTATTGTATGATTTAGCCCTCAGTCCTCTGTACTGATGCTTGTATTTTGTAGCACCTAGGGAGAGTCTCCCGGGCTGCCTTGCTGTATTCACTGGTCTGTTTCTCTTATGAGCAGGAGAGATCTTTTGTAGCCCTACGGGCGTTTTTATTTAACTAATGAAAGGATCTTTTCTCGGAAAAAAAAAAAAAAAACTCCAAGGGGGGGGGGGGGGTGCATTCCAGCCTCTATGCGGTGTCACACGTGCAAGCTCCATTTTCAGCATTTGTGGATGTTTTGTCCAGCTTTTATGTTTCATGCAAAGTGATGATGGATATATGTTAAGGCTGTGGCCATGTTTAAATGTTTTAATATGCATTGATGGTATCAACAAGGGTGTCAAAGGCCCTAGAATACATTGTTGTGTGTGGTTCTTGTGTTGACACACCTGCCCCCTTTTGTATCCTTCACTTATGAGCCTACAAGGTCTCTTGTTCGGGATTGTATTCATTGTAGTATATTCAGCCCTTTGGCTATATATCTCTCTCTCTTGCACTCTCAGTTCAGCACATTCTAGTGCTTCCTTTGCTTTCGCTCTGTGCACACTCTATCATGGTATCATCGCTCTAGGTTTCTGCATTTTTTTTGCCTCATCCACAACCTTGTCTCTTTGTTGGCTGCATTTTCTTCTCCAGTGGACACATATCACTTGTAGAGGGGGTTTGGAATGGCTAGTTGCTTTGAGGCATCTTGCTACCTGTGGTGGACACTTGTTTTTCTTTTGAGTTGTGTTTTTGTTATGAGATTTGAGTCCAAGTATAGTGATGGCTGCTTCGATTGTGCTTCATATGTTTTCTGAGTGTGCCAAGTTGGATGGTTCCAACTATACCTTGTGAAAGGTGAAGGTGAAGTCGGCTTTGTGTGGATTGGATCTCTGGGACTGGCTAGTCACAACTGTCAATGCCACCTCCTGCCCTCTCTTCTGTTGGTGTGACTCAGGCATAAGTTGATGCTTGGGAGGCAAATGATCGTCGTGTTTTCTCCTTTCTCATGTTGAATTGTTAGGATTTTGTACGCTCTCGTGTGCATACAACAGATGTGGCACATGAAGTTTGGAAGGCCCTTGCAAGTCTTTATGAGATTAAGTCTCTGGATGGATTTTGGCTTTGGAAAAGGAGCTTATGAATCTTTCGGTGGCTACCTTTCCTTTGTTATTTGCTTTCATCACGAAGATGAAAGATCTCTGGGACGAGCTTACTGTATGTGGCAAGAATATCTCTACTCAGGATATGGCTAGTCAACTTCTCTCCAAGCTTCCATAGAGTTTTGATGCTTATTTTTAGTCTCTTGTTTCTTCTCCTCGGGCTGTTCTAGTTACTTGGGAGGAAGTGCTTCCCTCCATTATGCATATTGAGTCTTGCTTTGAGGAGCGGAACGACACCTCTGGTGGTTTTGATGGAGCTTTGGCTACTCGAGATAAAGGGAAGAGTCAATAGAATAAAGGGAAAGGGGGTTTTGACAAGAGCTCCAAGGACAACGACAAAGACAAATACAAATCTTCTAAAAACAAGGACGTAGAGTGTCACTACTGTGGCAAGAAGGGTTATAAACAGCCCCAATGTTACAAGAAGAAGCGGGATAAAGAAGAAAAGGACTCTACCTCTATAGCGGTGTCCCAAACCAAGAAGGATGATGGTATTCTTTTATTAGCCGGTACTTCTCGTGCACTGGCGCTTGTGGCTTCTTAGGCCAGGTCTTGGATAGCGGTGCTACTGCTCACATGACACCTCATCGGGATTGGTTAGAGGACTTTTACTGCCGGGACAAGCACTATCACCTTGGGTGATTCTTCTTCCATGCTAGTTCATGGATGTGGCACCATTTCCATCTTCCACTCCTCCGACAACAAGAGGTACTTCTCTGATATTCTTTACATTTACTCTTGTTGATGTAGACTTGTGTGATCCGATGAGTACCGCATCTTTGAGTAAGGTGTTGTACATGCTTGTGATGGTGGATGACTTCTCCAGACATACTTGGGTTTTCAGGATGAGGTCTTCAGTACTTTCGTGATTGGAGGACTAAGTTGGAGAAAGCGACCGGTTCTTCGGTCAAGGTTCTCAAGACTGATAGAGGGGGTGAGTGTACATCCCAAGAGTTTCAGCAGTATTGCAAGGATCAGGGCATTCAGAGACAACTAACTACACCATACTATCCATCACAGAATGGAGTTGCAAAGAGGAAGAATCGGACTATCATGGAGATGTCCTGTGCTATGCTTGAGCACTCCTCTTTACCTCAATGTTTCTGGGTTGAGGTGGCTTCTACTGCTCTCTATATTCAAAGAATGTGCACAAGCGGAAGCAACGAACATGAGAGAGAGAGAAGAAGCTCTTTTAACGTCGTAGGAACAATCCCAAGAGACCAAATATGATCTATCCGACGGGAGTGAGATTTGAACACAAGACGTGTTGAATAACACCTCCATGAGCTAACCAATCTACCACACATTGGGTGATAGAAAGATTGCAAGCAAGAATTGAGCTTTATTAGCTTGAGGTTACAGAGTACAAGAGCCAGCGAATAGGGCAGAAATGATATGATGGAATGAATAAGGGAGCAACTCTTATATACTAGTGAAGGAAGCAGTCGGTTGTAGGAAAACAGGCCGACAGCTCCATGACACCAGAAAAGATGCAATATTTTAACACCCCCTCTGCATCTTGAAGTGTGCAAAAAAGTCAGAAGAAAACTGATGACGAAGGTGCGACCATGGACACCTCGGCATGGCCAGTACTGAGTACACCTCGGAAAATGCACATGTTAGCTTGTTGTCTTTAGAAAACATAATGCCACTGTAAAGAGCAAAAGAAAATCTGCTTGGCTCCAAACTCAAAGTAGAACTGTGAACACATCACATCCAATAACCTCAAACAAATGAACATGAAACACATCCTGTCCATAGTCTCTGCTAACCAATAGTTCTGGAACTCATCCGAACCATGAAGGAAACTTGGTTGATCTTGGAACTCATCCGGACCATCAAGTGCACTTGCTTGTCTTTATACTTGGAACTCCGACACACGGGTCCCATGCTCCAGATTTAATATAAGAGAGCTTTTGAAAGCTCCCTCACCCGCCCACAAGCCGTTTCCGGAAGACAGCACGCGGGGGATGCCCTTAGGATCAGAGCAGGACACCAGTCATATTCTCTCCAGACTGTAAGGCCTTGGGAGAGCTGGGGTTGTCACTAGACGAGTCTGTGTCAGTGTCGTGTGACTTGTCTTTGCCCTTCTTGGAAGACTTGCCCTTGTCCTTGGCTTTGCCTTTGTCCTTTGACTGACAATCCTTTGACAGGTGGCCTTTCTTCCCACACTTGTAACACCGACTCCGAACTTTCTTTTGCACTGTCGAGAGTGCCTGATCAGGTCCAATAGACGATGAAACTTTCAATTTCCCCTGAGAAACTAGGATGGATTCCTCTTCCAAGAGGAGAGTACATAGATCATCAAACTCGAGGGAACGTGTTGTGATCTGAACCCGCAAAGCTCGGGAAACCATGTCATAATCTGCAGGAAGCCTGATGAGGAGGAGAGCAGCTAATTGAGAAAAGGTCAGGGCAGTACCCATTGCCACTAATTGGTCATGAATTACCTTAACCTTCATCACAAACGACTGCATGGAAGTCCGTGCTGTAAACTCTAGAGAAAAGAGCTGACCCAATAGGTTGACAGACCGCATTGTAGAGTCCCATGCATATAGGTTTGTCAGCGTTCTCCAAACAGAAGCAGCACAATCCAATGTTTGCATGGCGGGGGAGACCTCTGGTGAGATGGCTCGTACAAGTGTAGAGTGAGCTTTTGAGTCTTGATTCTCCCAAGTTGAAAGTTCGGTGAGAAAGGCATCCTCTTGGTCCTGAGTCCACTTCCTAGAGCTGGTAGGGCATTCGGGCTTTCGTTCATGGCCCTGAACAATCTCCCAGAGACCCTTCTGTGTGAACCAGACCTTCATCTGTAGCTTCTAGTGATCATAGTTTGTACCACTGAGCTTGTCCTCCTTGTTCTTGCAGGGGAGACCCATGTCTGCCTCAAAGAAACTATGTCTCAAACAACCTCTGTAGCTAAGCAATCCACGTGCTCTCTCAAGCACCTTTCCACAGGATCCAACTAGGGACTAATAGCCCCCTCTGAAGATGCAGGCTGGACAGCAGCAAAAGAAACCCCCAAAAAAAAAACACACCACCGGGAACCTCCTACCGGAAGAGGGAGGGGATCTTGGAGGGAGAAGAGCCGATGTGCCACTTGTGTGATGCACTTGCTGAATCTGCGGCTAGACCTCCTCCACTTGCCTCTGTAGAAGAAAACGCAGCCTGGGGGCAGGCCGACAGCAGTTGGAGAGCTTGTAGAGCAAAAACGCAGCTAAGAGAGAGAAACGCAGCCACTGTTTTGAAGGATCTACAGCCTGGAGAATCTAGGGAAGCAGAAAACGTAGAGGAACAGATTGTGCAGCAGCCAGAGCCTAGGCAAATGATACCATGAAAGAATGTGCACAAGCGGAAGCAATAAACATGAGAGAGAGAGAAAGATTGCAAGCAAGAACTGAGCTTTATTAGCTTGAGGTTACAGAGTACAAGAGCCAGCAAATAGGGCAGAAATGATATGATGGAATGAATAAGGGAGCAACTCTTATATACTAGTGAAGGAAGCAGTCGGCTGTAGGAAAAGAAGCCGACAGCTCCACGACACCAGAAAAGATGCAATATTTTAACAAAAACTCCATATGAGGCTTTTCATGGTGAGAAGCTGTCTGTTGTTCATTTGCGGGTATTTGGTTGTTTGACGTACGTGCATGTGCCCGAGGAGCGTCGCTCTAAGTTGGACTTGAAGTCCCAGCGTATGACTTTTCTTGGATATAGTTCTGTGTACAAAGCATATCACCTTTATGATCAGCAGGCTGACAAAGTTGTTGTGAATTGAGATGTCGTGCTCGATGAGACTCCTGCATCTTGAGAGGGGGGTGGTGAGCTCCTTTTTCCTCCTCTGTCTTCTTCTCCCCCTCCTCCTCTCCCTACTTCTGTTACACCTCCAGCTGTGGATTCTCATTCGGATGATGATGATGATTCTGCTCCTTCTCCAACGAGCTCGAGCAGACTAGTGCCTGGATGGTATTATCAGACAGTTCGTGATTCTGGGTTGAGAGAGCCTTCTTCTGCTTCTCTGCTTGGGTCTCTCAGGCGATCTTCTAGAGTTGCAGGGAAACAAATTCATGAGGGCAACTTTTTTGTTAACTATGCTCTTATGTCCTCTATTATTCATGGTCCCTTTGATCCCACTTCTATGGACGAGGCTCTTTCACATGAGGCCTGACATGGTGCTATGCAGGCATACTTGGATTCAATAGAACGGAATGACACTTGGATTTTGGTGCCTAGGCCACATCAGTGCAAGATGATTGGTGTCCGCTGTGCAGTGGATCTTCAAAACGAAGTATAAAGCTGATGGCAGCTTGGACAAGCACAAGCCAAGGCTGGTTGCCAAGGGCTTTGCATAGCGTCGTGGGGTTGACTTTGATGAGACCTTTTCTCCTATGGCTCGGATGACTACCATTCGCACCGTTCTTGCTCTTGCAGGACATCGTATTCCAGATGGACATTAAGTCGGCTTTCTTGAATGGAGAGCTTACATAGGAAGTGTATGTTGATCCGCCACAGGGATTTGAGATTCCAGGAAGGCAGGACTAGGTGTATCGGCTCAAGAAAGCCTTGTATGGTCTGAAGCAGGCTCTGCAGGCTTGGTACCAACGGATTGATGAGTTTTTTAGAAGCTTGGTCTGTATCGCTCTCACGCAAATTCGAACCTTTATATCCTCCTTGAGAGGAGATTAGTTGTTATCATTGTGGTCTATGTTGCTGACCTCATTTTTACAGGTTCTTATTCTGTGAGGATCTATTCAGTCATGGATGCTTTGGAGCAAGAGTTTGAGATGACAGATCTTGGCCTTCTGCATTACTTTCTTGGCTTTGAGATTTGGCAGACTCCTTAGGGAATTTTCTTTTCTCCGCAAAAGTACACATGGGAGATTCTTGACAGGTTTCAGATGAGTGGGTGTAGACCAGTATCTTCTCCTATGGATACAAGTGAGAAGGTTTCTCTTCTTGATGCTTCTGCAGGGATTGATTTGGGAAAGTATCAGGTTCTCGTTGGATGTTTGGTATGGTTGACCTACTCTCGGTTGGACATTTCTTTCACAGTCAGTTTATTGAGTTCTTTCACATCCAAGCCCTGTTAGCAGCATTGGCGGTGTGCTATGAGGGTGCTTTGGTACTTGACAGGTACATTGGATTTCGGCATCTTTTATGGCCAAGGGTGCACTCTTCTTGGATAGACTGATTCGGAATGGGCTGGAGATCCGGATACTCAGCGTTCGACCACTGGTTGTGTTTCCTCACTTGGGTTGGGATAGCCATTTCGTGGAGCAGTAAAAAGTAGCCTATCGTGGTGCTTTCCTCTACAGAGGCAGGGTATCGAGCAGCTTGCTATGCTGCATGTGAGGCGATTTGGCTGCGGGGATTATTGGGAGAACTTGGCTTTCCTCCTACCGGATCTACTCTTCTTTGGTGTGACAACAATCAGAGTTGCATCGCCATCGCCATCACCATCGCCAAGAACCCTATGTTTCATGCTCGTACGAAACACATTGAGATCCAGTATCTCTATGAACGGGTTATTGCGGGAGACTTGCGTTTGGAGTATTGTCCTTCAGCAAAGAATGCAACGAATTTGTTCACCAAGCTGTTGTCTCAGGCTTCCTTGGCTCCTCATATTCGGCTTCTTGGAGTTTGTTCAGCATCCGGTGCTGAGAGGGGGTGTTAGCATTTCATCCTTGTGTGCTGCCCATATTCAAGCCCATATTTGTTCCCTTTTTATGGCCCTTGATTGTGGGCTGGCCATCCTTTATTTTTCCTCTATTTTTGCCCTTTTTGTGGTCTTTTCCAAGTTGGGTCCCTGATGACTGGTTCATGTGTTGACACACCTGCCCCCTTTTGTATCCTTCACTTATGAGCCTACAAGGTCTCTTGCTCAGGATTGTATTCATTGTAGTATATTCAGCCCTTTGGCTTCATCTCTCTCTCTCTTGCACTTTGAGTTCAGCACATTCTAGTGCTTCCTTTGCTTCCGCTTTGTGCACACTCTATCAACTTGTACTTGACCCCCTGTTCTCTATATAGGAATTTGGACCGTGTGTTTCTTGAGTGTTTATTTGCATCATAGCTGCATTGAAGAGTAGCAAAGAGGATTTTGGACCGGAATGTTTATTTGCATCATAGCTGCATTTGGTACTTTTACTTATACCTCCTGTTCTCTACAATATCCGTAACTTTCCATTCCACACCCGCACATAAAAATTTCTGACTTTGAGGTTGTTGGATTGGTAACTTCGTATGAGACATAGCATGTATCCATACAACTAAGTTTTGTTTTTCTTGAGCTTAGCTCATGTATGTACAACTCATAAGCTTGGAACTGAAAGAATTGGACAAATTGCATTGTAGGGACCGTTTTCGAATTTGTTCAAGTCAAAACAATGCATTACTGCGGTTTCAGGCTCAGGGAACAATTGGTAATCCCATGGGCGATTCCTTTTCTTTCCACGGTTGATGTAACATACAACTACTTGAGGCCATTTCGCTTCAAGATTGCACTAAAAATTCCAAGTTCAAGGTTTTTGGGTGAAAGCAATAGAAGTTGGTACATTTTTTAGTGGTAAACAAGACGAAAACATTGTTGCTATTAAAGCACCTTTGATGATGCTAATTTCAAAAACTTAAGATTATCTTTAATACGGATTCAAGCACCTACTTCGTAGTGAAAATAGCAATGTCCAGGACCAGGCATTGCTTATAAGTCCACCTAATAATGCTTTCACCTATTTGCCTTCATAAGAATTGGCTTATGCTATGCCAGTGCACATGGGCATAATGTGTATGGACCAGCATTGCATATAAGTCCACCTAATAATGCTTTTATCAATTTGCCTTCATAAGAATTGGCTTATGCTATGCCAGGGCACATGGGCATGATGTGTATGGCCCACAATATGAAGAAGCTATAGTGGAGAAAATTCAATCCGAGGTAAGGAAATCTACCTGCCTTAATAAATTCATAGCTTTAAAAAAATTTTTTTTGGACGTCTTAGAGGCAACAATTTAAGTCTGGCTGCTTAACACAGGCTGAGAAATGTGAGTCTCTACAAAGTTTTTTCATGCTGCATTCACTCGGTGGGGGAACTGGCTCTGGCCTTGGGAGCTACATCATGGAAGTTCTCAATGTATACACTCCTATCTCTCATGGATAGAGTGATGATTTTTTTGAGTTCGTGTTTATATTCTAACCTAACCAATTGAGTAACCTTTGCTTTTTTTCTAATAGCATGTTTTTCTTACATGCTTTCAGGATATTTTCCCCGAAGTGCAGCGCATCTCTGCTCCCATTTTTCCCTCTAAAGATGATGATGTTGTTACATCTCCATACAACAGGTGGTCCATATTTAAACAACTGTGATTTTTTAAGTATTTATGCACTAATATGATTAATATGATAGTTTCACATGCAGTCTTCTTTCTATGGGGAGCTTGATAGAGCATGCAGATTGTGTGCTGCCTATTGAAAATCAAGCACTCTGCGATATACTAGAGTAAATCATCTGAACTCCTGAATCTTAACATCATCAACCATATCCTTGATGCTTAAATAATCATGAATTTGCTAACATGTGTCGGAATTTTGCAAAAAGTAAGGTGGAATTATACAATGTGAAAAATCCTCCAATCTCTGCACCAAGAAGTTTCAAAAGCAGAAGACACCCTCCGGGCAAAGCTTTTGATGGGATGAATGGAATAGTTGCCAGTGTTCTCTTACACTTAACTAGTTCTGTCCGGTTTGAAGGATCTTTAAATGGTAAGCATGCTGGAGAATCCAGAACTCCATAAACTATATGTATATACGTATGTTTATAGGTAGGTAGGTACATACATACATATGTATGTATGAATATATGTGTGTGTGTGTGTATGTATGTATGCATGCATGCGTGCATGTATATATCGAGATTCTTGTGAATGTACCAAAATGCAATTGGTGAAATGATGGTTGTGTTAATAGGTTCTGTTTTCTTCTCGAAACAGTCGACCTGAATGAGATCACAACAAATCTTGTTCCTTTTCCTCGATTGCACTTTCTGGTATCAAGTTTCTCCCCACTTTGTACAGTAGCCCTTGGTAAGCCCCTATGACTTACAAGTTCGAAGGCTCAGACACAGTTAGCTCCTAAAGTAATCTTAATATTCATAATCATTAGTTCCGTAAATCTTCAAAGTCTTTACTTCCTTCAAGCATGATAACTGGTTTTCTCTCAAATACAGAGAATGCAACACAACGGGCTTCTGCCATTAACCAGGTTCTCTGACTTGATTTTAAAGACCCAGTTTTTTGCATCCAGAAACATTGGAAAGGCACCTGATTAGGAATAGGGGAGAGTTTTAATTAGTTCAAGAATGCTCGAAGAGTGACATTTTGTTGATGTTTTTTCTATGTGACAGCTTTTTGCAGATGTGGTCTCGCGCAAGAATCAGCTTATCAAGGCCAATCCTCTTGCTTGCACTTACTTGGCATGCGCTTTTCTAATGAGGGGGAGCCATTGTAACATCTCAGACTTGAGTCAGAATGTGTCACTAATGAAGCAACGGATGACCATGGTTTTGCCCCCATTCTCTATGTTGCACAAGTGGATGCAATGCCAAGCTACCGCATAGAGAGAGGCTTCTGATGATGATGTCTTATTTTTGCTCATGACAGGTCCATTGGAATCCAGAGGGTTTTAAGGTTGGACTTTGTCATCGCCCCCCTCTTAATGCTCCTCGTGCCCTACTGTGCTTGGCAAACAACACTTGCATCCGGTTAGTGCGTCCATCAGAAGTGTAACGTAGGAAATGAATGCATCATGATTTGTTTTCGAGTCAATGACTACATGGAAATTGTTATTATGATGTTTCTAGCTCTCATAAATTGTGGGAATGCAGGCACCACTTTAGAGGCATGAGAGAACGCTTCGAAAAGCTCTTCAAGAGAGGTGTATATGTCCACCATTACTCCCAGTATATGGATCCTGGCATGTTTGAAGTGTCTTTAGGTATTGATTTCCACTTTCTTTCACTATATGAACAAAGGGAGGGCAGTGAATATGTCATAACAAGAGTTAAGAGGTGCTTAGTTGGCATCGTCTGTGGAGGGGAGAAAAACATCAACTCTTCAAGGTCATAGGAAAAGAGGCACTCTAGTTCATTATTGCTTGAGAGGACCCTTGTATGACCTGGATGCTGAGATGTTTGATGGTGGCGCTGTGACAGGAAAACTTGATAGTTTGATAGAGGAGTATGCTTCTCATGATGGTGCAAAGCTGCTGCATCACAAAGGCTACATGAGGCCACTTGTTGCTGGCATTTCTTGACACTATTATGGAAATCAAGCGGAAAGCTTGCTTTGCAAAAGAACACAAGTGTGTCTCAAATGTCAGGATGGAGTACTACACGTCTAAAGCAAAATACACATTTTTAGGCTTCTGGTCACTATCATAGATCAAATCCACCCTGCCTGCCTTTGATTTGTTTACATATTTCACCATTGTTTGTGATGCTCAGGCCTCTCCCTTGGCACTCTGCTCACACGTTGGCCATCTCAAGGCCTAGTTTATCTCCTTGATCTGCGTATTCGCCCTTCGGGATTCTCCTGATACATGACATGTGACATGTAGGACTTTCTTGATTATTACCTCATTTCAGAAATCCATGGGTTTTTTTAAAAAAAGCTGTGATGATTTGTACTCACACCCATCCCTTGCTAGACTGGAGAGGGAGGGGTGAGTGTTAGGCATATTTTATAAAAATCGAAAGAAAAAGAGCTTGCTTTTATTCTAGAGGTAAGAAATGACAATGTGCAAAGTGATTGGAAGAGATATGTAATGGAAAAAGAATGTATTTATATGAAGTAGCATTTGAATAATGGAATGAAAAAGGCTTCAACTTTTAAAGGTTAGTTTCACATCATGTTCCCAAAGCATGAAGAAAAGCTAGACATACATTATACACCAAAAGCTGTAGGTTCCCTTTACACAATACCACACATGTTGAGCCTTGTCCTTGCAGGAAACATGTCTCTTTCTCCATGTGTAAGAACATCTTATGATTTCTTGAAAGGTGCTTCAATCTATGAGGCTAAACTGACCAAATAGAAGCTGAAAGCTTGTAATTTGGATCACCATTTAGAATCTGACAATTGCAGCGGTTGCAAGTATTAGTTTGGGGAAAATGGAAGGGTCCTTAATTTATACCAGTGGATGGGAAAATAGGAGCTGACTTCTGCTTAAATAATGGAAAATATTGTTGACTTTTGAGCTGAATTTGGATGTTGTTGTTGAATCACTCGTCTTGTTATTTTTAAGTTCTTGTGCTGTCTCAACTACCACTTTGGTTGATCCCTTGAGATCCTCTACAAAGCCCTTGAGATCGTTGACTCAGTCACCTCTTCTTTTACACTCTCTCTAGTGTTTTCCAACTGTAAACAAATAAACAACACCCGCATGCATATCACCAGAGTGCACGTGCATATATTCTATTAACCGAGATGGTAAAATGTGTTGCAAAGCTACATTTTTGCATGTCCCTTGGCCAATTCCCCCACCTACAACATCCAGATCTGTAAAGAGCCATCTCGATGTGGCTCCACTCAAGCCCATGTAAAGAGAGACGAGGTGAACATAGTGGCTTCACTCGAGCCCATGTTCTCATTGAGTGGCAAGCTGATGCCCCCTAGATAGACATGCTCCTATAGATGGAGAATCATGGCTTACTCAAGAAAGTGTATTCAAGATCAAGGCCTTCACACACAAGCACTTAGAAAGCCTCATTAAAGCAACTTGGATGAGCAATGTTGCATGATGTTGATTGCTTGCCCATCAAGTACTGAGGGGTAAAGCTTCCTAGATAAGGATTTGGGGGTGAGGACCATAGCTGAGCGGTAGAGTTGGGAGGTCTTGTCGGGATGCGGTGAGTTCGAATCGAGCTCAACCCTCCCCACCTCAAGGGTGGGTTTAAAAAGGGAGTGAGGGGGTAAAAGGGTGGGTTGAAAAAGGGGTTCAGAGTAAAGATTATGGCATAAAAGCCCCTCAAGTAGGTAGCATAAGAACATCACCTTGGTATGTCGAATGGCACCTTGCAATGTTACCTTGCCCACCATAGTTTCAACTTTGTCTGCGTCCACTTCCACAGTTTCAGCCACTTTCTCCACTTCTTTAGCCATCTTCACAATTGTGGCGAAGTTGTTCACGTACTCAGCCGCTTTGTCTACTTTTTGTGCAATCACGTGCAAGAGGTAAGTTAATGCCCACAAATTAACCAAAATATAAAGCAAATCAAGATTGGTGAGCACGATTAAGCTTGAAATTAAGGGTCTTGGACTTGGTTCCTTCATAAAATACAGGATGCAAGCTCAAGATCTTAACAGATGCCATATCAGAGGCCAATTCCCCCCCTCCCCCTCCCCCTCCCAATTGAACAAAATAAAAACAATGGGAAATGCCACAAGCCACAATGCAAGTCAATATGTATGTATCAAAGGCGTGGGCTGTGTACTTCTCAATGTTTTGTCACATGGCTATTACTAAACTCATTATTTCTCCCACATGACTACACCACACCAGTGCTTGAAAAAAAACATATTTTTCAATCAAAATCAAAATAAAGGTAACTCTTAAATCTATCCGGTTTTTGTTTTCGAAATCACTACAAATATGAAAAATCGTACCTTTGATTTTTGTTAATTTTGGTTAGCCGTTTTTTTCGAGCACTGAACCGCACTACCCATATTATACTTTTTACTCTTACCACCCCCCAAATAAGAGGAAAAGGAAATCCCACAAGCCCAAGCAAGGGCACAATGCAAGTCAGTATGTATTTATCAAAGGCGTGGAGTGCACTTCTCAACATTTTGTCACATGGCTATTTCTAAAGTCATTTTTTTTCCATAAAAACATAAACATAATTTTCAACCAATCAAAATAAGGACAACTCCTAAATCTCTCTTCTATATCCCGGTTTTATAACTAAAATATATATGAAAAATCATTCCTTTAAATAAGGGATACTAAATCGATTTTTGAACAGTTCAAATACATTAAAATGCCATTTTTTTTCAAGTATTGAACTAGACTTTCCATGTTATACTTTTTACACTTACCACCATTGCCCCTAAGGATATTAGGCTAGGGATGCAAGCCAATATTTAATATTTTGACACAAGTCCAAATCCTTTATGGATAACTAGGGCTTGTCTTAAAAATCCTTAGATGGTTAGATTTAGGCTTTAGTAAGATTTAGATTTAGGTTTAGATAAGTGTAAATAAGCATCATGTTAGGGTTAGATTTAGGTTCAAAAGAAGGGGATCAGAGATAGATTAATAGAGAGAGAGAGAGAGAGAGAGAGAGAGAGAGAGACGAATGCTTGTCTTTTTAAATAAAAATAAGATTATACAAAATATTGATATAATAGTACCACTATTATATCAATGTTAATATTAATATGAGCATTCATTAGGAAAATTTTGGACTCACATTGGGCCCTTTAAGGATTGTTACACATTCTCTCTCTACAAAAATGGGTGTATGGTGATCTTTTTGTAAATCAACTCAGAAGAGTGCGGAGTTTGGACATTTCGGATCTACTCTTGGAGACCTTTCCAATGATATATGGCATGAAGGGGAATTTTACATATTTGAGAATTCCCAAATTTGGTGATGATGGTTAAAGAGAAACTATATAAGCTCCTCATGCAAGAACTAGCTAAGAGTACGATCTTTGAGTTTTTTATCTACATATCTCTTGGTGACAATAGATATATGATTCTCAAATGAAAATGGTTGAATCACTCATGTGCAAATGTAGGAGACCATCACCACCAAGATAACTATGCATGCCTTTTATAATACTTTTGCCTTGATGAGTGTGTATGAGCACCAATTAGAGTAAGATTCTGGAGTTTGGAGATTACTTTAGGTAATTAGATTCAAGGATTGTCAAAATAAAACTCCAAGATTGTTTACGTTGCATTTAATGTATTAGGCTTGAAGGTTTTTACCAACTTTAAATCATCAAAAGACATCATCAAGTTTAAGAACCTATATGATTTGTTGAGGAGTTAATGTTAACCACAATGGTTAACATTACTCAAAGCATGATTACACTTCATGTATTTTTTAAATGCTAAACCGTACATAAGCATGTAAAAAGATATGGGATGACCGAGCTGATGACATGTGTAATGCTAGCCATGAGCAACAAAGCCTGGGTGTACATAGAGCTCTAAAATAAATTTTGGGTCCCCACCAATGGTGAATGGGCAGCCAACCATTGTAAACAGAGAGCTCATGTATATAAGTCACTTATGAAACATGAAAAGGGACAATTCCCATTAGCACAATTGAGTCTTCTTCTTCTTCCCTATTGCTCTTTTGTGGCTATGGTGGTAAACTTGTGTGTTGATGCATGCTTCCTTTCTTGTTTGTGAGTGTGTGCTTGTTGTAGATGATGCTTTCTTCCTTCCCTCTTCTTCTCCTTCTTGCTCTCTCTCTCTCTCTCTCTCTCTCTCTCTCACACACACACACACACACACACACACACACACATGAAGACATTGAGATAGGAGTTGAGCTCTCCCTAGCTCCTTCTCTTATTGCTCCCTACCTAGCTCAAGGAAAGCTCTACTTGGGTGACACAAGTGGTGGTGGAGTGAGCCTCTAGCAGCTTCACATCGAGGAGTTAACCTCATGTATGCTCCCGAACAACTGACCCTTGCATCTTCTCTCTTCTCTTCTCTTCTTCCTCTCTCATGCAAGGAGAATGCTCATTTAGGTGAACAGTTAATGATGGTAAAAAATAAAGAACTCATTCGAGTTAGGCCAATATTTTGTATTTTGTATGTATTGTTGGTGGACTAATTGGGTGTAAGAGACAATTATGAAATTGACTTTAGTTAAGATTGTTATTCGATCTCCTAGGATCCCTAATTGAATAATAAATTATTTGAATAGGTTAAGTACAAAATTAGGATCTTGAATACAATGTGGATATGTAGGTGAGTAATTAAGAGGGTAGATCTATAATATCATGGGCATGGTTTAATGCTCTAAAAGGTCACGAGAGTATAACATGAGATAGTAGTTGGATATGTAAATAGTTAGATAATTGCCCATAAAATCATAGTAATAATATCACTTAGTTCCTATATAACAAAGGGGTGATTTCATAATTTAATGTGTTAAATCTAGACTACCCTTAGAGCTTGATCTTGGATTACTAAGCTTTGTAGGTTGGTACAATGCATGGTCTAGGATTTGCTTAGCTACAAGACGGTCTTTTGATACTTGAAGATCTCATGACATTGGGTTTTGATCATATACCTCTCCCATGGTTGAGGGTGGTTTTGAGTAGTGGATCTATGGTTGGGTGGTCCATCCATTGCTTTTGAATCTTATCTATGCTCTTCTTCTAGCCTTTTTCCATTTTATAGTTCACCAAATAAATCAAACTTTGAATAAATGGACCACATAAATAATGTGGGAGAACCTTTGCCTCCACGCACAAATACACAACATAATGATAATTACCTGCCATATGTTGCAACACACGTAAGCCCAACATTTTAACATAGTGAAGTACAATGTGTGAGAGATTATGTTATTCCAAATAATAACAATGATTTACCTTTTATAGGCTTACAATGTTGGTGACTCTCTCTGGACTTACCAACTCAATTCACAAGTATAAAACCCCATGTAAACTCATAACGATGACTAATGAACTGTATAGAGAAGGAGTTGGTTGTGTCTTTATAAAGGATACATGGGGTGGCCATGATTAGATGTATGCTGTAGGTCCATAATCATAATTGGTGCCATTGTCCACAATGTACTAGAGATTATTACACAACTTTCCCAATTTCTATGGCCATTCAACTTTACCTTGGGACCCATTTAAGATCTAAAAAACAATATCCAATAGTAAAGTCTACCTACTCCATGTGCATACCGTTTTATGGCATAATGGTTTACATACTCCATGTGTGGATTGTTTATGGCATAATGCTCCACTCTAGCATGTAGCATATTAGGACTCTGCCAAATCTTACCTAAGCCATCTCTACACCATTTGGCCTCCTAGGCCACCATGCCATGTGAATACGAGGATGCCATCACCAGGGCTATTCACAATGGCTACTTCCCATATTGGGGACCATACAAACATGAGCTAGCAAGTGCATGGACATCACAAAATGAGGGTAGAGCATTGATATACAATAGACATATCCTCAATTTAAATTTATTTACAAAATGAGGGTAGAGCATTGATATACAATAGATATATCCTCAATTAAAATCTATTTATAAGAATTTCTTCAAGTTTATTTCTAGTTGGTAAAATTTTTTAAATGATATTTGTGCATAGAGTCAAATTCATTATACATATATGGAATTCTTAGACTCTACCTCTAAGCATATTTTGTAAGAATCAAAAGAACTAAAAAAAGAGCTTGCTTTCATTCTAGACGTAAGAAATGACAATGTGCAAAGTGATTGGAAAAGATATGTAATGGATAAAAAATTGTATTTACAAGAAGTAGCGTTTGAATGAAGGAATGAAAAGGCTTCAATTTTTAAAGGTTAGTTTCACATTATGTTTCCAAAGCATGAAGAAAAGCTAGCAATACATTATACACCAAAAGGTGCAGGTTTCCTTTATACAGTACCACACGTGTTGAGCCTTGTCCTTGAAGGAAAGAACATGTCTCTTTCTCCACGTATAAGAATGCCTTATGATTTCTTGAAAGGTGCTTCAATCTATGAGGCTAAACTTACAAAATAGAAGCTGAAAGCTTGTACTGGAACACCATTTAGAATCTGATATGGCCAAATGACAATTGCGGGACGGTTGCAAGTATTAGTTTGGGGAAAATGGAAGAGTCCTTAATTTGTACCAATGGATGGGAAAATAGGAGCTAACTTATGCTTAAATAATGGAGAATATCATGGACTTTTGAGCTAAATTTGGATGTTGTTGAATCACTCGTCTTGTTATTTTTAAGTTCTTGTGCTATCTCAACTACCTCTTTGGTTGATCCCTTGAGATCCTCTACAGAGCCCTTGAGATCGCCCATGGCTTCTCAGTCATCGCTTCTTTCACACACTCTCTAGCGTTTTCCAACTGCAAACAAATAAACAACACCCAACATGCATACCATCAGAGTGCACATACATATATTGTATTAACCCAGATGGGAAAATGTGTTGCAAAGCTACATTTTCGCATGTCCATTGGTGAATTCCCCCACGTACGACATCCAAATCTGTAAAGAGCCATCCAAATGTGGCTCCACTCAAGCCCATGTAAAGAGTGAAGGGACTCGAGCCCATGTTCTCATTGAGTGGCATCCAGATGTGGCTCCACTCAAGCCCATCCAGATGTGGCTCCACTCAAGCCCATGTAAAGAGTGAAGGGACTCGAGCCCATGTTCTCAAGGTGAGGCCCCCTAGATAGACATGCACCTATAATTAATACGTTCACTTCAGCCCATGAGAAGACAGGGATATACTAAGCTGCGAGAGCCATTGGATACGATGCTTCATGGGTCCGATCCGATTAATCTTAACAGGGCACAAAAACACAGCTAATCACTCAGATCTTTGCAGGATTAACGACTTTCGATGCTAAACACAAGCATTTGGAACTTAATTAAGCCCAAATTATACCTTGAAGCAGCTCTGATCGGAATTAGGGGATTATGGCCCCGACTGATCGTAATTAGAGTGGACTTAAAGGCACGGTTAAGCTTGAGGATGCAAGCTCAAGAGCTTAACAGATGCTAATTACACCACTATATGCTACTAAAGTATATGAAAAAATCATTCCTTAAAATAAGGGCTGCTAAATATCTCAGGCAATTCCTTAAAAAATAAGGGATATTAGGCCAGAGATGCAAGCTAAGATTTAATGTTTTGACATAAGTCCAAATCCTTTATGGATGACTAGGGCTTGTGTTAGAGCCCCCGACCCACGCTGGCCCCACTAATGTGAAGCAAAAAATTCTAGTCTCACACTCCCAACACGAATATCTAACCCACGACTTGCAAACCTGTAAAAGCAGGTAATATTTGACTCAGCTCCATCGTCTGTGCCAACAACAACATGGGTTGCATGCAAGTGACCCGTTGTAGTAGATAGTAGCCCTGAAAACGTAAATGGACAAGTGTATGTATGTTTTGTGAAGTGTCTCTCTACTCGCTATATATGAGGGCGGTTTTCCTTTCTTAGTGTGGGACTACCCACATACACGATTAGTGGCACTTCAATGCCGCCACTAATTGACCGTGGGTCGGGGCTCTTAAAACTCGTTAGATGGTTAGATAAATTAGCCTCCAATAAGAGTTAGATTTAGGCTTAGATAAGTGTTAGAGTTAAATAAGCATCATAATAGGGTTAGATTTAGGTTCAAAGAAGGGACTGAATCAAAGATAGATTAATAGAGAGAGGGAGAGAGAGACACGTGCACGCGCGTGCGTGCACACACACACACACACACACACACACACACACACACATGCTTGCACGTGTGCACTCACACACACACACACGCACACGCACACACACACGCACACATGGATATTTATATTTTTAAATTAAAAAATAAGATTATCAGAATCATATGCAAAATATTGATATTACTATATTAATATCAATACTACCACTACTATATCAATGTTAATATTAATATGAGCATTAATATCAACATTATTCTTTGTTTTTAACAAAAATAGAATATATGTATATAGTGTTAGTATAAATGTGAGAGTAAACATATCAATAATATTCTTACAACAATATTAAATATTTAAGTTAAACAAATATTCATGTTTAAATTAGTATAATAATATTGATATAAAATTTTAGAATTACTTATTAGGACATACCGTGCTTCATTAGTATACATATTATATATTATATACATGATATATGTACATTATATAAATTACTATAGTGGCTATAAGCATGCAAAGGTGTAGTGGCATACGTGTAGTGCTAGATAGCACTACTCATTGTGGTGCTATTAAAGCACCTTTGATGCTTGGAGTTTCTTTGGTTTTAGGTTTAGTAGCGTTTGATAGATTGCTCCTTTTGTTCAATGCGGGAGTAGAAATTCATGAACTAGTTTCTCACTTCTTGTGATTTATTATAGTAAACGAAGTACTCAAATCTAGTATTGTTCCTACATGTGGATGGTAATTTAGCGGCATGCCTACATTTGGATGGAATGCTTATATAAGTGGTTGATTTAATGTCTTTTCATTGGCTTAATGGGTTATTAATTTACTTTATTAACTCTTGTGAATCGAATGCCATAGTTAGGTGTAACTACCTCCTCAGTGAGTGATTAAAGAGAGTTATAATCTTGTTAGAATTAAGAAATTTTATAAAATTTTGAGATCTATTTGAGACATTATTCAATTAGGATTTAATTTCTTGGATTTCTATGCAAAAACTTACGAATTTGATTAAGCATACATACTAAATACAATTATTTTGGGCCAACTCTTAGAGTAATTTAAGTGATAGTGAATGTTGGCTCATTCATAAAATATTAGTATCAACATACAGTTTTATCTATGGGTAAGCAATCCAAGGATCGTCACACATACCTTTAATGATACTCTTAAGATGAAGAGATGATCATATTCAAGAGAATGTAAAATATTCTTGAAGCTGTAATTAATATAATCTAGGCTTGTGCTAATTAAAGGTATAGCATGAATTATTAGCTAGGTTTCTATCGCTTGAACATATATGATGCTTTATACGTAGGGCGTTACTGATGTGTTGGTTCATATGATGGTACACAAAGGGCCTATTTGGGCTAGTTATATGAATTTGTGTATTGTATCTTTTAGGAACATTACGAGATCAAGAGAGCAAACATTTAAACTAGTTATAATGTTTCTAACCATGGAAACTCTACTCACAATATAAGGAATCTATCCTCACAATATAGGGAATCTACTGGGGAAAGTGAACATGTCAACTTTTAATGAATCTTTAAAGGTGATATTCTTATCTAGAAAAGCTGAATGATCTTAAGGGTCATCCCTTTATCCAAGATAGTTGAGTGATATTATTGTCCTCTTTAGCTGGTTAATACCTTGATCAATAAAGGAAACGATGATTTCCAAGATTTCTCGTGGTACATTGTTATCCAAAAAATGATAAGTGGATGAGTGACGTGGGATTCGCTAGTCTCTTATTGGCACTTTCGATGGTCTAATTTTTTCTCAAGTTTTCCAAAGACTTAAAGGTTTAAATTTACCAAAAGATAAACATGTTTGGAAACCTTGTTAGTTATAGGTTTCTATTTGTGAGATTGATTATGCGACAAAATGGTATCCACCCCAAAGAAGTTTATTAAAAACAATGTAGCATTGATGCATCACCATGCTAGCTTATAAGAATGGAATCATAAGGTTTGAATACCAAGAATCACTAAGGGATAAATCTACTATTAGAAGGACCTATGTATGACTCGGGTATTGTTAAAGAGAAACTATGTACGCTCCTCATGCACTGAGAGTATGATATTTGAGTTTATCATCCAAATATCTCTTGGTGACAACATTAGATAATAGTATGTTTAATGATTTTTGTGTTTTATCATCCAAATACCTCTTGGTGACAAAATTTATAAGATAAAGTAATTGAAGATATATGATTGTCAAATGAAAATGGTTGGATCACTCATGTGCAAATGTAGGAGACCATAAACAAGAGAACTATGCATGTCTTTATAATAATATTGCCTTGATGAGTGTATGAGCACCAACTAGAGTAATAGATTCTGAAGCTTGGAGATTGGATTCAAGGATTATCAAAATAAAACTCCAAGGTCGTTTACGTTTCTTTTAATATATTAGGCTTGATGGTTTCTAGCAAGTTTAAATCATCGAAAGCCATCCTCAAGTTTAAGAACCTATATGATTGGTTGACTAGTTAATGATGGTAAAAAATAAGGAACTTATTCAACTTAGGTCAATATTTTGTATTTTGTATATAATGTTGGTGGACTAATTGGGTGTAAGAGAAAATTACAAAATTGAGTTTAGTTAAGATGACATTCACTGTCTTCTTTTTTCTCTCGTATGTTAGATGCTGTCAACATTAAAGTTTGAAGCAATAAATTTGCCTTTCTCGCCCATTGCATACATTTGGGAACACACCCAATTTCTTCTCTTTCTTGCGCTCTCCTCATCTCACGACAGCATACCATCTCATTGTGATTTCTCAAATTTTTGCTCTCTCTTCACCAGCAAATAACCCTCCGCTTGAAATGTCGATGCGCCCCAGTAGGCCATCTTCACAAATTCAATCTATTATGATTCATAACACACTAGATGCACAAAACGCATGGAGTATTCTAACGATTTTGAAGGGGAGTTGGATTTTGCTATAGTCGTCTCATGGAAGAGAGCGCACAGGATCATTACCAAATGGTTTTATATCATGCTGGAAAGGAAGAATCCAAGGATTTAGACATGGAAGCAACAAATCAAGTATCAAAGAGGTGCTTGTCCAACATGTGTATTTGCATAACGAGTTAAGGTTAGATGGTTGGCCACACGATATTCCACGACACAGACCAAATTGGAAGCTTCTAAGAAGATAATGTGTTGCAAGTATGTCGTTTGTTAGTTAGAACTTCATCATGTCTTTCTACTATAGGTGTATACACAGAGTATATAATAAATTAGTGCCAATGAATCAAGACATGGATGGGAATTCTCTTATTGAAATTACAATTAAACTCAATGATGGAGCGATTTCAATGGTAACTATTGGTGAAAAATGCAGTCTACAACAGTTATGACAAGATATCATGGACGAGAGCCAAATAGAACTGCATTCTAACTTCTATTTCAGAGTAGGCAACAAGCAGGTAAACAATCCAATACTCTCAAAATGCATAATGTGACAATTCCTAAAATATTTTTCTTTACTGTATAGGTGTCATAAGCAATGCATATATTGTAAAGACCTACAGGATAAATAGGTGACACTAACATGTAAGTGACCTTGATTATTATTATTTTACGGTGTTTTGACTTTGAGTGCGTTTAAAAACAATTACTAGAAGGTCGAGGAGGGCAACGAGACAAAATTGCAAGAGACACTTTATACAAAGAAAACAACAACGCAATATTAGTTGTTAGGAGTTGGGTTTTATGTCATATCGCATTGTTGTGGTCATTTGTTGAATGATGTTCAAACAAATTAGAATATACACTTCAAGAGTTAAACGACCACAACAACACGATACTAGGTCATTCTATCGGCGGCAAGTATACCCCGTATCACGTTGTTGTGGTCATTTTGGGGGTCAAGGAAAATGCACTTTATAGTGCCTCATCACACCATTAAAACTATGTTTGCCCTATCTTACATTTGAATGTAGATGTTTGAATGAAAAATCTTATGTTTCGGTAAACGACCACAACAAAGCGATATCGGACATTCTACATGGACTTTCAACCCACATCGTGTTGTTGTGGCTGTCTTGTGTCCATAATTGTTTTGTCATTTGAACCATATTCAATGGAGATTTTGTCAAAAATTAACCATACGTTTTTTATGTAGGAAGAGATATGGACTATGGTGCCAAGTTCAAGCTATCTGTGCCAAAGAATGCCGCTCCATGGTGAGATGGTTCATTGTCATAAAGAGCAAAGTGCTGTGGCTGTTGTGCTGTGCTCCTCGAATGACTATCTATAACTGTTCATAATTCAAGGTCATAGTTATTTTACGCGATGTGCTCATCACTCCTCCTTGATGGAGAGTGTGTAACAAACTTTTTATGCTTATATAGTGATATTTCAATTATGATTTGTTGCAAATTGGAAGAGATATGCTAAATGTGATTGCATAAATATCTCAATGTAAGAAAAAGAAAAAAGTAAAGTGAGACCTTGAGTACAACACATTGAAAACTCAAGAAAAGAAAAATTTACAAAGGAAGATAGGATTTATTATGATCGCATTTATACATCAAGCCTTCTCTTTTTTGAGGAGGAAGGCAGCTCTTCAATAGTGGGGGGAGTGAGCTCTTCTACAGTGGGGGGAGGGGGATCTTCTGTAGTTGGTTGTGGGAGCGCTCCTGAAACAGGTTGCCGAGAACTGAGAAGCTCTTGTTTTCCATAGAGGGGAAGCATCTTGGGATCCTTGAGCCCACAAGCCAGTGCATAGGCTAAATAATAATTACCTCTTAAAAAAGGGTATCAAGGGTCCTGTCTAAAGGTCCGCAAAGCAAATTCCTTATCTAAAAGAAAAGCTTTGTCTGCATTCCATCTCATTGGGTATCCCCCTAGATACCTTGAAAGAACCTTCTATACATTAAGCATAGAAGTAACCTTCTCCTTCGAGAACCTTGAATGGTAGACCATCACCTGGGGATATCTGAGGGACTTTAGGTAATTGCCCAGCGAGGAGTCCTTTCCCAGTCCTGCCCGCGCATGAGGAGATCCAGAGGCACGAAGGATAAATGGATTCGACTCCACATACAACTGGAAGACTTAATTTTAGAAATGATTAGAACTTGACAAACTGAATTGCTATAAATCAATAAAGCTACTAGCAATGCGTACCTTCTGATTTTCGTCACCAACAACAATGTCTGGTTTCCATAGATTGACACTTGTGCTGTCAACTGCGCAACTTAATGTTGCAGCATCCATTCCCATACGGGAAATGTTCTGCCTCTCTTGGATAGCCCTAAACTCGTCTTCTTCGAAGGGAAGAGTGGACTCGTAAAGCAACCGCCGCATCTTGAAACATTTGACAAAGGGTATCTGCCACCACAGACAAGAAATGCCTTTCCTTGGGTTTTCTATCTATTTGGAAGTATTTGTCATCTCCATGCTCGACAAACCCTTCATCTTAGTCGAGATGCTGAGCAATGATGGAAAGGCAGTAGTCTTGTTGCAAATTGAATAGAGCCTGTATGTCTATCAAGAGGACATAATTCCTACCTTCAATCAGAAATGAGGGCAAAATTGACAAGGGCACATTCCCAACATCCTTGTCCACATGCTGGCGTGTGCCTTGCTCGACACGAATGATGGTGTCATAACGAAGAGCCTCAATGTCCACATTCTGGGCCTCCCTCCTCTCCTCCTCCCAATCAATATCATCCTCTATTTTTGGAGCTTCCTGAGCTCCATCTTGGAGAAGACCACCCTCACCTTGAGGTCTAGGCGAATCCTCGGAGTTCTCATCCAAATGGAGGTAGATGATGAATCCCTCATAAAAGTGAAAAAAGCTGCATTTTCTTTTGCGGAGTAGGCATTTTTGCTCCTCATGGACGATAACATGCTAAGAAGGCATCTAATCTTTTGTACAACTTCCTTGGTCCGCTTCAGGTCAAGGGAATGAATAAACGGAACACCTTCAAACTTCACTTGACCAGCAGAAGTAACATTTGTGAACTCAAGGTGCTGAGTAGCAAGCTGGGAATCAAGGGACCTCATCATGTTTGCAAGAACAAACTCGGCGTTGAACATTTTTAAAATCTCTGATGGCTGGTGATGGTGTTGTTTGACTTTGTAGATAAAGTCAAACAGCTTGACTTTGTAGATAAAGTCAAACAACTTGACTTTAGGTGTCTCAGCGGCGCAACAGTTTCATCTTCCTCCTCCACAATTGTAAAATTGCTAGGGCCAGCCTATATTTGTCCAAAAACCAACATCAGCAAACAAGCCGTCAATGAGCACCAAAGTTGAGCAATGTGAAGAATTTATCGACAAACAACGACAGAATAGAAACGACCATAACAACACGCATGGAGCATGTCGTACGCAAAGAAATAGCTCTCATCGTGGTGTTATAGTCATTTCTTCAACTAAGTAAATAACCCTCAATGAACGGCAAAAACCAAGATATACCGATGCTACACCTTATAACAACCACCAAAATGCGATGGTGGCCATCCTTATAGGAAGAGTAGTAGTAACTACTCAAAGCTTAAGCAAACAAGAACATGACAAAAAGCTGAGTGTAGTAGACGTTCTCTCTTAAAAAATGACCACAACAACGCGACGGGAGTTCATCTAAATGGAAAGTATATGCCTCCTCATGTTGTTATGGTTGTTTTGGGGTAATATGCATAATTCAAGGCAACACTCCAAACAAAGAGAAATATGAGGAAATTGGAAGGTAGAATCACATAAAAGGGTAAGAGTTACCTCCATAATGGATGACAAGGAAGGATCTAGGGTTTGACGAAGGCGCAGTGAAGGACTTAGACGAAGACGAAGGCGACAAAAAAAGGAATGAGAGTGGGAACATTGGCTAGGCTCGGGTAAAGGGCTCGAAGACCGAGACTTTTTCCACATGGCCCAAGATTGATGGAAGGTGCATGATGTGATTGACGTCCTCGAAGGGCTCCCGACCAAGAATTTTTCCACATGGCGCGTTCAATGCCAATTAATGCTATATTTAATTTTGCACGCCGTCACTTTTGTCATTGTGGGCCTCCCGACCTTTGTTGCTTCTTTGTCTTCATTGTCTTCTTTGTCCTCACACGACTACGTTATTTCGTGGCTGATTCGACGACCTTATAGAGGTACTACATCAACATGCATTGGGTTTTTGGCAATAGCAACCACTTCAAGATTGGATCGCGCCATTCCATAGTTTTCGAATTTCTATGTCATTATTTGCTATTGGGGTCGCTTTTTGGTTTCTATGTCGTTTTCATGTTTCTCTGAGATACGACCTTTGCATAGGTGCTCGTCTAATGTAGGTAGCTCAGAAAACATTTTATCCCCCAAAATGACCACAACAACGCGTTGGGAGGTCATCCCATCGGCAATTATACTTTGTATTATGATGTTGTGGTCGCTTTGGCGGATAGAAATTTTTAGAGGTGAGGCCCCTTCTATCTACGAAAACTACCACAATAATGTGAAGGGAGGGCATTCTACCGGCAAGTATGTGTCGTATTGCATTGTTGTGGTCGTCTTGGTGTTAAAGAGAAATGGAAGATGGGAAGTCCTTTCCATCCCCCAGAACTACCACCACAACGCGATGCTAGGTCATCCTACCGGCAAGTATACCCCATATCACGTTGTTGTGGCCATTTTGGGTATGAAGGTATGTTTTATTTGAATGAAGATGTTTGAATACAAAATCCTATGTTTCGATAAATGACCACAACAACACGATATGGACCAATCTTGGTCAGAGGATGACCACCATCGCATGTTGTTATGGTTGTGTCTTGTTTTTATGTATTCGGTTCTTCCATGTCATTTTCTGAACTTGCTTGTCATCATATTGTTATTGTTGCCATTTATAATAGGTTGTCATGTATTTTCATGGTTTTAGCTGTCATGGCCAGGACAAAGTCCACGGCCTGTCATACCTCAACAAACAATCCTGGAATAGCGAGACGAGTAGGAAAGGGAAAGAACATAGATATTATGAATCAAGCTCCGAAGACCCAAATGAGGAACAATGCCAGCATGATGAAAGAGATTCGCAAGGTCCAGAAGCACATGTCCATTGCCATACCAGGACTTCCCTTCCAGAGGTTGGTTAGGGGTATGTGTGCGGATTACAGCCTGAATATGTGTTGGAAAGCTTCTACTGTGGGATGCCTCCAGGAGTCCGCAGAAGACTTCCTTGTGGAGTTCTTTTAGGATAGCTATGTCCTTGCGGCACACGCTCATTGTGTTACCATCATGCCCAGGGACATGGTTTCTCTTTAACGTCTCCATTTTAGGTATGACAAGACTCTTAAGCTTGTGGTTATTCCCGATCGGAGAATGAGGTAGATCTTGGAGTTCCCTCCCATTCTGAGGCAAGGGTCAGGGTTGAGGAGGTGCCAATCACCCATAATCAAGACACTGGCTCAAAGAGGAGGGATGAAACACTGGGATGACCAGATGTCGAGAATGTGTAGGAAGGAGGAGATGAAGAGAATGCGGCTGAGCGGGCGTAGGAGCAGGTACAAGAGACCCTGTGATAGCTCGAGGAGGAGAGGAGGGCTATAGGGACGAAAGGAGAAGAATGCATGAAAGAAGAGATCAAGAACAAAGGGATAAGTAGGAGTTGGCTTCTGAGCTTTGTGCGACAACCACGCAGGCCCTTCAAATATTTGAGGCTGTACTTCAAAGTCTGGGTCTTGATTTGCAATGTCGACTACTTTTTCATTGTTGGCGCTCGACGAAGTAGATATTCTGTTTGACTTGGGCAGGGAGGTCAATAGCGATTTGATGTCCCTCATTCTCAAGTTGGTGGCATTCTAATGTATCTTTTCGCTTGTGGGCTCCATTGTAATTTTCTCCAATTTCATGCTTGGCTTGTGTTTACATCATTTCAAGACTATCAGCAAATCACCACCAATTGTTGGTGTATATGGTGAATTCTCTGGTCTCAGTGTTCCTTGCATCCGAGGTCACTAGCACAATCCATGTCTGTGGTTCTACACCTGCGTCATTGATCTGATGCAAATCATGTTCTTTTCATACCACAAGGAGTAAGTTGCTTAATTTCTTTCATTCCTATTGTTCATGGTTTAGGTTTTTCTTTTCTTATACATAATTCTCAGTCCATCCTTTTGCTACTTATAGTTCCCACATCGGAGTTTGGTGATGTACCATATGCTGACCAGGAAATGTTATTTGGTCAACTCCACCGCCCGGTGGCAGTCATGCTAATGTTATACTATGAGTACATGCAATAAAGGCAATTCAATTTTTTGGTTATCATATGGACATTGTATTTATATTATTATTTTGTTTGGGATGCAGATCCTTCAGGAAATTCATTGCAGTCCTTGATGCTATCACCTGTAAGATTTTGTAAGTTGTATAAGATATATTAGATGTAGGGTTCCACATCAACCGGATGCAGCTCTTGTGGTTGGCGTGTCGCATTCCATGCCTTCTTGTTGATGCACTCTCTGCTCTTAAAATACCATCAGAGGTACAATTTTTTACATCACATTCCTAATACCTTTCTCAGACTCTTTTGTTTAATGTCTTTATTCATCCTTGATCTTTCTTTTTGTTTTTTACAGAACAACCCACTAAATGCTTATACGAGGAGGAGGACTACGAGATTTTTTGGGAGTGAGCTTATCGAAAAGATAATTAACCAAGCTAGTATTAGGCCTTGGGATGCCCCCTATCCTTTCACGCCACCGGCCACATGATTTCAATAGGATTACCCCTTGTCGCATTGTTGTGGTCTTTTGCAATAAACATGTCTTGTTAATAGCACTGCGTTATAGACAAGGACAAAATGATGATCAACTTCCTTAGTTGTAAAAGTGAATACAAACGTGAGGTACTAAACATGATTTTCCATATCATTATGGGGTAAACATAATTTTTGTGAGCGACCAAAACAATGCGATACGGTTCTCTTTCAACACAGGACTACCCCCTGTCGCGTTGTTATGGTCTTTTGTAATAAACATATCTTGTTAATAGAATCGTGTTATAGACAAGGAAAAAGATGATGATGAACTTCCTTAGTATTATCTTCGTCTCGATACAAAAAGGCTTGTACATACTTCCTCTTGCTATTTTAACGTACAAATTTTTTCCAAAAGAGTAGGTTCATTCTGTGCGGTCTACCTAGCGTTGATGCACACTTTCTGTGATCGCCACTCTGAGTGTTTTTGTGTAGTATTTGACCCTGTGTATGCTTGTTGCCTTTTTGCTTTTTGTGCTGCTCGATGTGCTCTGTAAAGCCTCATGCGCTCTAATTCGCTTTTTCTTCGTAATTTTTACAGAATTCTCCGGTAGAACCATTGGAATACTTCATGTAGACTGTTTGCTCTCACTTTCTCTCCTGCATGTCTGGTGTGGCGAAAGTATGTGCTTCTTGCTTGATAGTGAGACTTCTTCATTCCTCGTGTTGACCATATTGATGGAGTTCCATACTCTTTCACAAACCATGGTAGATGGTTGTATATTATGTGCTGCACATAAAGACAATTATGAATGAAATGAGTTCTTACCTTATAATGCGTGATGAATGAAACGAGTCCTTGTTGAATGAATGAAATACATTCTACCAGATAATGCGTAATTTTTAATTCACTCCATGCATCTTTCATCTGTTTTCAAAATTTCTTGGTGGTGGCTTCAAAGATGTTAAGGTCATTCTTGTCCCAACGTTTTTTCTCATAGAAATGGAAGATCTTGTCTATGGATTTCCACACATCTGCCTTCTTTGTTCTTGCATTGCCATTATCACCATGATCCTTTATTGCATCATGGAATTCCTTCATTTCTCATATGACACTGTAATGCTCCTCCTCCTTGTTCCTACATTCTATCTATTGTTGGAAAGAAAGCGCCTTGCTTTCACTCTACCAATTGATGGATTTGATGGTACTTGGACACTCTTTGTTGACCTCTTTTCACTGTTATCTTGACGTTGCTCCCATGCAAGCCAATGTGTGTCAGATCAAACTTTTTCCAAGGCTCTGATAGCCCTTTTTCTTCTGCATATAGGCAAGAGCTTCCAAGAAAATCCAATGTACATGAATACAAGTTTCTCAATTATCCTACACGGTGCATGCAAAATGTGCAGATATATACTCTTGCAAGAGAAATATCTAGCACAGGTTGGAAGTTTGGGTCTTTCTTATGCCTGTTAAGGATCAATGACCAGTTTCTTTTTTCCATCGTACTTGCATGTTCCATGCAGTATAGATAGGGGCACTTTACATTTCGAGCCTTTGAAATATTATACATGCAGTTGAGTGTTTTCAAGTCTCATGAAATATAAAAGCCAAAGAATTGTTATTAAATGCTTCCTGTTCTCAGAAGAACTGTTTGGGAATGTTTTTTGTTTCATTCTCTTAATACAAGGCATACCTGCCATATGCCATTCCACAGTGAAAATTCTTATATTTTCTACATGAAGCGTTTCTCCTTCATTTTGCCTCCTAATTATGTTAGGTATGTCTGTATTATGGAACACCCAATGGAGGGTATCATGGTCCTCCGTCATAACCTACATGATAAAATTGAAAGTGAGATTTCTTTAATGATAAAGTTCATGAAACCAAAAATAAAAAAGAATAAATTCATACCTCAAATGACCCAAGCCACCAAATATTGTTCTTTGATTGCACACTAAAATATATGGGATCTTTTTTTTGTATTGTGTTATACAATGCCGTGTTCATTAATGTGATTGTGATTCTCTCTATTTTCCTTTGCTTCACAACTTCACATTCATCAAGTTTAATAACAAACTTAAGGACTCCTCTAGTCTCTACCAAGGTTATTCCAAAAAATTAGACTAGTGCCTTTTGTAATATTTTCAAATCAAAGATAATATTGTTGGTCTTATCATATCTTATTTCTTTGCCATTATTAAGGTAGGTGTCTTCGATGTGAAAAGGCTGACCAAGCCAAGTTCTGATTTGCTCATTGAGCGCCACACGTTCTCTCCTAACATGATATGGTTTCGGAAGAAGTGTAGCCCAAATTCCATTTTCTTTTATATTTTTAGTGTATTAGCTTGAAAATCTCGGAATACCCCTTTCTCCCTATGTCAAAATCATCAAGACATTTTTGTATATCAAGAGCTGACACTTGGATTTTCTTTGTAAACTATTCTATTAATGTTTATCGTACTTTCTTATACTTCTTCTCCTTGATCATCTGGCCTACCATCTTTGAAGATAAAAGCATGGAATATCGTCTGGCTGCTGAATCCAATTCCATGTTTTCTTTATTTGGATGTAGGAGACACCTGAAATGAAATTGTCTTGTTATAAATTTACAAGTAACATGCACTAAATGTTGTATTATAGAAATGTAGAAGTTTATTACCTTGTAGCTTGTATTCTTTTCTTGACTCCTCCACCACTTAGATTAAGTTGCTCTATGTTCCTTAGATTTCTTTTTCTTGCTCTCATGCCAATGCTTGTTGCTTTCACACATTCAACCTGTAATTTCTTATCAAGCTCCTGTATTATTTTAGATTGAGACTCTATTTTGCACAAGAGCTGTGAACTTCTTTCTTGAAAGAGGTGCACATTTGTTTGCAAATAACTATACTCCATCTGTGTCGCATTGTAAGATTCCTCCCTCTGGATTTTGAGGTGTGCAGGTGTAAAAACCTCCCCTTCTTATAATTATTTCCCTCTCTGAAATAAAAGAAAGATCCTGTTTTTCCCTGTTTTGGCACAGAGAGAGAAAATGTCTAGAGGGAGGTAATTCAAAATTGAGATATTTTTGGATATAAAAATCCTCCTAGTGTCTAAAATGGTTTCCCCTGAAACAGATATTCAAAAAGAAATTTCCAATGTGCAATTGGAATAAATTGAAATCAGGTAAAAAGGACCTTAGCCTAAGGGTCCAGATTTTTAAAAATTTTTGAATTAAGGTTCCTATGGATCAATTAGATTAATCCAAATGTAGGGAGGAGATAAATTGAAGAATAAAAGGAAATCCTCCCAAAAATGAGTAAATACTCACATAAGATGAAGAGTTGACTAAGGACAAGGTTATTAGTTAAAAAAGAAGAGATATTTAGAAGAAATAATACATTTTTGACACCTCAGTGTGGGGCAATTCCCCTCATGAAGGAGGCACCTATTTCACATGTGTGGTTGAGTTTTAAACTCGCAAATAATGAGATATTTTCATCTCTCCTCTCTCCTGCTTCAACTAGATCCAAAAAGTAAGTTAAACTGACCTAAAAATGGTCAAAATTGACCAAACTGATCTGGAAAATTCTAGAATCAGTTTGCTTGGTTAGAGGCTCACTTTTTCCTATAAATGAAGCCTCCCCCTTTGTAAATGGTTAATAGTGTTTTATGCATTGTTACTCTACTCCTCCCCAGAGCCAAAAACAGTGAATTTATTGATAATTCATTAGTTTTTGACCATTTCCTCTTCAAAAGAATTGGTGGCCACTCTTGTTGCAAACAAGAGTAGATCCCTCAAACCATCAAGCCAAAGGAAAGCTCACAAAAATTCATGTAAGCTAGAAATCCTACTTTTTCTTTATTCCATTTAATGGTTTTCTAATTTCTGTTTTCTTTAAAATGAAAAATGGTGCTATGCCTTGTTGGAAAGGCTTTCCCCCTCTCTTCATTCTTGAAATCAGCCTTTCTTTATCCTAGGTGTGTAATCAAATTGTTAGAATTAAACTTTTTATATTATTTCTCTTTAAAAAGTAGAATTTGATTAGTTTAGAATGCTTTAAACCATTTGGGATAATTTCTAAGTAACTTGAGAATGAAAAAAATTGAAAAATGGTCAGCCATACAAAGGAGATTATGGTAAAATTTTCTTAAATTTTATGAAATAAATTTTATCTTTTATTATTCAAAAAGAGCAATCCTCACCGCTTGTGTATTCTAAAAGTGTTATTTTTATTCTATGCATAGAAAAATGCATATTAGAAATATTTTTATAATAAAAGTGTTATTTTCATTAGAATTAATTTCTATGCATAGAAGGATGCATATTGGGAATATTTTGATTATAAAAGTGTTTCTTTCATCAAAATTGATTTTTATGCATAAATAGATACATAAAAGAAATTTTTTATTATAGAAGTGTTACTTTCATTAAAATTAAATTTATGCATAAATAGATGCATAAAAGAATTTTTTAATTATAAAAGCGTTACTTTCATCAAATTTTGATTTTATGCATAGAAAGATGCATAAAGAAATTTATTTTTATTTCAAAAGAGTTATTCTCATCAATTTTGATTTTATGCATAGAAAGATGCATAAAGAAATTTATTTTTATTTCAAAAGAGTTATTCTCATCAATTTTGATTTTATGCATAGAAAGATGCATAAAGAAATTCATTTTTATTTCAAAAGAGTTATTCTCATTAAAATTGAATTTATGCAAAGAAAGATGCATAAAAGATTTATTTCTATTTCAAAAGTGTTATTCTCCTTGAAATTTAATTCATGCATAAAAGATTTTTTTTTATTATAAAAGCGTTACTTTTATCAAATTTTGATTTTATGCATAGAAAGATGCATAAAGAAATTTATTTTTATTTCAAAAGAGTTATTCTCATCAATTTTGATTTTATGCATAGAAAGATGCATAAAGAAATTTATTTTTATTTCAAAAAGAGTTATTCTCATTAAAATTGAATTTATGCATAGAAAGATGCATATTTTTTTTTAATTTTGAAAAGTGTTACTCTCCTTAAAATTGAATTTATGCATAAATAGATGCATAAACGGATTTTTATAAAAGTGTTATTTTCCACTGAAGTTGTTCTTATGCATAAATAGATGCGTAAAGCATCTTTATATAAAAAATAAGAATTCTCTTACATTCTATGAATAGATGTGATAAGATGTGATATGAATCAGATAGATGGAAATGAATGGATGGATGGATGTGATATGAATCAGATAGATGGGAATGAATGGATGGATGGATGTGATGAGAATAGAAGTGATGAGAATGAGAGGTAAATAGATGTGATGAGATGGGATGCGAATCAGATAGATGGGAAAGAATGGATGGATGGATGTGATGAGAATAGAAGTGATGAGAATGAGAGGTAAATAGATATGATGAGATGAGATGCGAATCAGATAGATGGGAAAGAATGGATGGATGGATGTGATGAGAATAGAAGTGATGAGAATGAGAGGTAAATAGATGTGATGATATGTGATGCGAATTAGATAGATGGGAATGAATGGATGGATGGATGTGATGAGAATAGGAGTGACGAGAATGTGAGGTGAATAGATGTGATGAGATGTAATGCGAATTAGATAGATGGGAAAGAATGGATGGATGGATATGATGAGAATAGAAGTGATGAGAATGAAAGGTAAATAGATGTGATGATATGTGATGCGAATCAGATAGATGGGAATGAATGGATGGATGGATGCGATGAGAATAGGAGTGAAAAGAATGTGAGGTGAATAGATGTGATGAGATGTAATGCGAATCAGATAGATGGGAAAGAATGGATGGATGGATGTGATGAGAATAGAAGTGATGAGAATGAAAGGTAAATAGATGTGATGATATGTGATGCAAATTAGATAGATGGGAATGAATGGATGGATGGATGTGATGAGAATAGGAGTGACGAGAATGTGAGGTGAATATATGTGATGAGATGTAATGCGAATCAGATAGATGGGAAAGAATGGATGGATGGATGTGATGAGAATAGAAGTGATGAGAATGAAAGGTAAATAGATATGATGATATGTGATGCGAATCAGATAGATGGGAAAGAATGGATGGATGTGATGAGAATAGAAGTGATGAGAATGAAAGGTGAATAGATATGATGATATGTGATGCGAATCAGATACATGTGAATGAATAGATGAGATGTGATGTCATGTGAATCAGGATGTAAATGAATGATATAGGATGTGAATGAATGTGATAACATGTGAATCGGGATGTTAATGAACGATAAAGGATGTGAATGAATGTGATAACATGTGAATGAACGATAAGGGACATAAATGAATGTGTTAGCATGTGAATGAACGATAAGGGACATGAATGAATGTGTTAGCATGTGAACGTGTGGCACTTCTACCCATTAAAGATTCAAGGGCTCAGACCAAGTTTGATGCATTCATGAATCTTTTACAAAGAATGCAATTACCATTGACATGATTAATTAGATTTGCATTAGATGGTGCATCATCTATGGTAGGCTCTATAAAGGGTGTGTTTTTTTTTGCTTCATGAGAAAGTACCACATATCATTGGCATTCATTGCATTTCTCACAGAGAACGTTTGGTTGTATCATATGTATGCTCTAAGTTCTTGGAGTTTTCTTATACATGGATAAGTTTTCAAAAAATATCCAAATTACCTTAACTAGGGTGTAAGTTTCCCAAGACTAGTTATCTACAACCACACTAAGAGAAAGAGTTATACATGAGTGCAATATATCCTCAAGAAACTCAGATCTTGTTATTGGCTTTTATCTTTGATGGGTCTTTCTTCATCTAATGGGGTGAATAATTTGGTTAGATCTTATCCACAAAGAGGGTGGTTTCTTAGGTTGATAATCCAAACAAGCATGGAATTTATCCAAGTACACCTTGATCTCGTCATCTCAAATAGATTTTGAGATATTAAGCTCATCTAGTGCTACACGGCGGACATTAATGACCCACCTAGGTGATAGCTTCCGCGTTTATGCCACTAGCATGGTTGGTGAGATTATGGTTGATATGCTGCCAGTGGATGACAGGCTATGTGACAACCACTTTGGAGTACTAGACTTATGGCATAGTTATAGCACCAACTCATATAGTCGGATTCACACTATGGACCGACCACTGTATGTTATTGTAGGAGAAAAATTTCCCTTTATGTATGTACTCTTATCTTTTAGTTATATGGTTGTAGAGAAGAGAAGAAGACAGAAGAAAATTCAGCATCAATCTCTCTCTTGTCTTGCACTCTCTTGTGTGTGTGTGTTTGCTTGCAAGGATCTCACGCTCTCTCTCTCCCCCGCATTCTCTTTATGGTTTTAGAGCTCTGATTTGTGTGAGAGCTAAGGAGGCAAGCAAGAGGCAAGAATAAGTAAGAAAGTAATTGGTACACGGGTAAGAGAATCATTATCTCTTCCCCTTCTTGGTTTAGGTACAACACCCCCTTGGTAGCTCTAGGAGCTACACATCTCTGATTGAGGAGCTGTCTTCCTTGGAGGGATCACTATATGTAAACCCTCTATATCATGTGCATTCAAGGCCTATTTAAAAAAACCCCTTATCTGTGAATTTTTCATGAATAAAACACATCCTTTTTCTATTCAATCTGTAAATACCCCCTTTAAATGATACCCTTCTATATGTAAAAAATGTGTAAAATCAGGATTTTTAAAAATCCCTTCTGTTGAACCCACGTGCTCCACTTACATATTTATGAGTGACCCCCCCAAGCTATCTTCCCATGCTTAGGGGTTCCTATGTGTGGTAAAAAGTACTATGTACTATATTTTAGCAGCCAAAATCACATTTCGAGCGTGTTTCGGTCTCTGTTTCGTCACATTGTAAGGTATTTTTGGCAATTTCGGGAAGTTTTGGGAGTGTCGACAATGTTTACACATGTATTATTGACATTGGGTGTATGTACATGTACTATGATAAAATCTAGTAACGTATAGGTTGTGCAAGCAGTCATCGCTGACTGTGCAACAACAGTCTCACAGAAGATATTGTTATGTTACAGGTTGCATAGAGAAATTGTATGTTTGCAGGTTTCTAATTGTTGTTGCAGGTGTGAGACCCCTGCCCCCTCCACGCACCGAACTCTCTCGAGTTCTAGCAGGTGAAGTAGCAACCTCTCATGCGGGGCAGGGTTTCCCACTCGAGGCCTCACATGAATGTCTGGACAAGAGAATAATCCGGTGGTTCCTCCAAAACCGAGACAGGAAAAACTTTCCTTGCCCAGAAAACTCGGGCGCTTCCACCAAAAAAATCTTCTAAATAACATTTTATCTAACGGGTCAAGGCCTTAACTATCCTTTCTATTCTGACCAAACCCGTAGGTCACATGGCCAGATCAAGGAAGGGACTTGCACACTTGGTTCATAGAAATCATTGCTTTTTTCCCCCTTAAGCGAGGCACAGCCCCATTGATTCTTTTCCATAGAACAAGAATCTTCTCGGGACTTACTCTAACTAGCGTAACTTGAACGTATGTAAATTTATTGTAGGAATCTACCAATCTAGCCTAACCCCAACCAGCCCATGGGTTAGCCAACTGCCAACCACCATTGAATTGGTGGGATCCCTTTTTATAAAAATTTGGTTATGTTTTGTTTTGGGTACCAGGAAAAAGAGTTCCCAGGCCCCCTAGCCGGCACTCAAGCAAAATAAAAAATAGACACACCACTTACACACCCAATATGAAATTTCCTTTTTCACAGATTCAGCCGTCTTAAAACAAAATTGGAATGAAACCATAATGTTTTCATCATAATCCTCAAAATTCTAGTCCAATGTTTTACAGTCGAAATGTCATCCGGACTCTCCGTTGAAGACTAGCTAGTCAACCAACAAGATCCGATTTTGAGTTCCAGTTCACATAGATAATTCCTTGCCAGTCCATCCATATCTTCCTCGACATACGCATGGGTGTCATAGCAGTCGCGCGAGCCCATGCATCGCCTGGTCAGAACCCTCTAGGATCCTCCTTAGGTGTCCTAGCACTTCACTTAGGGACCGCTTCCTCGGTCCTCGCCCATCGTACCGGAAGCACACCATTTTAACCATACCGAGGCTGGTCAAGACCTTGGCAGACTTTTCCACACCATTTTAACCATACCGAGGCTAGTTAAGACCTTGGCAGACTTTTCCACGCAGGAGACGTCCTTCGATGACTCCCCGCCAGCTGTTACAACATAACTCTCCTTAGATTAAACCATAAGTCAATTGCTTCCTCCAGCATTCTGGCGTAAGATAGTTCTTTTTCAAAAACAGAGTTTCTATGCAAGTAAGAATTTCCCGTTGAGTTTGATTCCACAAGACCCTTTTTCTCAGAATCCAGATTTTCTTAACGAAAATCACAATTCTAGTATCTCGGTAACCCACCCATCAATTACAATGAACTTCTGGCTTAATTCGTGATGATTCCGGGTCTAAGGAAAATTTCTCTAAATCACCGGTAATCCATTCTTCGTACTAAAGAAATGGGAATGGTCACAAGGTTTTACTAATTTCTGATTCGAGAGATGGTAAGCATCTTGCTGGCCCACCTTTCTCACGTGGTCATAGTCTAATCCTAAATTACTCGAATTTAATCCTAAAGATATTTTCTAAAGATAATTCTTCGCTTTTTTTTCCTGATAAATTAACTGTGATTTCCATTCGTGAAAATCCAAAATTATGAGAATTCATTCTTTCTTGGACATAATAGAATTATAAATAATTCTTTTCGTGAATAATGGAATTTTATAAAGATAATTCTTTTTCCAATGATCCATTTGTGAATATGCATACATCATTTTATTGAATTATTCTCATAGAATTATTCTAAATTATTATTTTCTCCAATTGAAACTCGGCATCAACATGCCCTAAATTTCTATGCAGAATTATGGTGAAACCTTCTCTTTTAACACCGAAATTACTTTAGGCATTTTTCTAATTAAAGCATGATGAAAATTCCTATTAAAAAGAAATATCCATGTATATGAATATACCTTTTTTGAAATATGACCAAAATTTCTCTTTTGATATTCAAAATGTTTGTACATAATATATCATGAAAATTCCTCTTCTTGTATCTAAATTTTTATGCATGTACATATGTAAAGATAAATATAACACAAATTCCTCTTTTCTCTATTTAAACAATTATGCATAAATACTATAAAAGTATTTTTCATAAATGTAACAAAATTCATTCTTTTAGCATAAAAATGTTTATGGCTAGAATACGATGGGAATACCTCTTTTTTTATTAACAAAATTATGGATAAAATTAAATTCATTTTTTAATGAAAACATTTTGCCATAGCTTCGCTCTGCAATTCCTGAGAATACTCAAAATTCTACTTTTAAATAAATACTCCTAATTATGAAATGTGGTGGGAATTTCTCTTTTAAACTAAAAAATTTATTATGCATACATAGCATAATTATAAACATCATTATAATTAAACCTCTTGATTAATCTTAAAAATATCCATTTATCATTCCTATATGAAAATACTTACAAAAATGTTTGCATAACTCTTTTTCAATAATAAAATGGATTAATATGATTTTTCTTTATCATAAACAAGTTTAAAAGAATTAATCATCATTTTGATCTAAATTAAAATCATAAAAATACTTAATCTTCTTCTCTAGCTTGTCAAGCCTAGAGTTTTGGTTAAGATAATGGGATTAGCACTAATATCCATCCTTCTAACAAGGATCCATCCAAAAAGATGATTAATCTTTCAAAAAGAGAGATTTACTAGTCACAAAAATATTAAATTTAAGCATAAAAGATTAGCATTAATCCAATTAAACATTATGAATCACTAAAAAGCTTGATTTCAAGAAAAAACCATTGATTAAAAAGCTTCCCAAGCATTAGAGAGGTCGGGAAGAAGATAACCGTTGGGAAGAAGATAACCGTTGAGAAAGATAGAAAAAACACCCTGGATTAAGGTTTACCCTTCGTTTTTGGCTTGATTCTTTTGAAAAGAAGTGAAGCCCACAAGGAAAGCTTGGCCACCAAGATGGGGAGGGTAATCTCCAAAGGGAGGATGGAGATTTGTGAAGCTCCAAAGCTTCCCAAAGTAGAGGGATAATAAAATTACACTAAAATGAAGATAATACTGGCATGTTAATACACAAAGATGAAAATACAAAGGAATGAGGGTCTATTTATAGGTGAGGGAGGCCACTAACCAAGTCCAACTGGGTTCTAGAGGCTTCCAGCTTCAGTTTGACCCAATTTGGATAAGTTTGGCTCACTTTTTGATCCAGTTTGCAGGAGGAGAGATGAAATATCTCAATTTTTTTTGAATTAAAAATGCAAGGTAATGATGTGAAATAGGCGCCTCCTTCATGAGTCCCCTCCCTCCTTACTAAGGTGTCAAAAATTCATTTTTTTACTAATAAACCTCATTTTTTTACTAATAAACCCAATACTTAGTTAACTCTTCATCTTATGTGAGCATTTACTCATTTTTGGGGATTTTCTTTTATTCTTTATATTTTTGTTATCCCAACATTTGGATTAATCCTATTGGCCCTTTAGAACCTTATTTGGACCTTAATCAAAAATTTCTAAAAATGTGGACCCTTAGGCTAAAGTCTCTAATTCACATATTCAGTTAATTTCTAATGCACATTGGAAAATTCTTTTTGAACTTCTGTTTCAGGGGAATTCATCTTAAATATAAGGAGAAACTTTGTATCCAAAAATATCTCAAAATTAAATTATCTCTCTCTAGACTAAAAACAAAGAAAAATACTATTTTCTTGCATTTTGAATTAGGGGATGATTACAGGGGACTGAGAGGAGAGCTTATACATCTTCTAGGGCTGAGGAGGAACCTTACAGTAGGCAAACATGTCAAACTCAATGAGATTGTCAGTGAGAAGCTGTACAAGAACAACTTCCATACCTAGAAGTTCAGACAATGACTAATTTCTTGATGGGTAAAGGATTTTGGGACTATGTTGAAGGTGACAATGAGGATCCTCCAGAGTTGTCTGAAGAGAATGCCACTCCAGAAGATATAAAGGCATTCAAGGATTGGAATCAAGGTACAAGGAAATTCATGTACTGGCTTTTGATGAGTGTCACAGACACAATTATAGGACATATACATGATGCCAACACTCCAGCAGTTGCATGGAAGAACCTGGTTCAAATGTTCCAAACTAATACAAAGGCAAGGAAAGTACACAACTAAAATAAGAGCTACATACAGTGGAAACAAAAAGCATGTCTATCGATGTGTATTCTTTAAAGATCAAGGGCATCGTTGAATCCCTTGGTTCTATCAATGTATCGATGAAAGATGATGATTTGGTGAGTGTGTTTAAATGGGCTTGACAAAGAGTACAAGCCATTCAAGACCTCCATTGTAGTCAATGAGAGTATTCCTAACTTTTGGGACCTGGTGTCTATGCTGAATCATAGAAGAAAAGTCCTTGTGTGAGGACTCTTCTTCAACAAGAACACATCAGAACAAGCCTTGCATTCCTAACTTTTGGGACTTGGTGTCTATGCTAATCATAGAAGAAAAGTCTCTGCGTGATGAGGACTCTTCTTCAAAAAGCAAGAACACATCATAACAGACCTTCTACTCAGATAAAGGTAGAGGTAGAGGTTGTGTGGTCGAGGCCAAGGTGGTGGCCGACAAGGAAACATGAATTCGGGACAACAACAGTCCAATGATTTGCAGCTTCAACAGCAATCATACACAGGTTAAAGAGGTCAATCTAGAGGTAGGGGGAGCCAAAGAGGTCGAGGTGGTTAGCAAAGAAATCAAAGTGAAAATAGCATAGAGTACTATTATCATGGCAAACCAGGGCACATGGCAAAGGACTGATATAAAAAACAAAATGACATTAAAAGTGGGAAGTTGTAGCAAGGCAACTATGAACCATCTAATAAACAGGGAGTGATGACAGAGTGAGAAGCTGTTTGTGATGGAGTACATGCTCAGTTCCATGACAATAGGAGATATGTCAAGATCTCAAGATATATGGTGTGTGGATTATGGTTCCTCTAACCACATGACCAGTCATGGTGGTGAGTGGTTTAGAGACACGTAGAAAATAGAAAAACTAACCAGTCATGGTGGTGAGTGGTTTAGAGACACGTAGAAAATAGAAAAACTAGGTTATGTAGAAACAAGTGATGATACTGCGCATCCCATTGCACATGTTGGTAAAGTTCCATTGTCTATGTAGAATGGCAAAATGAAGTACTTGTGGCAGGTGTACTTCATGTTCTAAATATTACAAAGAACCTACGTTCTATTGGATAGATGGTTGAGCAAGGTCTGCATGTGAGATTTAATCCTCAAGAATCTTTTATGGAAGACTTCAAAAATCAGTGTCGCTTGGTTACAAAGGGTAATAGAAATAGAAGGATGTTTACTTTGGATGTGAACATGCCTGAGGTAAATGCAGCCATGTTTGCGCATGGAACATGTATCATTATTTTACAAATATTGACATATGGCACAAGCACATTGGTCAAATGAATATATAGTGACTAAAGTCTATGTAGGCTCAAAATATTATTGTAGGTTTGCCAAAGTTTAAGGTTGATAGTGTGCATGAAGTATGTGAAGCATGCCATCTTGGTAAGCATGCTAAATATGCTTTCCCACATGAAAAGCATGTTAGTACAAGGCCATTAGATGTTATACATTCAGATGTATGGGGACCGAGCAAGAGTGCAACAATTGCAGTTTACAGGTATTATGTTACATTTATCGACTACACTAGGAAAGTGTGGGTTTACTTCATGAAGGAGAAAAGTGAGGTGTTTTCTCACTTTCAAAGATTTAAAGCCTTGGCCGAGAAGAAAAAAGACATGCAAATAAAATGCCTGAGATTAGATGGTGGGGGAGAATATTTCTCCAATGAGTTTAACGATTTCCTGAGAAGACAAGGGATCAAGAGATAGTTTACATTCCGCAATAGAATGGTGTTATAGAAAGAAAAAATAGGCACATTGTAAAAGTGGCATGTGCCTTAACGGCTGAAAAGAATATGCCACATTATTTTTGGGTAGAAGCAGTAACTACTATGTACATTATGAACATGATACCCATTGTAGTTGTTCATGTTATGATACCTAAATAGAAGTTTACAGGCTTAAAATTGGATGTCTCACTTGAAAGTGTTTGGGTGTATTGCATATGTGCATGTTTCTAATGAAGTAAATTTAAAGCCAACAGCCTTAGGATTAGAGTGTAGTGGGCTATGGAGGATCAAAGATCCACATGCTATGTGTGGTGCAAAGAGAGAGAGAGAGAGAGAGAGAGAGAGAGAGAGAGAGAGAGAGAACAAAGTTAATGCTCAAAAGGAGAGAATAATATTTACATGATTCAATGATCTTTAATTGTTGATATCGATGCTTTTATAGGCTTTTAGCCTTATTTTTTGACTCAATCAAACCTAGACCAAGTCTTCCTAAGGAAACTTTCTACACACTTTCACACACACTTGCATAATATCTTATCCAAGACTAAGAGGTTATTCACACATAGATATGCTACTACACTCATAAGGAGTGTTCACACACACTATGGCTACATGCTACCCTTCGACTTTGGAACTTGTACAATGATAAATAGCAGGAGAACATGTGTTGTCTCCAACATCCCCTCTACAACAGATATTCTAATGCCTAGGGATTGATACAATGCTAGATACACAGATGTTCTAATAAAAAGTGATACATATCTGGATCCATTAGAGATCTAATGCCCATAGGTTTGATACAAATCCTGGTTGGAGTTTGCTTGTCAAATGTCAGCAGGCCCAAGAGGTCTTTGGTAGAAAGAGTAACCTAAAAAGCCCAATCTAAGTCAACCATAAGATTGGCCTCTTCTGTTGAGGCCTCCACTTCATCATCTTCTTCTTGATTATCTTCAACAATAATTAAAGCTTTGGTCTTTTTCTTCAAAAAACAGTTCTCTTCCTTATGATTCTTCTTACCATAGAATCCACATCCATTATTGGTTTTGTTGGTGAAGCCCTTGGAGAAATTCCTGGTGTTGGTGTAGCCCTTTTGCTTCTACTTTGAGCCCCCCCTTCATTGTAGTTGGAATTGGAACTTCTTTTCTTGATCTTTCTTTCCTCCTCTAAGAGAAAAGCTTCAATATCTACCAATTTAGATGTTGGTAGATTTGTAAGATTGCTAACAATATTACCATACTCTTCATCTGGAAGACTACTGATTAAGATTGCAATTGTGATGTCTTCATCTATGGAATCTTTGATACTTGCCAATTGTGTTAGCATGCTTTTCATTGAGTTTAAATGTAAGGAGAGAGAGTCTCCTAGTTTCATTTTTCAGCTCAAAAAAATTTATTAGTAAGCTAAACTTGGAGCACTTTCCTTGTGCACCAAACACAGTTTCAAGATGTATCCAAGCCTCATGTGATGTATCACACCCACCAATATGATGGATGAATGAGTCACTTAATCCCAAGGCTATTATAACAAGAGTCTTCTCGTGTTTGACTAGCCAAGCAACTTCTCATTCCCAAATTGTTGATGTTTTCTCTTTTCCATTTGCCACATTCCATATCCCTTTTCTCATAAGGGTGAATTTGACCTTCGTTTGCTAGGTGTGAGAACCTTCTCCTTCAAATTTGTTAATTTTTTCTTGAGAAGCCATGATTTATGATGAGAATAGGTCTTACTTTTGGCTTGAAGCTCAAAAGTAGTGTCTAAATCCTTTACACAATTTGAGATCACAAAACACTTAATGCACTTTTTCCCTTTGATTGAAAACTTTGTATAAAGGGTGCTCACAAGATAATTTACGGGGGTCTTATCCAGTGTCTATCTTGTTCACATGAAAGAGCAACTTAAAATATTAAAGATAAAAATCTTTTTAGCCCAAAATTAATGCATGAAATGCCCTTCCAAAGGAATGAAAAAAAAAATCAAATCAAGACACATTCCCTAATAATATTGGCTTCCCCATAATGAGCCTTGTTAAGGCTTTTAATTCTCTTTCCTTTTTCCTTTTTTTTTTTGGGGGATTTTCTTGTTTTTTAAAAGGGAAAAAAAGCAATGCTTCACGTTGAAGGCGCCTTTCTTTGCAGCATAAAGATGCCCATGATGATGACAATGATAGCCATAAAAGCTATCATGAAAAGCTCCACATGGCTAAGTACATTCACTTCCATTTTACCTCCATGTGAAAGCACTCTTAAAAGCTTAAAGCTTTAAAAATAACCAAGAGAAGATTTCTTTATTTTTTTAATGCTTAATTCAACCTTCTATGTGGCGCTTTGATGATGTGAGCAGCTATGGTGCTTGATGACGTGCACAGACAGCCAGGTAGAGATGCTATTGTTGTTGTTATGTAAAGTCACTCCACGATTCAGTGAGATGCTCCATGATTGAGAGGCAACATCGGCTATTGTTATCCAAAGAGTTGCTCCATGTTTGCAAAGAGTCCATCCATGATTCAGAGGCAAGACGTCATGCAACCTTTTAAGGCTTTATCCTTAAAAAATACAATAAGGTAGAAAGGAGAAAAAAGAAAATAATAAAACAATATATATGGTGCAAAGGGCACAGCCTGCTAGGCAACGAGAGTGGCTCTGATACCAATTCAAAAGCCAACAGCCTTTGAAAGTTGTAGACATACTTTGCACAATTTTTAATATTTCATGGAGATTTACATGAAAAATCCCTTAGCTACTCCACTTTTGAACATTTTGTGGCATTTAATATCTTTGATCAAGAGATACATAAAACATATGTTACTACACTGATGCAAAAGCTTTCAATAGCTTTGAAAGTATTACAAAATCAAAGTAAGAAGAAGAAAAAAAAAGAGCTCATTTATGAATGTAATTTTTGAAATAAAAACCTAAATCTAACGTGTTGGTGGAGGGCATTTAGAAATCGCTCTTACTAAGGGGATTTTTTACATTGGGAGTCAATTGGTAGAGGTTAGAAAATACTTCCAAAGTTATGTTGGGAATCTATTGCACTGGATTTGTTGTGAAAAGTAATCGATGTGGGGTGTACTAGGCAGCATGAGGGCCCATGTGGGGTGTACTAGGCATGTTGGCGGCCCATGGACATTGGTCCCTTGAGTAAGAAAGGTGTTAGTGCTTGAATGGTTTGGCACATATAACCATGGATGTGATAATGTACTGGGAGAAAGACTTTAATGTAGTGGCTTACATGTGTGTGGCAAGACTCATCATGTAGGTAAAGTAGTTCCATTTTATTAAAGGTACATAGCTAGCTTTTGAGTAGAAGGAACCTTTAAGGCCACAATGGTAGGAGTAAAAAAGTATTATGAGGGAAATTGAGGGGCAAAAGGGGGGTACCTTAAGGGGCTATGGTAAGAGAGTTAACAAATATTTAATGAAGGAAGCTTAGGGCCACAAAGGCCAGCTTTAGGGTGGTAAGAGTAAAAAGTACAACATGGAAAGTGTGGTGGTTGTGTTGGGGAAATAATGACTTTAGGAATAGCCATGTGACAAAACATCTTTGATAAATACCTATTGACTTGCATTGTGCCCTTGCTTGGGCTTGTGGCATTTCCTCTTGTTTTTTCTTCTTCTTCTTCTTCTTAATTGGGGGGTGTAATTAGCCTCTGATATGGCATCTGTTAAGCTCTTGAGCTTGCATGCTGAAGGGACCAAGTCCACCAAGACCCTTAATTTCAAGCTTAATCGTGCTTTCAGTCCACTATACCAGAGATCAGTCGTTAGTAGACGGTGGGGCCAGACTCCCCTAATTACGATTAGAGCTTCCGTGCGAGCAGATCCTCTCGACACATCTAGTCAACCAGCTGCTTCAAGGTATGATTTGGGCTTAATCAAGCTCGAAATGCCTGTATTTAGCGTCGAAAGTCGTTAATCCTGCAAAGATCTGAGTGATTAGCTGTGATTTTTTGTGCCCTGTTAAGATTGATCGGATCGGGCAGTTGGGGCAGCTCATCAGCGGGGACACATGAAGCAGCGTATCCAACGGCTCTCGCAGCTCAGTATATCCTTGTCTTGTCATGGGCTAAAGTGTACGTCGTATTAATCCAGCAGTTAATTATACCGTTCTTAGCACGATTGATGCTGATTATGGCTTTGTCGCAGGTTGTGGGATGTGGGGCGCTGCATCTGGCGATTACCAGGAGCAATATGGGGCCTTCTCAGCGGAAATGAGAGCACAATCAAGGAGGTAGAAGGTATGGCTTCAGGATAATTATTATCACTAATCTTGATTGGCTTCGTATTTTGGTTAATTTGTGGGCCTTAACCTACCTCCTGCACATGATTGCAGAAAAAGTAGACGAAGCGGCTGACTATGTGAAGAAGACCGCCGCCACAGTTGCGACGGTGGCTGAAGAAGTGGCGAGAGTGGCTCAAACTGTGGAAGACGACGCCGACAAAGTTGAAACCATGGTGGGCAAGGTAAAATTGCAGAGCAAGGTGTCATCACACATTCTAACTAAGATGTCATTTCCCATACTAACTAAGGTGAGGTTCTTAAGCTGGGCCTTTTATTCCGTGACCTTTCCTCTCACCCCCTTTTTAAACCCACCCCTCTTTCTCTCACACCCTTTTTAAACCCACCCCTCTTTACTCTCACACCCTTTTTAAACCCACCCTTGAGCTCCATTTTTGAACTCACTCGCCACCGCATCCAAACAAGGCCTCCAAACTCTACCAGTCAGCTATTGCCCTCACCCCCATTATCAAGAGATCTTGATCTAGGAAGCTTTACCCCTCACTATTGATAGCCAGGCATGCAACATTGCTCTCCAAGATGCTTTAATGAGGCTTCCTAAGTGCTTGTGTGTGAAGGTCTTGAGCTTGAATGCACCTTCTTGAGTAAGCCGTGCTTCTCCATCCATAGAAGCATGTCTATCTAGGGGGCATCAGCTTGCCACTCAATGAGAACACGGGCTCGACTGAAGCCACTCTGTTCACCTCGTCACTCTAAGTTTACATGGGCTTGAGTGGAGCCACATCTAGATGGCTCTTTACACATCTGGATGTCGTAGGTGGTGAATTGGCCAATGGACATACAAAAATGTAGCTTTGCGACACATTTTCCCATCTCTCGATTAATACAATATATGCATGTGCACTCTCGTGATATGCGTGTTGGGTGTTGTTTATTTGTTTGCAGTTGGAAAACACTAGAGAGAGTGTAAAAGAAGAGGTGACTGAAGCCGTGGGTGATCTCAAGGGCTCTGTAGAGGATCTCAAGGGATCAACCAAAGAGGTAGCTGACATAGCACAAGAACTTAAAAATAACAAGACGAGTGATTCAACAACAACATCCAAATTTAGCTCAAATGTCAACGATATTTTCAATTATTTAAGCATCAGTCACCTCCTATTTTCCCATCCATTCGTACGAATTAAGGACCCTTCCATTTTCCCCAAACTAATACTTGCAACCGCCGCAATTTTCATTTGGCCATCTCAGATTCTAAGCGGTGTTCCAAATTACAAGCTTTCAGCTTCTATTTTGTAAGTTTAGCCTCATAGATTGAAGCACCTTTCAAGAAATCATAAGACGTAATAATGTATGGCTATCTTTTCTTCATGCTTTGGGAACATAATGTGAAACTAACATTTAAAAGTTGAAGCCTTTTGCATTCCTTCATTCAAATGCTACTTCTTGTGTCAATACAATTTTTATCCATTATGTATATCTTTTCCAATCACTTTGCATCACATTGTCATTTCTTACCTCTAGAATAAAAGCAAGCTCTTTTTTTAGTTCTTTCAATTTTTATAAAATATGCTTAGAGGTAAAGTCTAAGAATTTCAGATATGCACAATGAATTTAACTTTATTCACAAATACCATTTTAAGAAAATTACCAACTAGAAATATACTTGAAGAAATTCTTATAAATAGACTTGAAGTGAGGTTTTATCTATTGTATATCAATGCTCTACCCTCATTTTGTAATGTCCATGCACTGCTAGCTTATGTTTGTATGATCTCCCCAATTATGCGAAGTAGCCATGGTGAGGGCGATGGCATCCTTGTATTTTCATGCAATGGTATCATAGGAGGCCAAATGGTGTAGAGATGGCTTAGGTAAGATTCGGTACACTGCCTAATATGCTACATGCTAGAGTGGACCATTATGCCATAAATGGTCTACACATGGAGTAGGTAGACTTTACTCTTGAACAATGTTTTTCAGATCTTAAGTGGGGCCCAAGGTGAGGTTGAATGGCCATAGAAATTGGGAAAGTTGTGTAATAATCTCTAGTATATTGTGTACAGTGGCACCAATTATGGGGCCCAAGGTGAGGTTGAATGGCCATAGAAATTGGGAAAGTTGTGTAATAATCTCTAGTACATTGCGTACAGTGGCACCAATTATGATTGTGGACCTACAACATCTAATCATGGCCGGCCCATGTATCCTTTATAGAGGCACTACCAACTCCTTCTCCATATTGTTCATTAGTCATCATTATGAGTTTACATGGGGGGTTTATACTTGTGATGTGAGTTGGTAAGTTCAACGAGAGTTAGGCACATTGTAAGCCTATAAAAGGGAAAGCATGTTTATTATTTGGAATAACAGAATCTCTCACACATTGTACTTTACTACATTTGATTCATAAGAGTTAATAAAGTAAATTAATAACCCATTAAGCCGATGAAAAGACATTAAATAAACCGCTTATATAAGCATCCCATCCGAATGTAAGCATGACTCTTAATTGGCATCTAAATGTAGGAACAATACTAGATTTGAGTACTTCGTTTACTATAATAAATCACAATAATTGGAAAACTAGTTCATGAATTTCTACTCCTGCTTTGAACAAAGGAGCAATCTACTAGACAAAAACTCCAAGCATCAAAGATGCTTTAATAGCACCCACAATGAGTAGTGCTATCTTGCACTACACGAGGCCACCTTTGTATGCTTAGCCAGTATACTAATTTATATAATGTACATATATCATGGTATATAATATATAATATGTATACTAATTAAGCACAGTATATATTAATAAAAGTAATTAAAAATTTTTATATCAATATTATTATTCTAGTTTAAACATGAATATTTGTTTAACTTAATTATTTAATATTGTTGTAAGAATACAATTGATATTTTTACTCACATTATACTAACACTACACTATATACATATATATAATTTTTTATTAAAAATAAAGAATAATGTTGAGATTAATGCTCATATTAATATTAACATTGATATAGTAGTGGTAGTATTAATATTAATATAGTAATTTCAATATTTTGCATATGATTCTGATAATCTTATTTTTTATTTAAAAAGATAAACATTCATTTCTCTGTGTATGTGTGTGTGTGTGTGTCTATATTAATCTATCTCTCATCTCATCCCTTTGAACCTAAATCTAACCCTAACATAATGCTTATTTAACTCTAACACTTATCTAAGCCTAAATCTAAATCTTATTGAAGCCTAAATCTAACCATCTAATGAGTTTTATGACAAGCCCTATTCATCCATAAAGGATTTGGACTTGTGTCAAAATATTAAATCCTAGCTTGCATCCCTGGCCTAATATCCTTAGGGGTAATGGTGGTACTAAGAGTAAAAAGTAAAAGATGGGCAGTGTGCAACCCTGAAATTTGTAACCCTGCCCTAGACTTCAAAATTTCCAAAATTGAAGGCCTAGGTGCTATCTTGTCCTTCATTTGAAGCCCATTGTTATGGAAAACTTGTTAAGTTATGCTCTTTATTTGAAAGATTCTTTTTAGTGGTAGCCTTCACCTAAAGGCTAGAATGGCTTTTATGCCTATTGCAGCCTTTAAGTTTCAAGCCTGGCAAAGTGGTTTAGTGCTCTTAAAAAAATGGCATTCTAGTGTATTTGTACCAACCAAAATTAACATTAGTTCTTTTAATTTTTATAAAATATGCTTAGAGGTTGAGTCTAAGAATTTCAAATATGTACAATGACTTTAACTTTATACACAAATACCGTTTAAAGAAAATTACCAACTAGAGATAAACTCGAAGAAATTCTTATAAATAGACTTGAATTGAGGTTTTATCTATTGTATAGTAATGCTCTACACTTGCTAGCTTATGTTTGTATGGTCTCGCCAATTATGGGAAGTAGCCATGGTGAAGGCGACGGCATCCTCGTATTCATGTGCAATGGTGGCCTAGGAGGCCAAATGGTGTAGAGATGGCTTAGGTAAGATTTGGTAGAGTGCCTAATATGCTACATGCTAGAGTGCACCATTATGCCATAAATGGTATGCACATGGAGTAGGTAGACTTTACTCTTGGATAATGTTTTTAGATCTTAAATGGGGACCAAGGTGAGGTTGAATGGCCATAGAAATTGGGAAATTTGTGTAATAATATCTAGTACATTGCGTAGTGTGGCACCAATTATGATTGTGGATCTACAGAATCTAACCATGGCCGGCCCATGTATCCTTTATAGAGACACTACCAACTCCTTGTCATGGTATAGTTTATTCTTCACACATCCAACTCCTTCTCTATATAGTTTATAGAGACACTACCAACTCCTTCTTCATACAATTCATTAGTCATCATTATATGTTTAGCTGGGGGGGTATACTTGTGATGTGAGTTGGTAAGTCCAGAGAGAGTTAGTAACATTGTAAACCTATCAAAGGGAAATCATGGCTATTATTTGGAATAACATTATCTCTCACGCATTATACTTTACTGCATTCGATTCACAAGAGTTAATAAATTAAATTAATAACCCATTAAGCCGATGAAAAGGCATTAAATCAACCACTTATATAAGCATTCCATCCAAATGTAAGCATGAGCCTTAATTGACATCCAAATGTAGGAACAATACTAGATTTGAGTACTTTGTTTACTATAATAAATCACAACAATTGAGAAACTAGTTCAGGAATTTCTACTTCTACTTTGAACAACAGAAAAATCTATCGAAGGCTACTAGACCTAAAACCAAAGAAACTCAAAGCATCAAAGATGCTTTAATAGCACCACAATGAGTAGTGCTATCTAGCACTACACGTAGGCCACCTTTGCGTGCTTAGCCAATATACTAATTTATATAATATTATGGTATATAATATATAATGTGTATACTAATTAAGCACAATATATATTAATAAGTAATTAGAAGTTTTTATATCAATATTATTATACTAATTTAAACATGAATATTTGTTTCACTTAATTATTTAATATTGGTGTAAGAATACAATTGATATTTTTTCTCACATTTATACTAACACTATATACATATATATTATATTTATTAAAAATAAAGAATAATGTTGATATTAATGCTCATATTAATATTAACATTGATATAGTAGTGGTAGGATTAATATTAATATAGTAATATCAATATTTTGTATATGATTCTTATAATCTTATTTTCTATTTAAAAAGATAAGCATTCATTTGTGTGTGTGTGTGCGTGTGTGTGTGTGTGTGTATTAATCTATGTCTAATCCCGAACCTAAATCCAACCCTAACATGATGCTTATTTAACTCTAACACTCACCTAACCCTAAATCTAACTCTTATTGAAGCCTAAATCTAACCATCTAACGAGTTTTAAGACAAGCCCTAGTCAACCATAAAGGATTAGACCCTTAATTTCAAGCTTAATCGTGCTTTTAAGTCCGCTATCCAAGAGATCAGTTAATTACGATTAGAGCTTCCGTGCGAGCAGATCCTCTCCAACCTAGACCCAATACATCTAGTCAAGCTGCTTCAAAATGCTTGTATTGAGCGTCGAAAGTCGTTAATCCTGCAAAGATCTGCATGATTAACTGTGATTTTTTTGTGCCCTGTCAAGATTGATCGGATCGGACAGTTGGGGCAACTCAGCGGGGACACATGAAGCAGCGTATCCAACGGCTCTCGCAGCTCAGTATATCCTTGTCTCCTCATGGGCTAAAGTGTACGTCGCATTAATCCAACAGTTAATCATAGGTGTTGCTAATCAATGGGAATTAGGTTGCTGATTATGGCTTTGTAGCACCTGATTATGGCGTTGTAGCAGGTTGTGGGATGTGGGGCGTTGCATATGGCGATTACCAGGAGCAATATGGGGGCCTTCTCAGCGTAACAGAGAGCACAATTAAGGAGGTAGAAGGTATTATCTCACTAATCTTGCTTTACTTTGTATTTTGGTTAATTTGTGGGCCTTAACCTACCTCCTGCACGTGAAGTTCTTTTGTTTTAATCAATAATAATTATTTGTATTAATTGAAGATGTTCAAAAGGTGTGATATTGTAATAAAGTAGGAACTTTATTCAATAGGGTTAATAATGGGACAAGTCCATGTATAAAAGAGGGGACTTGGACCATGGTTGTAACTTTTGATGATCATTTTTAGAAATTGAAACTTATGTTTCTTGGAGCTCATGGCTTCTTGGCTTGTGGAAGGCTATTTCCATTCTCTTGGTGTGAGAGACTAAACACACTTAGGCATCATGTTTACATGGTGATTACTCATCTTTTTCATGCATTACTTCCCTTCATTCCAATTGGTATCAGAGCTCTTGATTTTGATCATGGGCATGCATGGGTTGTTGGAAAAATTTGCTTGAAAATTTGAGTTTCTTTTAATCTTTTTCTCATTTTCTTGTAATCCTTGAGTGATTCTTGACAAATCTTCTCTAATCTTGCTTAATCTCATGGAAATGGTGAGCATTTCATGGAAATTGCTTGAATTTTGAGTGATTTTGGCCAATTTTACCATTTTTGGATCAAATTTTGGGCCTCTGGACCAAAAATTTGAGGCAGTTTTGTATCAAGAGCATGGAGTCATTGCATTTGAAAGTAGGAAGCTTACCGAAAAGGAGATGGGGCTTCATGTTTATGAGCAAGAGATGTTAGCCATACTTCATGCCATCAAGAAGTGGCATCACTATCTTTATGGTGCTCATTTCAAGGTGAGAAGTGATCATAGGGTGCTGAAATTTTTCCTCTCCCAACCAAATCTTTCTCCAAAGCAAAAGAGATGGCTGGCCACACTTCAAGGTTATGACTTTGAGATATCTTACACACCCGGGAAGGACAATGTAGTGGCGGATGCATTGTCTAGAATGTGGGCTTGTGCTACAACTTCAATCATGGAGGTATATAGTGAATGGATCAAGGGAATTCAAGAGGAATACCTCATCAATGAGGGTGCTGCCCACATTTACAGAAAATTACAGCAAGGTGATGGTGGAGAATTTCCTCATTACAAGCTTCATAATGGTCTCTTGTGGTACAAGGATAAGGTGTATTTGGTTCCTACCTCATTCTACATACCAAAGGTGCTTCATGAGATGCATTCTTCACCACTTTCGGGCCACCTTGGTGTACTCAAAACATATGACAAAGTGAGCAAGAGTTTTTATTGGAAAGGCATATGGGGAGATGTAAAGAAGTTTGTGATGGAATGTGCTTCTTGTCAAAAGAATAAGGATAGCCATCAACTTCCAAGTGGTTTACTTCATCCATTACCTATTCCGGATGGTAAATGGACTCACATTTCTATGGATTTCATCACGGGTCTACCAAAGACAAAGCATGGATGGGATCAAATATTTGTGGTGATTGATAGGCTTACAAAATCAGCCCATTTCATTGCTTCAAAGACCACTTATGGAGCATCTCATATTGCCAAGCAATTTTTGGAACATGTATTCAAGATACATGGCTTGCCACTTAACATAGTTTGTGATCGAGATACCAAGTTCATGGGGACTTTTTGGAGGTCATTATATGAGAGCTTGGGTACTCAAATCACTCCATCTACAGCCTATCACCCTCAAACGGATGGGCAAACGGAGTGCACAAACAAATGGCTTGAGGTGTACTTGAGGCACTATTGTCATGACATGCAAACATCTTGGGATGAGTGGCTTTATCTTGCTGAATTTTGCCATAATTCAAGCAAGCATTTGAGTATTGGCATGTCACCATTTGAGGCTCTCTATGGATATCAAGTACATGTGCCATCGATAGCCTTCCGTGAAGACAAAGTGGTCAATCCATTGGCAAAAGAAGAGTTGGAAAGAATGAGACAGCTTCTTCAACTTTGCAAGGACAATATGAAGAAGGCTCAAGATGTCATGAAGGCTAAGGCGGATGTTCATAGAAAGGATGTGGAGTTTGAAGAGGGTGATTATGTGCTATTGAAGCTTCCCAAGAGTCGGCATAACACTCTCAAAGGTGTAACCAACTCAAAATTGGCTCATAGGTATTATGGACCATACTTGATTATCAAGAGGGTTGGTGATTTGGCCTACAAGTTGGATTTGCCTTCTTCGACAAGGATCCATAATGTGTTTCATGTATCTAACCTTAAGAGGTTTATGGGATCTTTGCCTCAAGAGATGGAAGAGCTTCCACCCATGAATGAAGAAGGTGAGATCATTTATGAGCCGGAGAGGGTTATTGGTAAGAGGACAAGAGAGTTGAGGAATCGGAATATTGATGAATACCTTGTCAAATGGAAGCAATTACCCATGGATGAGGCTACTTGGCAATCATTGGAGTATGTCCAACAACATGGTTTACTTGTGGATGACTTTCCGTGACCAAGTGGTATGGTTTACTTGAGCAAATTGGGTAATATGAGGAGAAGTATACATGCTGTAATTTCTGGACAGCTTTGGGAAGGTCTACTATTGGGCCTATTTTTTCTACTCCAACAAGCTTCATGGCGTATCCTAATGAAGGATTATGATGTGGGCTACATATGGCTGAGTGTACATATCATTTTCAGCCCAATATATGGAGTCTAAATGAAGGATTTTCAAGGGTCTTCATCGACTAGAAGGGCTGTCATAACAGTCCCACTCATACACTTTGGGCTTGAAGCTTTGTGGACTTGTACGCATCCAAATTTTCATTGTATATGTGCTTTGGATGTACTTGAGAACTCTTAACCACTTCCCATCGATTACATTAGAGTCTCATACTTTGAGATTGTACATGTTATTGATTTTGAGGACAAAATCTTTGGGAAGGGATGGTTTGTAATAAAGTAGGAACTTTATTCAATAGGGTTAATAATGGGACAAGTCCATGTATAAAAGAGGGGACTTGGACCATGGTTGTAACTTTTGATGATCATTTTTAGAAATTGAAACTTATGTTTCTTGGAGCTCATGGCTTCTTGGCTTGTGGAAGGCTATTTCCATTCTCTTGGTGTGAGAGACTAAACACACTTAGGCATCATGTTTACATGGTGATTACTCATCTTTTTCATGCATTACTTCCCTTCATTCCAGATACAACCAAGTCAAGATTACAATTTACTACTCTTTCTCCACCTCCTTCAAAATTTTACACAATCTTTCATCTTCTAACAAAAAGCAGGACTGTTTCTTCAAGGGGACTGTTTTTCCAGCATTCCCCCTTTCTTGGACCAAACTTTAATAGTGGGCTTGGTTCCAACCGGGTTTTCTATGAAGGCAACAAATGTATGATCAGTTTGTTTTTCTTTACGGTACCACCTCAAAGTTTTTGGACCAAACTTAGGAGGCCTTTTCTTCCCTTCCCAACATCTCACCTGCATCAAGAGTTAGGGGTTCATCCCTAGTATGTTTGAAGCTCACCAAGAAGTTGGGCAGAATTTAGAACATATTCCTTTGTAGATTTTGAATCAACAAGTCCATCTCAGGACATCTAATTTTATTCACATTACACACAGACCAGCACATGCACACACATTTATGCATCAAATCTGAATCTTGCAAGCGTGTACATATTGCCCTCGTAAATACAATTGCATTCTGGCTAGACCGGATTTCCCATAAGATGATGCAAGCTCTGATAATATTAAATACCAGCCTAATGTGTTCATTACCACAGGATCCAGTCCCCCCAATATGTTTGCATACCCAAGTTCTTCTCTATCCATTTAGACATTTTGGACCAGATACCCCTGATTGCTGGACATTCCCAAAACACATGTTTACCATCTTCAAGTGATGATCTACACCTGGGACAGATGCCACTAGATATATTTCTCCTTTGGAGTTTAGAGCCAATAGGTAATGCCTATATGCAAACCTTCCACAAAAAGACTTGAATCTTCCTAGGGATCTAGCAATCCGAGAGCGAATTCCATCTCTTTTTCCAGCTGGAGGGGCTCCACTTTACATTCCAGATTTTATTACAATACAACACATTGGCATCCCCATTTCTCATTAATGAATATATTTCTCTGGTTTACCATCCTTAAGTTTGACATCATTGAGCCAAGTCCAATCCTTGATCCAAACTGAGGTATCAGTAGCTATGGAGCATAATTTCCTATGCAACACCTCCAAAACCTGAGTCATCAAATCTCTTTCCCTCCTAACTAGCTGATATTCCACAAATAATTGGTTCACATCTTTCCACTCTACCAAATTCCTATCCTCCCAGCAGTCAACCAATGCCTTTGTTGTTGAGACTCTTTGCAACAAATGTATCAAGTAGGGCTAGAGGGAGATTAAACTTGTAAGTCCACCATATACCCAAACTGAGCATGAAATTGCATGTTACTATACCTCCTCTATCCCAGACCATGAAACCCAAATTATCCTTCCAACATTTGCATAGCATTTTGCAAAGATCTGAGCTGGTGATCTTAAGAGGGGCACATGAGAAGAGTTTATCCTTCCAGTTTAGATTTTCCCATTTGTCTTTAGCCATAACATTAGCAAGCTCCACCAGTTCCCTCATCATTAGAGCCCAAGTGATATTCTTAGATAAAATTCTAGGGAATATTAGAGTCTTCCTCGCAATAAAGTGAGCGGGCATGTGAATAATGCCATTGCCCCCTTCCTTTTTAGGAACTGAAAGTTTGTCCCATGCAAGCCAAGTATAGACTTTTTTTCCTATTACCATTTCTCCACAGAAAGTCTCTAATAGGGTCTATGATTTTCTTCCATAGTGGCACTTCCCAATATTTAACACAGGGCATAAAAACATAACATAGGCATTCAATAATGTATTGCAAATATCCACCCTGCTATGAAAGGGGACTCTGATGCCTTCCCACTTTTTCAATTTGTCCAAAAACCTATTTATAGCCCACATTACGAGTTGTTTATTAGTAACCCCAACACCCAAAGGTATACCAAAGCAGTTTGATAATTTGGCTGTTTTGCACCACCTCACATCCCCACCTTTGCAAATCAAAATCATTATCCTTGGTCAAGCTTATAATTCTAGATTTCAAAATGTTGCATTTAGAACTAGAGGCATTGGCAAACTCCTACACTATCTCTAAGGCCAATCTCACATTATTGTTCTCAGCCCTTAGAAACAATAAAGAGTCATCAGCAAAAAAACATTGTATAACTAACTGTTCACTATACTTGAGTTTTAACCCAGTAATCTTTCCTTTAATGCATGCTGATTCTAGAGACATTATTAAAGGGTGGGAGGCAATGGCAAATAGCAAGTGGGCTAATGGGCAGCCTTGTCTGTCTGATCTGTTAATCTCAAACCCCCCTACTACTCTTCTATTAAGCAACACTTTAGAGTATCCTCCCCAAGATAACGTGTAAATGCATGTTGCCATTTTGGTCCTAAAACCCAGTTTTTCCATCACTCTAGCAATAAATGACCAATGCATCTTGTCATAGGCTTTCTCTAAGTCCAATTGCAACATGATGCATTTCTACTGAGGTTTAATAGCCACATCCCTTCCCAATAGAGCAGCAAAGATGTTATCATAAATTGACCTTCCTTAAATAAAACCATATTGTTTTTTGGAGATAACATTTTGCAGCACAGGGTGATTCTAAGAGCAATCACTTTGGCTAGAATTTTGTACATCACTATTAACAAGGTGATAGGCCTCCAATGACCAAACTTGTTGCTCAAGCAGTTTGTTTTGGGATAAGCTTTACAAGCCATTCTTAAAAAACCTTGTCCCAAAGCCCTGAATTGAAGGCTTTCTTACAAGTGTCACCCACCACCTCTTTTAAGGAAGGCCAAAAGGCTATAAAAAACTCTGTTGATAAGCCATCCCAACCTGGGGCTTTCTCCCTCCCCAGCTTTAGCAAGGCACACTAGCGTTCATCCACTTCAATATCTATTTCTAACCATCTAGCTTTATCTGAGTCCACCATTTTTTCAGAAGACCCAACGGCCTATGCTTGAAACCTCCTCAAAGAGCAGTCCTCCTTCAGACTAAGGGTTGAACCCAAAAATTTCACCTATTTCAAAGCCAGTATGTTCATATCATTCAAAGGGGTACCATCCTCATCCAGAATGCTTCCCACAATCTCACTATCACACTTCTTCTTTGGGGAGTTTAAATAACCTATTGCCCGGTTTTCTTTTGTTACTCAATTGATTCCATTTAGCCCAATTCTCATGTTCTCTATAACATCTATCCTCCTCTTCCTTAATACTAGCCTGGCACTTAAAGTACAAAGCTGTGTCAGTAGCATCCAACCCTATGGTTTGCCTCTTTAACAAAAGATCCTCTAGCAATGCAGTCCACTTCCTTCTCTCTCCTCTCCTTTCATCAGCCCTCAATTTACCCACAGCTCTAATAATCCCTTGCATTTCATTAGCAAACTACCTCCAAGAGCCATCATCCCCCTTTCTCCTTTTAAGTTTTCTAATTGCTTCTTTTGTGTATTCTACAAAAAGAGGGTCCTTCAGGAGTAAATTATTCACTTTCAATTTCCTTGTTGGAAAACGAGAAAGATCTATGTCAGTCCCATCATTATTGGTCTAGCTCCACTTCAAAGGAAGGTGATCAGAGAGTGTGGAACAATAGTCAACTAAGACTCTCAAGGTGTGGGGCACCCAACGAGGCCTACTGGCTAAAAAAGATTCTATCAATTCTTGAAGAAGAAGACATATATTGAAGGCTGAAATAAGTATGCCCCAGTTTGTCTCTCCAATCACCTAAATACCAGCTATCCTTGAGCCCTAGCCCCCTTCTAAGCTCTTTCCATTTCCCTTTTTCCTTTCCTATAAGAGCAAAGCTACCACCACATCTATCAACCACTTTTTCTACCATGTTGAAATCCCCAAGAACAATACAAGGAACTTGTGCATTTAAACTAGCAATCCAATTCCACATATTGCTCCTAACCTTATGATTGTGTGCCCCATATACATTAATAACCCATATTCTCTCCCCATCTACTAAGATCTCAACCACTAAGATTCTTCCCTCAAGATGATTAGCTATAACACTGGGATTAATATCTCTCCTAACTAGAGTCATAACTCCACTATACCCAAAATTGACTCCACCATAAAAAATTTCCCAATCACTGAAACTATTTAGTCTAGAAATTTTACCAAAAAGATTGTGCTCTTGTACAGTAAAAACCGACAAGCTCCAAGATTTAACTAGTCCCCAAAAGAGAGAATTTTTCTTTTTGTCCTTAATACCCTTAACGTTCCACGTGCACCCCGTAAATTCTATAGGATTCTTCATGATAAGGCAGTTTCCGGGACCATCTCAACTTCCTCCTCATCCCTCTGAATATTCTGAACAAATTGAGATCCTTTCCTAGATTCACTCGTTAATAGCTCAAGATTTTGCTCTGCCAACGAACGGCTATCTCTTTCAATCAGTGGACTGAATGGGTTTGAAAAAAAAATAGAGCTCAGATTCTCACTATTCCCAAGCCTTCTACTCTCGGTTCCACGATTAAGTTGAGCCCTCCTGGCTTCAGCCTTAGCCTGCCTAACACTAGGTTTTTCTTTAACTTTAGCCTTAACTTTAGCCCAACCCCCTTCCACCCTATATTTCCCGGCTTCCATCACTACTTCCTTTCCTTTTTCATCTTTCTTCTCATTTTCTTGGAGAGTTTTCTCTTTGTCACTTCCTCCCAAGTTGCCCTCTTTTGCCTCTTCCCTAATAGAAACCAATTCAGGACAGTCTTTGGCAATATGACCAAACGCACCACACCGGAGACATGCACCAGGGAAAGCTCCAAACTTAAGGCCTAATTCCAGAGTGCCTAGTTGACCTAGGTCCACTGCTTTCGATTTTGGGGTTTCAATGGACAAATTCCAAGTGATGCACACACTGTTACCCTGCCTCCCTTCATCCTCATCACCAGGTACATATAACACAGAACCTAGGGCTTGGGCTATGTCACGCAGCGCAAGCCTAAGCCAGGGAAGAGGGAGCCTCTACCCAAACAGGACAAGCATTCTGTAGACTTCTATTAACATCCGAATAACGGATCAAAAGGAAAGACATGCACTAGACATTGCCCAAAGAACAAAGGCCCTTTAGTAAATAATTCAGAGACTGATTGACCTTTAATAAATAGCACATTGAAGAAGCCTTTCCCCAAGTAAAAGATCTTAGAAATAGCACAGTCATGCAGAATGCTCTCCTAGAGCCATCTACCTAATTCACCCTTCGAAGGAGGCTTACTCGGACATAAGATAAATATGCTGCACATCAAAAACAAACCTATTTATCTTTTGATGAAATCCTGGTTAAGCTTCAGACATACCTTATTTTTCACCTGATTATAGAGTCTCTCATTCAACCAGTCCGGGACGCACTTCCTCTTGGAACACTCCGCCTCGATGTCCTCCCCTTGATGCTTCATCTCTTCCTCAACCATCGGATCCCAGTTCCCCCATCCATTCGCTCTCTCTTCCTCACCTTGATGCCATCCACTACAAGGCTCTGCCATGCAAGGCCCAAGTAGTCGACCACCCGTTGACGTACTAGGGGCATGCACTCGCACGAGCGGATTAAGAACGCCACTACCCCACTGCTCACTTGCATGTGCCACATGTCACCCTTGAATCGATCCGCCACCATCACTCTTCTGCACATGAAGTTCTTAAGCTACCTACTTGGGGCCATGATCTTTACTCTCACACCCCACCCTTGTGAAACTATGGTGGGCAAGGTAAAATTGCAAGGTCTCATTTCACATACTAACTATGGTGAAGTTCTTAAGCCACCTACTTAAGGGGATTTTATGCCATGATCTTTGATCTCACTCCGTTTTTCAACCCACCCTTTTACTCTCACACCCCACCATTGAGGTGGGGAGGGGTGAGCTCGATTCGAACTCGCCAGTGCATCCCAACAAGAGCTCCCAACTCTACCACTCCAGCTATTTTCCTCACCCCCAAATCTTGAGCTAGGAAGTTTTACCCCTCACTACTTGTTGGGCGGACGGTCAACACCATGCAACATGGCTTGTCCAAGTTGCTTTAATGAGGCTTCCTAAGTACTTCTGTGTGAAGGCCTTGAGCTTGAATGCACCTTCTTGAGTAGGCTGTGCTTCTCCATCCATAGAAGCATGTCTCTCTAGGAGGCATCAGCTTGCCACTCAATGAGAACATGGCCTCAAGTGAAGCCACTTCGTTCACCTCGTCACTATTTACATGGGCTTGAGTGGAGCCATGTCTGGATGCCTCTTTACAGATCTAGATGTCGTAGGTGGGGGAATTGGCCAATGGACATGTAAAAATGTAGCTTTGTAACACATTTTTCCATCTCAATTAATACAACATATCCTTTATGCATGTTGTGTGTTGTTTATTTGTGTCCAATTGGAAAACACTAGAGATAGTGTGAAAGAAGAGGTGACTAAAGCCGTGGGCAATCTCAAGGGATCAACCAAAGAGGTAGCTGAGATATCACAAGAACTTAAAAATAACAAGACGAATGATTCAACAAGAACATCCAAATTTACCTCAAAAGTCAACGATATTCTCCATTATTTAAGCATAAGTCAGCTCTTATTTTCCCATCCATTGGTACAAATTCAGGACCCTTCCCCAAACTAATACTTGCAATTGCCGTCGCAATTGTTATTTGGCCATCTCAGATTCTAAATGGTGTTCCAAATTACAAGCTTTCAGCTTCTATTTTGTAAGTTTAGCCTCATAGATTGAAGCACCTTTCAAGAAATCATAAGACGTTCTTACACATGGAGAAAGAGACACATTCTTTCCCTCAAGGACAAGGCTCAACACATGTGATACTATGTAAAGGAAACCTACACCTTTTGGTGTATAATATATGGCTAGCTTTTCTTCATGCTTTGGGAACATAATGTGAAGCTAACATTTAAAAGTTGAAGCCTTTTTCATTCCTTCATTCAAATGCTGCTTCTTGTAAATATAATTTTTATCCATTATATATATTTTCCAATCACTTTGCAGGTTGTCATTTCTTACCTCTAGAATAAAAGCAAGCTTTTTTTTTAGTTCTTTTTATTTTTATAAAATATGGGATCAATGCATGCTTGGGTGTAGCCATTTTGGGTGAGGTTCAGTTAATTTATTTTATATAGGTAACTTGCCCGATCCATAACTTATGCATTGCTCAATGGAATTTGACAAACTTGGTATATCCAAGCAGTAGTACATATTCCAATCTTCAATATGAGACCAAAAAAACATAGAAGTAAAATTTATAATCTGATCATTAAATTGTTACAAGTTCGATGTGGCATGTAAGTCATGTGTTCTAAATAGCATATGTTATAACACTTTATGCAAAAACATCAAAAATTTATTCTGCACATACATGCAACCAAGTAATCATTCTAAATTACACTACGTGAGCTTCTCCTTAACCATAGGACACATCCAATTGAGAACATTTGGTATGGTTTAAGGGACCTCCAATGTTGTGCTAAATTTTTGCATACCCATTCGAGGGTACACTCCATAACTTTTTTTTGGTTTGTTGAAAACCTAAATGGATTAAAAAAATGGAATCCACACTACTGGGACTAGTGCATGGTGGTCTTAAAACACTGATAGTTAGTGATATTGATATCTTGATTCACCCTGGAATGGAAGAAATTGAAAATGTTCAATTTTTGCATGTGCAAATATCTTTTAATAAATCCAACACTATTTACAATTTTTCATTGTTTCTTTTTTCCTGCAGTTCTTTGCTATATGACTCATAAGCATGTCAAGGGTCATTGCATTTCACATTGCACACCATCAAATCCAATAGCATGTCCTTTGGCCTATTGGTGTTTTGAAGGATTTTAGGCCACATTCCACTTGCTTGGGGGCAAGATTTTGCTGACGTGTATCACCGGAGAGGGGGGAAACCATGGCGGGTGAAAATTTCAATACCCCGTGGACTTTTGAATTTTCAAGCCCCCCACTCTGGCAATGTTTTGAATAAAGTACATAATCTGCCACGCTGTGTCAGAACCTGTCGCCTTCTACGTTGCAAGGTATTGTGTTCATTTTCTTTGTCTTCTTTTCTTTGCTCTGTAAGACGTCTTCTTTTCTTTACTCGCCTCACCAGCTAGCTGGTCTTTGTCTGATCGTCTCCATGGAAATGGCAAGATGTAGCTCGTCCCCTGCCCTACAAGATGCAGGATTCGGTGTGGCATTATCTTCTTTACTCTAGTAAGTTGTCTTCTTTGCTTTGCTCACCTGATGAGCTCGATGGTCTCTATCTGATCACTTTGCTTTGCTAGCCTTACCAGCTCGGTGGTCTTTATCTTCATTGCTTTGCTCACCTGATGAGCTCGATGGTCTCTATCTGATCACTTTGCTTTGCTAGCCTTACCAGCTCGGTGGTCTTTATCTTCATTGCTATGTCTCCATGGCAATGGCAATATGCAGCTCTTCATGGCTTGCAAGAGAACCAGACAAAGGCGGCGAGATAGGAACGCTGAAAAGCTTGGTCAACGCACAAGGAGCAGATTGCAGGATGAGGAAAGAAATGGCACGGACGAGGAAACAAGCTCAAAGCGGCAACGCAAGATACTTTTGCAATGTATGCGGAGGGAGAAACAAAGAGAAGACATAAGACTCCTTGCAGAGTAGCAGAGGAAGCGGTTGCAGATAAACGCATTCGAACATTGCCATCGGAGCAAAGAACACGAGCTGTGGCTAATCGATTGGTGTGGAAGAATTCATGGCAGTAACATTAGGCCATTCAGCTGAGTACAAGTCTTGTGTCATTAGAAGCTTTACCTTTCAAGACTGTGTTCAAAATGTACTTGGAAACGCATGAGCACATCACGGGTTGTATTGGAGACTAAGGAAAAAGTATTCTACTTATCTTGAAAAATAGAAAATGTTTTTATGGCATTCATCTCGTACAAATGAAACATCATGTGATTAGTGTGATACCAACAACTGCGCTGGTGATTACTCATCCAATACTACCACCATGCTGGTTATCATGCACAACCAACCACCGCGTTGGTACCACCGTCATATCGTGTGATTTGTCTACTGATACCAACCACCGAGCTGGTGATAACTTATCCAATACTACCACCGTGCTGGTTAAACCACCGCACTGGTGACCACTTATCATGTACTACCACCGTACTGGTTAAGATCCCTAAAAGAGAGACCAACCACTTCCTAGTACTACCACCACGCTGGTTGCGATCCTAAATTAGCTTAATTAAATTAAATATCACCGCGTTGGTGACTACCACCGTCCTAACTTAAATACGTATGATTTGTATGTCGATACCAACCACCGCGCTGGTGATAACTTATCCAATACTACCACTGTGCTGGTTAAACCACCGCGTTGGTGACCACTTATCCTGTACTACCACCGTGTTGGTTAAGATCCCTAAAAAGAGAGACCAACCACTTCCTAGTACTACCACACATCAATACATTTCAGAGATTATACATCTCCTTTCTGCTTTGAGCTTCCTTCACCAGATTGTCTTCCACACTTGGGCTTCTTCCTTTCTGCTTTGAGCTTCCTTCACCAGATTGTCTTCCACACTTGGGCTTCTTTCTTTCTCGCTCCTTCGGGCAGGGTGGGTTCTTTTCTTCGAGCTCCTTCAGCCTTTCTCGCTCCTTCCGGTAGGGTTGGTTCTTTTCTTCGGTTTCTTTGAGCTCCGTGAGCTTGGACTTCTTCTCTTTCAGGCTTGTTTCCTTTAGCCTGGTCAAGTTCCTTTCTCTTTTCACGTGTATGAGCAATTTGGAATGCCATTGCAGCTTCTACTTTCTCGTTGTGGATATTCGCAAAACAGGCAAGCACATCATTTTTTCCCAAGATAGCAGCATTGGCATCAAACAAACTCTGCATCTCGATTTTGCATGCATAAACACCCCAAAGCAAAACACAGGCAGAGGGTGGTGGCACTAGGGCCATCTGATCATGCATTCATCTATGATGTGCCCTTTGCACATAGAGCACGCAGGAGCATTCATTCGCATCGCAAGAGGATATTCATCCGATTTAACTATTGTGACTGTGAGTATCATAGTCTGACCAGTCTGATGAGAAATCTGTGTCTTGATTCCTGCCTCTCTCATCCTGAGGGTGCGGATGTTCTCCTTTAGTTCCTCCACTTGCTGGTGACTTTTGGCACAAGCTGCATCCGATTCTACCAGCTACTGCTTTACTGTCGAATCTCCTCAAATTCTTTAGCAGTGCAGCGTAGGCCCGTGCCAAGACATCATTTCTATGTTGGGTTTCAATCAAGGTCTGAGACTGCTTCTCAAAACTCTGAAGAGAAAAGGCAAGCTCATCAGCAGCCGCATTGTAGGTCAACTGCAGGGAATCAAGCTTATCTCGCCAATATTGGGCAGTCTCATTGTGTCGTTTACTATGGCTGCTCATTGCCTCTTCTGCATCCTTCCTGGCATTGAAACTATTTTATAGTTCTTGCATCAATAGCCTGGTTTCTGCATTCTCCTTTCTCAGTTTCTCTATCATATCATCTTTCTCAATGTTCAATGCATTCTGCATGCTACAAAGCCGTTTGTAGAGGAGCTCCTTTTCGGCTGTCTGATTTGCAAGTGTCTGCTTTGTCCTTTTCTAGCTCTTCCTTTGCATCGTCCCCATCCATTCAAATATCTCAAAGCTGCTGATTCAGCTCCTCGATGTGCTTCTCTACTTCTTCTCTTTTCTGTTTTTCTATCTGTGCCAATCTTTTAGCGGCCTCAGCTTGCTCTCGTGCCTGCAAGGCCTTCGCTTCTGCCTCCTCTACCCTCGCTTGTGCACCCTTCCTAAGGGTTCTCTCATGTTGGGCTGCGTATGCTGCATCGGTGGCTCATGTTCAGAGTTTTGATCTGCTTCTCGACTTGCTCAATGTATTTTTTGAGGTGATTCCCCATCAGGTACATTCCAACACTCATTGCTTTTGAGGTGACAATTGGGATTTGCCATTCAAGAAATTGTGTAAGTTAAGTAGCATGCTCTTGGAGATCGCCTTTGAGAAAGAGATCGGACGTTTATTCACTATCTCTACTGCTGCTTAAACATGCTAGAATTTTATTGTTCCCCTCGTATCAGGAAAGCAACTCTTTCTGATAATCGTCAGGTAAGCTCGAAACCTTGATTCCACCATCTACACTAATCTGAGCGTCGGGGAATAAATCTAAAACATCATTTTTCTTCCACTTCTTCTCCAAGAATTGTGCTTACAAGTCGCCTCCATGAATTTTTAGCACCTTTTCAATCAATCTTTCATCGATGTTGATCCTGCTACCTTTCTCGTGTCCACTGAATCTATCAACTTGGTGAAGTTGATAGAGGAGCTCCCATAACTCACGATATCAAGACTGAGGGGATAGATCGTGTGAGAAGCTCTTAGATTGTGAAGAGGGGTTCTGAAGGCTGTGTGAGGAGCTCTCGGCTTGTGCAGAGGGGTTCTGAAGGTTGTGTGTGAGGAGCTCTCCACCCTGTGCAGAGGGGACTGACATGTTTTAGAGCTCGGTGCGTCCAGGGGGATGCATTGTGAGAGGGGATAGAAGTTGCAAGAAGAGTGCAAGGGAGTGTGAGAGGGGATAGAAGTTGCAAGAAGAGTGTAAGGGAGTGTGAGAGGGGATAGTTGCAAGAAGCGTGTAAGGGAGCAAGGAAATGGAAGAGTGGAGGCTTAAGTAGAGTGGGGAAGGTAATTAGCCAGCCACCATGGTGGCACATTGAGGACATGCCCATTGAATATAATTCACCTTGATTGAAGGTGGCTCATGATTATTTGGACATCTGCCCACCGAGCTTCTAATTACTAGTCCACCGGGCTTGCATGCGATTGAGTAACGGCTCGGATTTGGCATGTGAAGTTAAGTGGCAGCTCGAATTTTGATTGATTGAAGGAAGACCACCACCGAGCTTGCATGCGATTAAGTTCAGTGTAGTAAATGACCAGTCGCTCAGATTATTCAGACCACCATCGGGATTCCAACAGGATTTGGATCAAAGGTGCAGTCGGGTGTAGTCGGGTACATGAGTACTTGGATTCATTAAGATTAGAGTGCCATTAATTACCTAATACCAGTCATGATCATTTGGAGGGCACCATAGAGTCGATTCAATCACCGCACTGGCATGTGAAATTAAGTGGCGGCTCGGATTTTGAGTGATTGAAGGAGGACCACCGGGCTTAAGTGCCACTGCAGTGGCATTCGAGACTTAATTACAAGGCATGTGGCTTGGATTTTGATTGATTTCATTAAGATTAGATTGCCATTAATAACTAGTCATGATCATTTGGTAGAGTCGATTCAGTCACCATGCTGGCATGTGAAATTAAGTGGCGGCGTTAATTCAGTCACCGCGCTGGCATGTGGAATTAAGTGGTGGCTCGGATTTTGATTGATTGAAGGAAGACCACCACCGGGCTTGCATGCGATTAAGTTCAGTGCAATATTTGCCATCCTATCGAGCTTGCATGATTATTCGGACCACCAGTTTCCATGAGATTAAGTAGAGTACACAACCAGCCCAGTGTGGAACTAATTTGGGCTACACTTCTTCCAAAACCACATCATGTTAGGAGAGAACGTGTGGCGCTCAATGAGCAAATCAGAACTTGGCTTGGTCAGCCTTTTCACATCAAAGACACCTACCTTAATAAACGGCAAAGAAATAAGACATGATAAGACCAATAATATTTTCTTTGATTTGAAAATATTACAAAAGGCACTGGTCCAATTTTTTAGAATAACGTTGGTAGAGACTAGAGGAGCTCTTAAGTTTATTATTAAACTTGATGAATGTGAAGTTGTGAAGCAAAGGAAAACAGAGAGAATCACAATCACATTAATGAACAGGGCATTGTATAACACAATACCAAAAAAAGATCCCATATATTTTAGTATGCAATCAAAGAACAATATTTGGTGGCTTGGATCATTTGAGGTATGAATTTATTCTTTTTTATTTTTGGTGTCATGAACTTTATCATTAAAGAAATCTCACTTTCAATTTTATCATGTAGGTTATGATAGAGGACCATGATACCCTCCATTGGGTTTTCCATAATACAGACATACCTAACATAATTAGGAGGCAAAATGAAGGAGAAACTCTTCATGTAGAAAATATAAGAATTTTCACTGTGGAGTGGCATATGGCAGGTATGCCTTGTATTAAGAGAATGACACAAAAAGCATTCCCAAACAGTTCTTCTGAACAGGAAGCATTTAATAACAATTCTTTGGCTTTTATATTTCATGAGACTTGAAAACACTCAACTGCATGTACAATATTTCAAAGGCTGGAAATGTAAAGTGCCCCTATCTATACTGCATGGAACATACAAGCACAATGAACAAAAGAAACTGGTCACTTGCCCTTAACAGGCATAAGAAAGACCCAAACTTCCAACCTATGCTAGATATTTCTCTTGTAAGAGTATATATCTGCACATTGCATGCACGGTGTAGAATAATTGAGAAACTTGTATTCATGTACATTGGATTTTCTTGGAAGCTCTTGCCTATATGCAGAAGAAAAAGGGCTATCAGAGCCTTGGAAAAAGTTTGATCTGACATTGGCTTGCATGGGAGCAACGTCAAGATAGCAATCGATGAAAAGAGGTCAACAAAGAGTGTCCAAGTACCATCAAATCCATCAATTGGTAGAGTGAAAGCAAGGCACTTTCTTTCCAACAATAGACAGAATGTAGGAACAAGGAGGAGGAGCACTACAGTGTCATATGAGAAATGAAGGAATTCCATAATGCAGTAAAGGATCATGGGGGATGATGGCAATGCAAGAACAAAGCAGGCAAATGTGTGGAAATCCATAGACAAGAACAAAGCAAGCAGATGTGTGGAAATCCATAGACAAGAACAAAGCAGGCAGATGTGTGGAAATCCATAGACAAGATCTTCCATTTCTGCGAGAAAAAACGTTAGGACAAGAATGACCTTAACATCTTTGAAGGCACCACCGAGAAATTTCAAAAATCGATGAAAGATGCATGGAGTGAATTAAACATCACGCATTATATGGTAGAATTTATTTCATTCAGTCAACAAAGGACTCATTTCATTCATCATGCATTATAAGGTAAGAACTCATTTCATTCATAATTGTCTTTATGTGCAACACATAATATACAACCATCTACCATGGTTTGTGAAAGAGTATGGAACTCCATCAATATGGTCAAGACACGAGGAATGAAGAAGTCTCACTATCAAGTAAGAAACGCATACTTTCGGCACAACACACTAGACATGCAGAAGGGAAAGTGAGAGCAAACAGTCTACATGAAGTATTCCAATGGTTCTACCGGAGGATTCTACAAAAATTATGAAGAAAAAGCGAATTAGAGTGCATGATGCTTTACAAAGCACATCGATGAGCATCACAAAAAGCAAAAAGGCAACAAGCATACAGAGGGTCAAATGCTGCACAAAAACACTCAGAGTGGCGATTACAGAGAGTGTGCATCAACGCTAGATAGACCGCACAAAATGAAGCTACTCTTTTGGAAAAAAATTATATGTTAAAATAGCAAGAGGAAGCATGTACAAGCCTTTTTGTATCTCGACGGAGATAATACTAAGGAAATTCATCATCATCTTTTTCCTTGTCTATAAAATGATTCTATTAACAAGACATGTTTATTATAAAAGACCATAACAACGTGACATGGGGTAATCCTGTGTTGAAAGAGAACCCGTATCGCGTTGTTTTGGTCGCTCACAAAAATTATGTTTACTGCATAATGATACGAAAAATCATGTTTAGTACCTCACGTTTGTATTCACTTTTACAACTAAGGAAGTTGATCATCATTTTGTCCTCGTCTATAACACAGTGCTATTAACAAGACATGTTTATTACAAAACCACAACAATGCGACAAGGGGTAATCCTATTGAGATCATGTGGCCGGTGACGTGAAAGGATAGGGGGCATCCCAGGGCCTAATACTAGCTTGGTTAATTATCTTTTCGATAAGCTCACTCCCGAAAAATCTTATAGTCCTCCTTGTATAAGCATTTAGTGGGTGGTTCTTTAAAAAACAAAAAGAAAGATCAAGGATCTACATCCCAAACAAAATAATAATATAAATACAATGTCCATATGATAACCAAAAAATTGAATTGCCTTTATTGCATGTACTCACAATATAACATTAGCATGACTACCACCGGTGTGGAGTTGACCGAATAACATTTCCTGGTCGGCATATGGTACATCACCAAACTCCGTTGGGAACTATAAGTAGCAAAAGGATGGACTGAGAATTATGTGTAAGAAAAACAAACCTAAACCATGAACTGTAGGAATGAAAGAAATTAAGCAACTTACTCCTTATGGTATGAAAAGAACACAATTTGCATCAGATCAATGATGCAGGTGTAGAACCACAGACATGGATCGTGCTAGTGACCTCAGATGTAAGGACCACTGAGACCAGAGAATTCACCATATACACCGACGACAAGTGATTTACTGATAGTGTTGAAATGACGATGCTGTAAACACAAGCCAAACATGAAATTGGAGAAAATTACAATGGAGCCCACAAGCGAAAAGATACATTAGAATGCCACCAACCTGAGAATGAGGGACATCAAATCGCTGCCGTTAACCTCCCTGCCCAAGTCAAACAGAATATCTACTTCGTCGGGCACCAGCAATGAAAAAGTAGTCGGCATTGCGAATCGAGACCCGGAATTTGAAGTACAGCCTCAAATATTCGAGGGCATGCGAGGTTGTCGCACAAAGCTCGAAAGCCAACTCCTACTTATCCCTTCATTCTTGATCTGTTCTTTCTTGCATTCTTCTCCTTTCGTCCCTAGCCCTTCTCTCCTCCTCCAACTATCGCAGGGTCTCTTGTACCTGCTCCTACGTCCTGCATTCTCTTCATCTCCTCCTTCCTTCACATTCTCGACATCTGATCATCCCAGGGTTTCATCCCTCCTCTTCGAGCGAGTGTCTCGATTATGGGTGATGGACACCTCCTCGACCCTGACCCTTTGCCTCAGAATGGGAGGGAACTCCAAGATCTGCCTCATTCTTCGATCAAGAATTACCACAAGCTCAGGAGTCTTGTCATATCTAAAACAGAGATGTTAAAGAGAAGCCATGTCCCTGGGCATGATGGTAACAAAATGAGCATGTGCCGCAAGGACATAGCTATCCTAAAAGAACTCCACAAGGAAGTCTTTTGGAGGCATCCCAGGGTACAAGCTTTCCAACGCATATTCGGGCTATAATCCGCACAGATACCCCTGACCAACCTCTGGAAGGGAAGTCCTAGTATGGCAATGGACATGTGCTTCTGGACCTTGCGAATCTCTTTCATCATGCTAGCATTGTTCCTCATTCGGGTCTTCCGAGCTTGATTCATAATATCTATGTTCTTTTCCTTTCCTGCTTGTCTCGCTATTCCAGGATTGTTTGTTGAGGTATGACGGGCCTTGGACTTCGTCCTGGTGGCCATGATAGCTAAAACCATGAAAACACATGACAACCAATTATAAATGGCAACAATAACAATATGATGACGAGCAAGTTGAGAAAATGACATAGAAGAACCGAATACACGAAAACAAGACACGACCATAACAACGTGCGATGGTGGTCATCCTCTGACAAAGATTGGTCCATATCGCGTTGTTGTGGTCATTTATCAAAACATAGGATTTTGTATTCAAACATCTTCATTCAAACAAAACATATCTTCATACCCAAAATGACCACAACAACGCGATATGGGGTATACTTGCCGGTAGGATGACCTAGCATCGCATTGTGGTGGTAATTCTGGGGGATGGAAAGGACTTCCTATCTTGCATTTCTCTTTAACACCAAGACGACCACAACAATGCAATACGACACATACTTGCCAGTAGAATGCCCTCCCATCGCATTATTGTGGTAGTTTTCGTAGATAGAAGGGGCCTCACCTCTAAAACTTTTTATCCCCCAAAGCAACCACAACATCATAATTCAAAGTATAATTGCCGGTGGGATGACCTCCCAATGCGTTGTTGTGGTCATTTTGGGGGATAGAATGTTTTCTGAGCTACCTACATTAGACGAGCACCTATGCAAAGGTCGTATCTCAGAGAAACATGAAAATGACATAGAGATCAAAAAGCGACCCCAATAGCAAATAATGACACAGAAATTCGAAAACTATGGAATGGCGCGATCCAATCTTGAAGTGGTTGCTATTGCCAAAAACCCAATGCATGTTGATGTAGTACCTGTGCGAGGTCGTCGAATCAGCCACGAAATAACGTAGTCGTGAGGGCGAAGAAGATAACGAAGACAAAGAAGCAACAAAGGTCGGGAGGCCCACAATGATGAAAGTGAGGGCATGCAAAATTAAATATAGCATTAATTGGCATTGAACGTGCCACGTGGAAAAATTCTCGGTCGGGAGCCCTTCGAGGACGTCAATCACATCATGCACCTTCCATCAATCTTGGGCCATGTGGAAAAAGTCTCGGTATTCGAGCCCTTTACCCGAGCCTAGCCATCATTCCTTTTTTTGTCATTTCCTCGTCACTACGCCTTCGTCTTCATCTGAGTCCTTCTCTGCGCCTTCGTCAAACCCTAGATCCTTCCTTGTCATCCATTATGGAGGTAACTCTTACCCTTTTATGTGTTTTTGCCTTTCAATTTCCTCATATTTCTCTTTGTTTGGAGTGTTGCCTTGAATTATGCGTATTACCCCAAAACAACCATAACAACATGAGGAGGCATATTCTTTCCATTTAGATGAACTCCCGTCGCGTTGTTGTGGTCATTTTAAAAGAGAGAACGTCTACTACACTCAGCCTTTTGTCATGTTCTTGTTTGCTTAAGCTTCGAGTAGTTGTCTACTACTCTTCCTATAAGGATGGCCACTGTCACGTTTTGGTGGTCGTCTTCTAAGGTGTAGCATCAGTATGTCTTGGTTTTTGCCATTCATTGAGGGTTATTTACTTAGTTGAAGAAATGACCATAACACCACGATGAGAGTTATTTCTTTACGTACGACATGCTCCCTTCGCGTTGTTATGGTCATTTCTGTTCTGTCGTTGTTTGCCGATAAATTCTTCACATTGCTCAACTTTGGTGCTCATTGACGGCTTTTTTTTTGCTGATGTTGGTTTTTGGACAAATATAGGCTCGCCCTAGCAATTTTGCAATTGTGGAGGAGGAAGATGAAACTGTTGCCGAGACACCTAAAGTCAAGCGGTTTGACTTTATCTACAAAGTCAAACAACACCATCACCAGCCAGAGATTTTAAAAATGTTCAACGTCGAGTTTGTTCTTGCAAACGTGCTGAGGTCCCTTAATTCCCAGCTTGCTACTCAGCACCTTGAGTTCATAAATGTTACTTCTGGTGGTCAAGTGAAGTTTGAAGGTGTTCCGTTTATTCATTCCCTTGACCTGAAGTGGACCAAGGAAGTCGTACAAAAGATTAGATGCCTTCTTAGCAGGTTATCGTCCAATTCTCTTCATCATGAGGAGTAGAAATGCTTACTCCACAAAAGAAAATGTAGCTTTTTTCACTTTTATGAGGGATTCATCATCTACCTCCATCTACAACTGGATGAGAACTCCAAGGATTCGCCTAGACCTCAAGGTGAGGGTGGTCTTCTCCAAGATGGAGCTCAAGAAGCTCCAAAAATGGAGAATGATATTGATTGGGAGGAGAGGAGGGAGGCTCAGAATGTGGACATCAAGGCTCTTTGTTATGACACCATCATTCTAGTCAAGCAGGACACACGCTAGCATGTGGACGAGGATGTTGGGAATGTGCCCTTGTCAATTTTGCCCTCATTTCTGATTGAAGGCAAGCATTATGTCCTCTTGATAGACATACAGGCTCTATTCAATTTGCAACAAGACTAGTGACTTTCCATCATTGCTCAGCATCTCGACGAAGATGAAGGGTTTGTCGAGCATGGAGACGACAAATACTTCCAAATAGATAAAAAACCCGAAGAGAGGGATTTCTTGTCTGTGGCCATATACCCTTTGTTAAATGTTTCAAGATGCGGTTGCTTTATGAGTCCACTCTACCCTCCGAAGAAGACGAGTTTAGGGCTATCCAAGAGAGGCAGAACATTTCCCGTATATGGGAATGGATGCTACAACATTAAGTTGCGCGTTTGACACGTGCGCGTTTGATAGCACAAGTGTCAATCTATGGAAACCAGACATTGTTGGTGAGGAAAATTAGAAGGTACGCATTGCTAGTAGCTTTATTGATTTGTAGCGATTTAGTTTGGCAAGTTCTAATCATTTCTAAAATTGTGTCTTCCAGTTGTATGTGCGATTTAGTTTGGCAAGTTCTAATCATTTCTAAAATTGTGTCTTCCAGTTGTATGTGGAGTCGGATCCATTTATCCTTCGTGCCTCTGGATCTTGTCATGCGCCAGGACTAGGAAAGGACTCCTCGCTGGGCAATTACCTAAAGTCCTTCAGATATCCCCAGGTGATGGTCTACCATTCAAGGTTCTCGAAGGAGAACGTTACTTCTATGCTTAATGTATAGAAGGTTCTTTCAAGGTATATAGGGGGATATCCAATGAGGTGGAACGCAGACAAAGCTTTTCTTTTAGATAAGGAATTTAGAAGAGCTCGCTCCCCCCACTGTTGAAGAGCTGCCTTCCTCCTCAAAAAATATAAGGCTTGATGTATAAATCCGATCATAATAAATCCTATCTTCCTTTGTAATTTTTACTTTTCTTGTGTTTTCAATGTGTTGTACTCAAGGTCTCACTTTACTTTTTTCTTTTTCTTACATTGAGATATTTATGCAATCACATTTAGCATATCTCTTCCAATTTGCAACAAATCATAATTGAAATATCACTATATACGCATAAAAAGTTTGTTACAAACTCTCCATCGAGGAGGAGTGATGAGCACATTGCATAAAATAACTATGACCTTGAATTATGAACACTTACAGATAGCCATTCGAGGAGCACAGCACAATAGCCACAGTGTTGCTCTTTGTGACAGCGAACCATCTCACCATGGAGCGGCATTCTTTGAAAAATTGGCGTAGATAGCTCAAACTTGGCACCATAGTCCATATCTCTTCCTGTATAAAAAACATATGGTTAATTTTTGACAAAATCTCCATTGAATATGGTTCAAATGACAAAACAATTATGGACACAAAACAGCCACAACAACGCGATGTGGGCTGAAAGTCCATGTAGAATGTCCGATATCGCGTTGTTATGGTTGTTTACCAAAACATGAGACTTTGCATTCAAACATCTACATTCAAATGTAAGATAGGGCAAACATAGTTTTAATGGTGTGATGAGGCACTATAAAGTGCATTTTCCTTGACCCCCAAAACGACCACAACAACGCGATACGGGGTATACTTGCCGATAGAATGACCTAGTATCGTGTTGTTGTGATCGTTTAACTCTTGAAGTGTATGTTCCAATTTCTTTGAACGTCATTTAATAAATGATCACAACAACGCGATATGACATAGAATCCAACTCCTAACAACCAATATCACATTGTTGTTGTTTTCTTTGTTTAAAGTGTGTCTTACAATTTTGTCTCATTGCCCTCCTCGGCCTTCTTGTAGTTGTTTTGAAATGCACTCAAAGTCAAAACACCATAAAATAATAATAATCAAGGTCACTTACATGTTAGTGTCACCTATTTATCCTGTCGGTCTTTACAATATATGCATTGCTCACATCTCGATGACACCTATACAGTAAAGAAAACTATTTTAGGAATTGTCACATTATGCATTTTGAGAGTATTGGATTGTTTACCTACTTGTTTCCTAGTCTGAAACAGAAGTCAGAATGCAGTTCTGTTTGGCTCTCGTCCATGATATCTTGTCATAACTATTGTAGGCTGCAGTTTTTACCAATAGTTACCATTGAAATCGCTCCATCATTGAGTTTAATTGTAATTTCAATAAGAGAATTCCCATCCATGTCTTGATTCATTTGCACTAATTTGTTATATACTCTATGTATACGCCTATAGTAGAAAGACATGATGAAGTTCTAACTATGAATGACATACTTGCAAAACACATTGTCTTACCACATAGCAAATTATATTTCTCTCTTCCTTAATATCCCATCCTCTGTCAAGGATTTCAAGAATATCCATGTTTTGCATGTTTTCACACAGACTTTGCAAACAAATCCACAAATACCGTTATCGGCATTGTGAATGCTACTCGAACGAGTCTTGTAGAGATCTATGGTTTAAGATTACATTACATCTCCTGGAAAAGTTTTGCTCGATAACTTTCACTTATCACTGCACTTGGTAATTCCCACTCTCTGGACTTGTGAATTTGGGCAGAGGAGCCTTACTGAATGTGCCAAAAGTTGTAGTTCCAGTATGAATTTGGAAATAATAAAAGAATATACCTGCCTCAGCAGCCAATGATCTTGGAGAGCGACCTTTGTATTGTTGCTCTCCAATACATGCACGTAGAACATCAAGGATGCAAATTATTGATTCCACTGGTGGTCATTCAATATATGTTGAAGGATATACATTTGAAAAATTAATCAAACAATCTGATTTAAAAAGCTATGTTGAGTTTAAAATAAACCTACAATGAATTAAAAGCTTCCAATTTGGTCTGTGTCGTGGAAGATCGTGTGGCCAACCATCCAACCTTAACTGGTTATGCAAATACACATGTTGGACAAGCACCTCTTTGATACTTGATTTGTTGCTTCCATGTCTAAATCCTTGGATTCTTCCTTTCTAGCATGATATAAAACCATTTGCTAATGATCCTCTGCGCTTTCTCTTTCGTGAGACAGCTATAGCAAAATCCAACTCCCCTTTGAAATCGTCAGAGGATTCCATGTGTTTTGTGCATCTAGTGTGTTATGAATCATAATAGATTGAATTTGTGAAGATGGCCTCTTGGGGCGCATCGACATTTTAGGCAGAGGGTTATTTGCTGGTGATGAGAGAGCAAAAATTTGAGAAATCACAATGAGATGGTATGATGTCATCGTGAGGAGAGCACAAGAAAGAGAAGAAATTGGGTGTGTTCCCAAATTAATGCAATGGGTGAGAAAGGCAAATTTATTGCTTCAAACTTTAATGTTGACAGCATCTAACATACGAGAGGAAAAAGAAGACAGTGAATGTCATTTTCCTTCTTTTTTTGAGCAACAAATTTGATCTTTTTCAAAATTTTTGCTCTTTTTTTTAGGAATTCTACGTTACGTAGCCTTCGTGCTCATTGGTTGGGCGCCTATTTTTCCTTTCTCTAAAAGGCCCAGCAATGAGTCTCATTTTCCCCTAATGGATAACAATCTTAACTAAACTCAATTTTGTAATTTTCACTTACACCCAATTAGTCCACCAACAATATATACAAAATACAAAATTTTTGGCCTAAGTTGAATAAGTTCTTTATTTTTTACCATCATTAACTCCTCAACCAATCATATAGGTTCTTAAACTTGAGGATGGCTTTCGATGATTTAAACTTGCTAGAGAAACCATCAAGCCTAATACATTAAAAGCAATGTAAACGACCTTGGAGTTTTATTTTGATAATCCTTGAATCCAATCTCCAAGCTTCAGAATCTATTACTCTAGTTGGTGCTCATACACTCATCAAGGCAATATTATTATAAAGACATGCATAGTTCTCTTGTTTATGGTTTCCTACATTTGCACATGAGTGATCCAACCATTTTCATTTGACAATCATATATCTTCAATTACTTTATCTTATAAAGTTTGTCACCAAGAGGTATTTGGATGATAAACACAAAAATCATTAAACATACTATTATCTAATGTTGTCACCAAGAGATATTTGGATGATAAACTCAAATATCGTACTCTTAGCTTGTTTTTACATGAGGAGCGTACATAGTTTTAACAATACCCGAGTCATACATAGGTCCTTCTAATAGTAGATTTATTCCTTAGTGATTCTTGGTCTTCAAACCTTATGATTCCATTCTTATAAGCTAGCATGGTGATGCATCAATGCTACATTGTTTTTAATAAACTTCTTTGGGGTGGATACCATTTTGTCGCATAATCAATTTCACAAATAGAAACCTATAACTAACAAGGTTTCCAAACATGTTGTTTATCTTTTGGTAAATTTAAACCTGCAAGTCTTTGGAAAACTTGAGAAAAAAATAGACCATCGAAAGTGCCAATAAGAGACTAGCGAATTCCACGTCACTCATCCACTTATCATTTTTTGGATAACAATGTACCACGAGAAATCTTGGAAATCATCGTTTCCTTTATTGATCAAGGTATTAACCAACTAAAGAGGATAATAAAATCACTCAACTATCTTGGATAAAGGGATGACCCTTAAGATCATTCAGCTTTTCAAGATAAGTATCACCTTTAAAGATTCATTAAAAGTTGACATGTTCACTTTCCCCAGTAGATTTCCTATATTGTGAGGATAGATTCCTTATATTGTGAGGAGAGTTTCCATGGTTAGAAACATTATAACTAGTTTAAATGTTTGCTCTCTTGATCTCGTAATGTTCCTAAAAGATACAATACACAAATTCAGATAACTAGCCCAAATAGGCCCTTTGTGTACCATCATATGAACCAACACATCAGTAACGCCTTGCGTATAAATCACCATATATGTTCAAGCGATAGAAACCTAGCTAATAATTCATGCTATACCTTTAATTAGCACAAGCCTAGATTATATTAATTACAGCTTCAAGAATATTTTACATTCTCTTGTGAATATGATCATCTCTTCATCTTAAGAGTATCATTAAAGGTATGTGTGACGATCCTTGGATTGCTTACCCATAGATAAAACTATATGTTGATACTAATATTTTATGAATGAGCTCAAATTCACTATCACTTAAATTACTTTAAGAGTTGGCCCAAAATAATTGTATTAAGTATGTATGCTTAATCAAATTCATAAGTTTTTGCATAGAAATCCAAGAAATTAAATCCTAATTGAATGATGTCTCAAATAGATCTCAATATTTTATATTCTTAATTCTAACAAGATTATAGCTCTCTTTAATCACTCACTGAGGAGGTAGTTACACCTAATTATGGCATTCGATTCACAAGAGATAATAAAGTAAATTAATAACCCATTAAGCCAATGAAAAGACATTAAATCAACCACTTATATAAGCATTCCATCCAAATGTAGGCATGCCGCTAAATTGCCATCCACATGTAGGAACAATACTAGATTTGAGTACTTTGTTTACTATAATAAATCACAAGAAGTGAGAAACTAGTTCATGAATTTCTACTCCTGCTTTGAACAAAGGAGCAATCTATCAAACGCTACTAGACCTAAAACCAAAGAAACTCCAAGCATCAAAGATGCTTTAATAGCACCACAATGAGTAGTGCTATCTAGCACTACACGTAGGCCACCTTTGCATGCTTATAGCCGCTATACTAATTTATATAATGTACATATAGTATATAATATATAATATGTATACTAATGAAGCACAGTATGTCCTATAATAAGTAATTCTAAATTTTTATATCAATATTATTATACTAATTTAAACATGAATATTTGTTTAACTTAAATATTTAATATTGTTGTAAGAATACTATTGATATGTTTACTCTCACATTTATACTAACACTATATACATATATATTATTTTTATTGAAAATAAAGAATAATGTTGATATTAATGCTCATATTAATATTAACATTGATATAGTAGTGGTAGTATTAATATTAATATAGTAATATCAATATTTTGCATATGATTTTGATAATCTTATTTTTTTATTTAAAAAGATAAATATCCATGTGTGCGTGTGCGTGTGCGTGTGCACGCGTGTGTGTGTGAGTGCACACGCGCATGCATGTGTGTGTGTGTGCATGCGCGCGTCTCTCTCTCTCTCTCTCTCTCTCTCTCTCTCTCTCTCTCTATTAATCTATCTTTGATTCAGTCCCTTTGAACCTAAATCTAACCCTATTATGATACTTATTTAACTCTAACACTTATCTAAGCCTAAATCTAACTCTTATTATTGGAGGCTAATTTATCTAACCATCTAACGAGTTTTAAGAGCCCCAACCCACGATCGATTAGTGGCAGCACTGAAGTGCCACTAATCGTGTATGTGGGTAGTCCCACACTAAGAAAGGAAAACCGCCCTCATATCTAGCGAGTAGAGAGATACTTCGCAAAACATACATACACTTGTCCATTTATGCCATTTTCAGGGCTACTACCTACTACAACGTCTTGCATGCAACCCGTGTTTTTGTTGGCACAGACAATGGAGCTGAGTCAAATATTACCTGCTTTTACAGGTTTGCAAGTCATGGGTTAGATATTCATGGGAGTGTGAGACTGGAATTTTTTGAAAACGACACAAATTTTGCTTCACATTAGTGGGGCCAACGTGGGTCGGGGCTCTAACACAAGCCTTAGTCATCCATAAAGGATTTGGACTTATGTCAAAATATTAAATCTTAGCTTGCATCTCTGGCCTAATATCCCTTATTTTAAGGATTTGCCTGAGATATTTAGTAGCCCTTATTTTAAGGAATGATTTTTTCATATACTTTAGTAGCATATAGTGGTGTAATTAGCATCTGTTAAGCTCTTGAGCTTGCATCCTCAAGCTTAACCGTGTCTTTAAGTCCACTCTAATTACGATCAGTCGGGGCCATAATCCCCTAATTTCGATCAGATCTAATCAAGCTACTTCAAGGTATAATTTGGGCTTAATTAAGTTCCAAATGCTTGTGTTTAGTGTCGAAAGTCGTTAATCCTACAAAGATCTGAGTGATTAGCTGTGTCTTTGTGCCCTGTTAAGATTAATCGGATCAGACCCGTATCCAACGGCTCTCGCAGCTTAGTATATCCCTGTCTTCTCATGGGCTAAAGTGAATGTATTAATTATAGGTGCATGTCTATCTAGGGGGCCTCACCTTGCCACTCAATGAGAACATGGACTCGAGTGAAGCCACTCCCTTCGCTCTTTACATGGGCTTGAGTGGAGCCACATCTGGATGATAAATGCATTGTTTGTGATAGAGAACAAGACTGGAAAATTGTGCTTACTTTAACTCTCAGCTCAATTATACAAATTTAGACATGTATGACAAGTCTGATGATGCTTATCTAGAAAACACTTCAAATGCAATGAAAGATGCCTAGTTGTGGCATACTAGGTTTGGCCATACATTGATTGGTGGATTAATGCTTTTGAAGAAACATGGGTTTATAGAAGACCTACCTCAACTTGATCCCCCACCTAGATGTGTTTGTAAAGGATGTATCCTTGGCAAGCTCTCTTGCCAACCTTTCCCAACAAAGGCAACAAATAGAGCTGACCACAATTTCTAGCTCGTATCAAGTGATGTGTGTGGTTTAATCCAAACTCCATCTTTGGGAGGAGATCTTTACTTTGTGATCTTCATTGATGGTTACAGCAAATTTGATTGGTCTACCCTATGAAAGGAAACTCCATCTTTGGGAGGAAATCTTTACTTTGTGATCTTCATTGATGATTACAACAAATTCGGTTGGTCTTACCCTATGAAAGGGGAAAAAAATCAGAGATATTTTTTCATTTTCAACACTTACTTGCTTTGGTTAAGAATGAAAATGGTTTAAAATTTCAAGCCCTCCATAATGTCTAATGCTTTCAAAGACTTTTAGGCACAAAAAAGCATTAAGCATCAATGCACGACTCCTTGTACACCATGACAAAATGGTGTTATTGAGAGAAGAAATTGGACTCTCATGGAGATGGTTAGATGTATGGCTAAAGGACAACTACTTTCACATAAGTTTTGGATGGAAGTAGTTCTTTTTGCTACCTATGTGCTGAACAGGTGCCCCACTTAAGCTTTGAAAACCATCACTCCTTTTATGAAGCTTGCTTTAATAGAAAACCTAAGGTTGAACACATGAATATTTTTTATTGTTTGGCATATGCACATATGCCTTCTCAAATCCGGACTAAGTTTGATGATAAGGTACTGAAATGCATTTTTATTAGTTATAGTGCAGAAAGCAAAGTTTTAAGTCTCTACAATCCTCTTACCAAGAAAATCATTGTCAGTAGGGATGTTCTTTTTATTGAGGATTCTATCTATCCTATGATGGAATTCAATAAACATGCATATGTCAATTCCCGCGGGACATGTTTGATGGTTTGCCAGTGCCAGTGTCTATTGATACACAATACATTTTGCCTGCTGATCCTTGTTTGTTACAAGGGGGAGGAATGATCAAGAAATTAATGCACTAACTTTTGATTAGGTGTGGAAGATGCAGTAAATTCTAAAAGACCAGCAAATCAATGAGTCTAGGATTATGCCTAAATGATGCAATTGTCATAAGCTCTTGCAAGCTGCATACCATCATATAATAGTTGGAAAACAACTAAAAACAAGTTCAAAATTTTAAAGAATTTTACAAGACTAAACTATACCTTGGATCATATACATATGCAACCATTGTTGTCCATCCTTGCATACGCATGACGTGATCAAACAAACCTAAGCCCTTATCAAATCACTGTCTCTTGTTTGTAGGCGCATACGGTTCACTAGATCTAAACTCGATGTGGGCCCTATGATGGTTGACATTTTAAACACATAACACTGCTCTAACTCGTTGCCCAGAAAAATGACTACCATGGAAGAACCCAAAAGCACATTGTCTCTTTAATTCTAGGATACTGGACTCTACACCTTGCACTGAACTGTTGATCCTAGAAGCACGTACCATCCTCCTGAATCTATAAGAGAATTAGACAACTTAACAAAGGATAATCGTTATGCATAAACATGCATAAATCAGACATAAACTCATCCACCCGACCACCCCCGAGCCCAAGGGATGTATACATGAATTATAATGAAGTACATCATACCTGTACCTTGATGTCCCATACCATCATCAAGAGGTATAACTCCAATCCAGCAGCATGTAACTATAGTGTGAAATGGTAGGTGAGTAGTTATGATCCTCTACACAAGAGAACATAACATAACCTAGCCTCAAGATAACATTAAGAGACCATAGCCTAAGCCTCCCTTGAGTGTACCCCAAAAGACATTAGCCCCCTTGCTATTTGCCAGGATGAAAATAGCAAGGAGGCTAATCAGGTGAAAAATAATCTAAAGCTTTTAACTAGGATTTCGTTAAAAGACAAATAGGTTTGTTTTTGATGTGCAACATATTTATCTTTATGTCCGAGTAAGCCTCCTTCGAAGGGTGAATTAGGTAGATGGCTCCAGGAGAGCATTCTGCATGACTGTACTATTTCTAAGATCTTTTACTTTGGAAAAGGCTTGCATAAGCCCTTTAATAAATAGCACATTGAAGAAGCCTTTTTCCAAGTAAAAGATCTTCGAAATAGCACAGTCATATAGAATGCTCTCCTGGAGCCATCTACCTAATTCACCCTTCGAAGGAGGCTTACTCAGACATAAGATAAATATGTTGCACATAAAAAACAAACCTATTTGTCTTTTGACGAAATCTTGGTTAAGCTTCAGACATACCTTTTTTTTCACCTGATTAGCCCCCTTACTATTTACCATTGCCTGAAAAAGTGGGAAGGCATCAGAGTCCCCTTTCATAGCAGGGTGGATATTTGCAATACAGTACTGAATGCCTATGTTATGTTTTTATGCCCTGTGTTAAATATTGGGAAGTGCCACTATGGAAGAAAATCATAGGCCCTATTAGAGACTTTCTGTGGAGAAATGGTAATGGGAAAAAAAAAGTCTCTACTTAGCTTGCATGGGACAAACTTTCAGTTCCTAAAAAGGAAGGGGGCAATGGCATTATTCACATGCCCGCTCACTTTATTGCGAGAAAGACTTTAATGTTTCCTAGAATTTTATCTGAGAATATCACTTGGGCTCTAATGATGAGGGTACTGGTGGAGCTTGCTGATGTTATGGCTAAAGGTAAATGGGGAAATCTAAACTGGAAGGATAAACGCTTCTCATGTGCCCCTCTTAAGATCACCAGCTCAAATCTTTGCAAAATGCTATGCAAATGTTGGAAGGATAATTTGGGTTTCATGGTTTCGGATGGAGGAGGTATAGTAACATGCAATTTCATGCTTAGTTTGGGTATATGGTGGACTTACAAGTTTAATCTCCCTCTAGCCCTACTTGATACATTTGTTGCAAAGAGTCTCAACAACAAAGGCATTGGTTGACTGCTGGGAGGATAGGAATTTGGTAGGGTGGAAAGATGTGAACCAGTTATCTGTGGAATATCAGCTAGTTAGGAGGGAAAGAGATTTGATGACTCACGTTTTGGAGGTGTTACATAGGAAATTATGCTCCATAGCTACTGATACCTTAGTTTGGATCAAGGATTGGACTTGGCTCAATGGTAAAACTAGAGAAATATATTCATTAATGAGAAATGGGGATGCCAATGTGTTGTATCGTAATAAAATCTGGAATGTAAAGTGGAGCCCCTCCAGCTGGAAAAAGAGATGGAATTCGCTCTGGGATTGCTAGATCCCTAGGAAGATTCAAGTCTTTTTGTGGAAGGTTTGCATATAGGCATTACCTATTGGCTCTAAACTCCAAAGGAGAAATATATCTAGTGGCATCTGTCCCAGGTGTAGATCATCACTTGAAGATGGTAAACATGTGTTTTGGGAATGTCCAGCAATCAGGGGTATCTGGTCCAAAATGTCTAAATGGATAGAGAAGAGCTTGGGTATGCAAACATATTGGGGGGACTGGATCCTGTGGTAATGAACACATTAGGCTGGTATTTAATATTATCAGAGCTTGCATCATCTTATGGGAAATCCGGTCTAGCCAGAATGCAATTGTATTTACGAGGGCAATATGTACACGCTTGCAAGATTCAGATTTGATGCATAAATGTGTGTGCATGTGCTGGTCTGTGTGTAATGTGAATAAAATTAGATGTCCTGAGATGGACTTGTTGATTCAGAATCTACAAAGGAATATGTTCTAAATTCTGCCCAACTTCTTGGTGAGCTTCAAACATACTAGGGATGAACCCCTAACTCTTGATGCAGGTGAGATGTTGGGAAGGGAAGAAAAGGCCTCCTAAGTTTGGTCCAAAAACTTTGAGGTGGTACCGTAAAGAAAAACAAACTGATCATACATTTGTTGCCTTCATAGAAAACCCGGTTGGAACCAAGCCCACTATTAAAGTTTGGTCCAAGAAAGGGGGAATGCTGGAAAAACAGTCCCCTTGAAGAAACAGTCCTGCTTTTTGTTAGAAGATGAAAGATTGTGTAAAATTTTGAAGGAGGTGGAGAAAGAGTAGTAAATTGTAATCTTGACTTGGTTGTATCACACCTTTTGAACATCTTCAATTAATACAAATAATTATTATTGATTAAAACAAAAGAACTTCACGTGCAGGAGGTAGGTTAAGGCCCACAAATTAACCAAAATACAAAGTAAAGCAAGATTAGTGAGATAATACCTTCTACCTCCTTAATTGTGCTCTCTGTTACGCTGAGAAGGCCCCCATATTGCTCCTGGTAATCGCCATATGCAACGCCCCACATCCCACAACCTGCTACAACGCCATAATCAGGTGCTACAAAGCCATAATCAGCAACCTAATTCCCATTGATTAGCAACACCTATGATTAACTGTTGGATTAATGCGACGTACACTTTAGCCCATGAGGAGACAAGGATATACTGAGCTGCGAGAGCCGTTGGATACGCTGCTTCATGTGTCCCCGCTGAGTTGCCCCAACTGTCCGATCCGATCAATCTTGACAGGGCACAAAAAAATCACAGTTAATCATGCAGATCTTTGCAGGATTAACGACTTTCGACGCTCAATACAAGCATTTTGAAGCAGCTTGACTAGATGTATTGGGTCTAGGTTGGAGAGGATCTGCTCGCACGGAAGCTCTAATCGTAATTAACTGATCTCTTGGATAGCGGACTTAAAAGCACGATTAAGCTTGAAATTAAGGGTCTAATCCTTTATGGTTGACTAGGGCTTGTCTTAAAACTCGTTAGATGGTTAGATTTAGGCTTCAATAAGAGTTAGATTTAGGGTTAGGTGAGTGTTAGAGTTAAATAAGCATCATGTTAGGGTTGGATTTAGGTTCGGGATTAGACATAGATTAATACACACACACACACACGCACACACACACACAAATGAATGCTTATCTTTTTAAATAGAAAATAAGATTATAAGAATCATATACAAAATATTGATATTACTATATTAATATTAATCCTACCACTACTATATCAATGTTAATATTAATATGAGCATTAATATCAACATTATTCTTTATTTTTAATAAATATAATATATATGTATATAGTGTTAGTATAAATGTGAGAAAAAATATCAATTGTATTCTTACACCAATATTAAATAATTAAGTGAAACAAATATTCATGTTTAAATTAGTATAATAATATTGATATAAAAACTTCTAATTACTTATTAATATATATTGTGCTTAATTAGTATACACATTATATATTATATACCATAATATTATATAAATTAGTATATTGGCTAAGCACGCAAAGGTGGCCTACGTGTAGTGCTAGATAGCACTACTCATTGTGGTGCTATTAAAGCATCTTTGATGCTTTGAGTTTCTTTGGTTTTAGGTCTAGTAGCCTTCGATAGATTTTTCTGTTGTTCAAAGTAGAAGTAGAAATTCCTGAACTAGTTTCTCAATTGTTGTGATTTATTATAGTAAACAAAGTACTCAAATCTAGTATTGTTCCTACATTTGGATGTCAATTAAGGCTCATGCTTACATTTGGATGGAATGCTTATATAAGTGGTTGATTTAATGCCTTTTCATCGGCTTAATGGGTTATTAATTTAATTTATTAACTCTTGTGAATCGAATGCAGTAAAGTATAATGCGTGAGAGATAATGTTATTCCAAATAATAGCCATGATTTCCCTTTGATAGGTTTACAATGTTACTAACTCTCTCTGGACTTACCAACTCACATCACAAGTATACCCCCCCAGCTAAACATATAATGATGACTAATGAATTGTATGAAGAAGGAGTTGGTAGTGTCTCTATAAACTATATAGAGAAGGAGTTGGATGTGTGAAGAATAAACTATACCATGACAAGGAGTTGGTAGTGTCTCTATAAAGGATACATGGGCCGGCCATGGTTAGATTCTGTAGATCCACAATCATAATTGGTGCCACACTACGCAATGTACTAGATATTATTACACAAATTTCCCAATTTCTATGGCCATTCAACCTCACCTTGGTCCCCATTTAAGATCTAAAAACATTATCCAAGAGTAAAGTCTACCTACTCCATGTGCATACCATTTATGGCATAATGGTGCACTCTAGCATGTAGCATATTAGGCACTCTACCAAATCTTACCTAAGCCATCTCTACACCATTTGGCCTCCTAGGCCACCATTGCACATGAATACGAGGATGCCGTCGCCTTCACCATGGCTACTTCCCATAATTGGCGAGACCATACAAACATAAGCTAGCAAGTGTAGAGCATTACTATACAATAGATAAAACCTCAATTCAAGTCTATTTATAAGAATTTCTTCGAGTTTATCTCTAGTTGGTAATTTTCTTTAAACGGTATTTGTGTATAAAGTTAAAGTCATTGTACATATTTGAAATTCTTAGACTCAACCTCTAAGCATATTTTATAAAAATTAAAAGAACTAATGTTAATTTTGGTTGGTACAAATACACTAGAATGCCATTTTTTTAAGAGCACTAAACCACTTTGCCAGGCTTGAAACTTAAAGGCTGCAATAGGCATCAAAGCCATTCTAGCCTTTAGGTGAAGGCTACCACTAAAAAGAATCTTTCAAATAAAGAGCATAACTTAACAAGTTTTCCATAACAATGGGCTTCAAATGAAGGACAAGATAGCACCTAGGCCTTCAATTTTGGAAATTTTGAAGTCTAGGGCAGGGTTACAAATTTCAGGGTTGCACACTGCCCATCTTTTACTTTTTACTCTTAGTACCACCATTACCCCTAAGGATATTAGGCCAGGGATGCAAGCTAGGATTTAATATTTTGACACAAGTCCAAATCCTTTATGGATGAATAGGGCTTGTCATAAAACTCATTAGATGGTTAGATTTAGGCTTCAATAAGATTTAGATTTAGGCTTAGATAAGTGTTAGAGTTAAATAAGCATTATGTTAGGGTTAGATTTAGGTTCAAAGGGACGAGATGAGAGATAGATTAATATAGACACACACACACACACACACACACACACACACACACATACACAGAGAAATGAATGTTTATCTTTTTAAATAAAAAATAAGATTATCAGAATCATATGCAAAATATTGAAATTACTATATTAATATTAATACTACCACTACTATATCAATGTTAATATTAATATGAGCATTAATCTCAACATTATTCTTTATTTTTAATAAAAAATTATATATATGTATATAGTGTAGTGTTAGTATAATGTGAGTAAAAATATCAATTGTATTCTTACAACAATATTAAATAATTAAGTTAAACAAATATTCATGTTTAAACTAGAATAATAATATTGATATAAAAATTTTTAATTACTTTTATTAATATATACTGTGCTTAATTAGTATACATATTATATATTATATACCATGATATATGTACATTATATAAATTAGTATACTGGCTAAGCATACAAAGGTGGCCTCGTGTAGTGCAAGATAGCACTACTCATTGTGGGTGCTATTAAAGCATCTTTGATGCTTGGAGTTTTTGTCTAGTAGATTGCTCCTTTGTTCAAAGCAGGAGTAGAAATTCATGAACTAGTTTTCCAATTATTGTGATTTATTATAGTAAACGAAGTACTCAAATCTAGTATTGTTCCTACATTTAGATGCCAATTAAGAGTCATGCTTACATTCGGATGGGATGCTTATATAAGCGGTTTATTTAATGTCTTTTCATCGGCTTAATGGGTTATTAATTTACTTTATTAACTCTTATGAATCAAATGTAGTAAAGTACAATGTGTGAGAGATTCTGTTATTCCAAATAATAAACATGCTTTCCCTTTTATAGGCTTACAATGTGCCTAACTCTCGTTGAACTTACCAACTCACATCACAAGTATAAACCCCCCATGTAAACTCATAATGATGACTAATGAACAATATGGAGAAGGAGTTGGTAGTGCCTCTATAAAGGATACATGGGCCGGCCATGATTAGATGTTGTAGGTCCACAATCATAATTGGTGCCACTGTACGCAATGTACTAGAGATTATTACACAACTTTCCCAATTTCTATGGCCATTCAACCTCACCTTGGGCCCCATAATTGGTGCCACTGTACACAATATACTAGAGATTATTACACAACTTTCCCAATTTCTATGGCCATTCAACCTCACCTTGGGCCCCACTTAAGATCTGAAAAACATTGTTCAAGAGTAAAGTCTACCTACTCCATGTGTAGACCATTTATGGCATAATGGTCCACTCTAGCATGTAGCATATTAGGCAGTGTACCGAATCTTACCTAAGCCATCTCTACACCATTTGGCCTCCTATGATACCATTGCATGAAAATACAAGGATGCCATCGCCCTCACCATGGCTACTTCGCATAATTGGGGAGATCATACAAACATAAGCTAGCAGTGCATGGACATCACAAAATGAGGGTAGAGCATTGAAATACAATAGATAAAACCTCACTTCAAGTCTATTTATAAGAATTTCTTCAAGTATATTTCTAGTTGGTAATTTTCTTAAAATGGTATTTGTGAATAAAGTTAAATTCATTGTACATATCTGAAATTCTTAGACTTTACCTCTAAGCATATTTTATAAAAATTGAAAGAACTAAAAAAAGAGCTTGCTTTTATTCTAGAGGTAAGAAATGACAATGTGCTGCAAAGTGATTGGAAAAGATATACATAATGGATAAAAATTGTATTGACACAAGAAGTAGCATTTGAATGAAGGAATGCAAAAGGCTTCAACTTTTAAATGTTAGTTTCACATTATGTTCCCAAAGCATGAAGAAAAGATAGCCATACATTATACACCAAAAGGTGTAGGTTTCCTGTATACAGTACCAAACGTGTTGAGCCTTGTTCTTGAAGAAGAGAACTTGTCTCTTTCTCCATGTGTAAGAAGTACGTCTTATGATTTCTTGAAAGGTGCTTCAATCTATGAGGCTAAACTTACAAAATAGAAGCTGAAAGCTTGTAATTTGGAACACCACTTAGAATCTGAGATGGCCAAATGACAATTGCGGCGGTTGCAAGTATTAGTTTGGGGAAAATGGAAGGGTCCTTAATTCGTACAAATGGATGGGAAAATAGGAGGTGACTGATGCTTAAATAATTGAAAATATCGTTGACATTTGAGCTAAATTTGGATGTTGTCGTTGAATCACTCGTCTTGTTATTTTTAAGTTCTTGTACTATGTCAGCTACCTCTTTGGTTGATCCCTTGAGATCCTCTACAGAGCCCTTGAGATCACCCACGGCTTCAGTCACCTCTTCTTTTACACTCTCTCTAGTGTTTTCCAACTGCAAACAAATAAACAACACCCAACACGCATATCACGAGAGTGCACATGCATATATTGTATTAATAGAGAGATGGGAAAATGTGTTGCAAAGCTACATTTTTGTATGTCCATTGGCCAATTCACCACCTACGACATCCAGATGTGTAAAGAGCCATCCAGATGTGGCTCCACTCAAGCCCATGTAAACCTAGAGTGACGAGGTGAACAGAGTGGCTTCAGTCGAGCCCATGTTCTCATTGAGTGGCAAGCTGATGCCCCCTAGATAGACATGCTTCTATGGATGGAGAAGCACGGCTTACTCACACGAAGGTGCATTCAAGGTCAAGACCTTCACACACAAGCACTTAGGAAGCCTCATTAAAGCATCTTGGAGAGCAATATTGAGGGGTAAAGCTTCCTAGATCAAGATCTCTTGATAATGGGGGTGAGGGCAATAGCTGACTGGTAGAGTTTGGAGGCCTTATTTGGATGCGGTGGCGAGTGAGTTCAAATGGAGCTCAAGGGTGGGTTTAAAAAGGGTGTGAGAGGAAGAGGGTGGGTTTAAAAAGGGGGTGAGAGTAAAGGTAATGGAATAAAAGCCCCTGAATTAGGCAGCTTAAGAACCTCACCTCAGTTAGTATGGGAAATGACACCTTAGTTAGAATGTGAAACGGCACCTTGCTGGTAGAGTTTGGAGGCCTTGTTTGGATGCGGTGGCGAGTGAGTTCAAAAATGGAGCTCACCCCTCCCCACCTCAAGGGTGGGTTTAAAAAGGGTGTGAGAGGAAGAGGGTGGGTTGAGAGTAAAGGTCATGGAATAAAAGCCCCTGAATTAGGCAGCTTCAACCTTAGTTAGTATGGGAAATGACACCTTAGTTAGAATGTGAAATGACACCAATTAATTTACCTTGCCCACCATAGTTTCAACTTTGTCGGCGTCGTCTTCCACAGTTTGAGCCGCTCTCGCCACTTCTTCAGCCACCGTCGCAACTGTGGCGGCCGTCTTCTTCACATAGCCAGCCGCTTCGTCTACTTTTTCTGCGCAGGAGGTAAGTTAAGGCCCACAAATTAGCCAAAATACGAAGCCAATCTTCAAGATTAGTGATAATAATTATCCTGAAGCCATACCTTCTACCTCCTTGATTGTGCTCTCATTTCCGCTGAGAAGGCCCCATATTGCTCCTGGTAATCGCCAGATGCAGCGCCCCACATCCCACAACCTGCGACACAGCCATAATCAGCATCAATCGTGCTAAGAACGGTATAATTAACTGCTGGATTAATACGACGTACACTTTAGCCCATGACAAGACAAGGATATACTGAGCTGCGAGAGCCGTTGGATACGCTGTCCCCGCTGATGAGCTGCCCCAACTGCCCGATCCGATCAATCTTAACAGGGCACACAAAAAAATCACAGCTAATCACTCAGATCTTTGCAGGATTAACGACTTTCGACGCTAAATACAGGCATTTCGAGCGTGATTAAGCCCAAATCATACCTTGAAGCAGCTGGTTGACTAGATGTGGCGAGAGGATCTGCTCGCACGGAAGCTCTAATCGTAATTAGGGGAGTATGGCCCCGCCGTCTACTAACGACTGATCGCTGGTATAGTGGGCTGAAAGCACGATTAAGCTTGTCAAAATTAAGGGTCTTGGGGGACTTGGTCCCTTCAGAAAATACAGCATGAAAGCTCAAGAGCGTAACAGCTGCCATATCAGAGGCTAATTACACCACCCCCCCCAAATTAAGAAGAAGAAGAAGAAAAAACAAGAGGAAATGCCACAAAGGGCACAATGCAAGTCAATAGGTATTTATCAAAGATGTTTTGTCACATGGCTATTCCTAGAGTCATTATTTCCCCAACCACACTTTCCATGTTGTACTTTTTACTCTTACCACCCCCTAAAGCTGGGCCTTTGTGGCCCTAAGCTTCCTTCATTAAATATTTGTTCACTCTCTTACCATAGCCCCGGCTTAAGGTACCCCCCTTTTGCCCCTCAATTTCCCTCATAATACTTTTTTTACTCCTACCATTGTGGCCTTTTAAAGGTTCCTTCTACTCAAAAGCTAGCTATGTACCTTTAATAAAATGGAACTACTTTACCTACATGATGCCTCTTGCCACACACATGTAAGCCACTACATTTAAGTCTTTCTCCCAGTACATTATCACATGCATGGTTATATGTGCCAAACCATTCAAGCACTAACACCTTTCTTACTCAAGGGACCAATGCCCATGGGCCGCCAACATGCCTAGTGCACCCCACATGGGCCCTCATGCTCCCTCTCTTACTTTGATTTTGTAATACTTTCAAAGCTATTGAAAGCTTTTGCATCAGTGTAGTAACATATGTTTTATGTATCTCTCTTGATCAAAGATATTAAATGCCACAAAATGTTCAAAAGTGGAGTAGCTAAGGGATTTTTCATGTAAATCTTCATGAAATATGAAAAATTGTGCAAAGTATGTCTACAACTTTCTTAATCGCTACTATGATGTATCCGTTATTGCATCTTCCAACACTGCTACAATGTGTCTACTATCTACAACTTTCTTAATTCACTATTGTGTATATTTTATTGCACCTTCCAATGCTCCTACGTTTTTAAAATCAATCAGATGAGTTGAATTACTCAAATATTAAACACATTTTCATTACATTCCATAAGGCACGGTATTCTCATTCCTCAAAATCTTTGAATTCAAACAGTGTGAAAGATGAATATCATTTCATGCTTTACCTTATGTAAGCGGATTAATAAATCAAATATTTTGAGTTAACCTTATGTAAGTGAATTAATAAATCATTTCGTGCTTTACCTTATGTAAGTGAATTAATGAATACAATATTTCGAGCTTTACCTTATGCGAGTGAATTAAAATCATTTCATGCTTTTAGCTGATGTAAGTGAGTTAATAAATCCACATCCATGATGATCAATGTTACCAATATTTCATGTTTTACCTTATATGCAAGTGAATTAATATCATTTCATGCTTTTACCTTATGTAAGTGAATTAATAAATACATATATCAATGATGATTAATGTTACCATTACCATGAAAATCCTTCTTATGCACCCTAAGCTTCAAGCTATGTTTTGTTGTTTGTCCACACCTAAAGTTGAATGTGGCATTTTCAAATATTAGAGAAAAAGCACATGCTTGCACATATAGTTTCTATGTGCAACTACTACATGCACCCATGTGGTATTATTGCAAGAAGAGATAACGCTTCAATATCCATGTTTAAAGCAAAAGATGATGAGCACAAGTTGTTCCTTGATCTCAAATACTAATTTAAATTGGCCACATCCAATAAAAGTATCGATTTAACTTTTTTTAATAAAAAATCTTCAATTTCTAAAATCAATGCCATTTCCCCTTTAAGTCCATATTAGGAAATTTGGAAAAATCCATGCATTTTGGAAAAAAATAAAATTAATATCTTTAAATTAATTTTGGTAGTCCCCAAGGGGGTAGCTTGGTGGATATGACTTTGGACTTTCTACGGGAGGTCTTGGGTTCAAATCCTCATCGGGCCACCTTATACTAAGGATGTGTTCATGTTTAGGTGGCATGTAGACTGCCATCCGCACACCTTAAGCCGTCATCGTTTAATCGTCTCATGGCACTTGCTTCCTCCACGATCTTGTAGGCGACAACAGTGTGTAGTGCTTTCCCTTTAAGCTCACGCTCTAGATCAAGGACAATGGTTGCATGGACATAAAAGATCGCGACTCAACTTGGGATGCCTAGTTCTACCAAAGGTGTGCACGTTGTTCACTCCAATCTTCTGAGTGAGTAACTTTTGGGCTTTGTCCCGTGGCTTGTCCACTACCTATACAAAGTGGCCAATATGTGGAAAGGGTGGTACCCCCTTGCGGTACTCACTCACAAGATGGTTAATTAGGGATCAAAGTCTCCAAGTATCTCGTGTGTGTGTGTGTGTGTGTGTGTGTGTGTGTGTGTGTGTGTGTGTGTGTGTTGTTGGGTGAAATTCTCGTGTGCAACTAGGAATGGAATAAGATCTCATGAAAAAATAATTAATTTGGGTAATTTCACTAAATTTGAAAGAGAAAGTGTTGCTACTCAAGGTTGATAATAACACATATAGGGTGTTTACAAACACCGTTTAAGCTGCTATAATGTAGCCAAGAAAATATTCCTAAAATTTGAAAGAAAAGTATAAAAATAATCAAATTCTAAATAGTGGGAGACTAACATACACTAACTTATAAACAAAAGTGACCAACATAGATCCAACTAGTACTCTAATAATCTAAACTCTCTAGCCTTCATCACATTCCTCAGTTGTTTCCACTCTCCTTTGCCTTAGTACAAACATTTACTAGAAGCTTAATCTTTTGTGGCATTGTTTGCCCCTTAGGTTTGCCCCTTAGTGACCCATGCAAAAACTATTGCACATGTCTGATACTTCCCAACATACAGGATCCTTCTTGTTACACATCCAGCATTTGTTCCAACAATCTATAAAAACCTCAGCATCACTAACAATTTTGCATACGAGTGTCCAATATTGTATTAAATTCCTCTTGTAGTTTTCAAATTAACTATTTATTAACATCTATGTTACTCTAAGCTATACCCAACCATATATGATATATTGATTCCAATGGTCGAATAAGAACAAAGTCTCCCTTTCTAAAATCAACCATGGGCTGAAAAGCTTTTTTGGCCTTTTACTTTGTGGTCGACAATCGTGATCATAAAATTCCTCCAATCCTAAGAATTTATTATAATACTTATATCATCCACATGTGTGGGCCTAGTGTTCTTAGCCAAAAGTTTTGTTAGAAGCCTCCATCCAAGAAACTTGGTCTCTCTAGTGTTTGAACCATGGCCTCCAAATATTCAATCACTAGGCTGATATACAAGGTGAAAGTTGCATATCGTATCCTTGAACATCAGCCCATCTTTTCCAATATCGTATGTAATCCTTAATTCCTTTTACCACCTCTAAGTGATCTTTAATGTACTCAAACATTGAAACAAGGCATGATCAAACCCCTATCGTCTCGCGGTAGTATTGTGTTATCATCTCACTATCTTTATTCCATAATTCAATACCACCATGATTTGGCAACCATTCAATGGATTTAGAATGCACTTTATATTGCATGACTGGAACTGGTTTATTACATATTGTAATGGTCTTAAGTGCCCGACTAGCGCATCTTGTCCATTAGACAAGTATCCATCAATGAATCCCTTGAAGTCTGGGACATTTGTTGTTATCAAGAATGGGGTTGGAGAAGATACTTGGCTATCCTTGAATATTTTCATTAAATGCGAGAAGGTGAATGTTTGGCGAGTTCTTAGTTTCTTAGAAAGCCTATTAAAAAACATTGCATTAATATCCTCATGTCTATGAACCAATCACATCAGAAATCCTAATTAGACCATCTTAAATACTCCTTTAGCGCAACCAACAATGATAGATAGGTAAACAAATACCGATTCTTGTTCTCTGAGACATAATTGTCCAATTGCAACATTAAATTCTCTGGCAACTTCTTGAATTATGACCTAGGATTTGTGTTCAACACTTATGTTACCATCCCAACTTCTTGAATTATGACCTAGGATTTGTGTTCAACACTTATGTTACCATCCCAACATCATTAAATGCAGTTGAACAAGCACCCATGTATCGATCATTAAATGTAGTTGAACAAGCACCCATGTATTCATCATTAAATGGGTGGTTGCAGGATCAAGGTGCCCAGTTTTGTCCACTCAAGCACCCTGTAAATAGTAAAAAAATAGGCATTTATTTACCTTTAGTGGCTAATCTCTCCTAGCTAACGAAGGAATTTCCTTTCAAGTTCTGCTTTTGGAACATCACATACAAAGTTGGGAATATAGTTGCATAATCTGATTAAGCATTAGATAGTTGAAAGTCTTGATTTCCTTAGGTACAAAGTCAATGTATACACCGTGTCCAAAATTTGACTGATTCTATAAAATGCTAATATCTTTTACATATGAGATTCCCACTTTGTACCTTAGATCTTCACATAATATAGAGCTTAACTTAATTTTTTTGAGAAACTTTTAAGCTATTTGTCTATTTTCTTTAAATATTTCAAAGTCTTTAAAGTGTTATAATATACGCCACTTTTTGTACCCACAATAACTACCACTTACAATGCTCAATCTTGTAGATCAAAAGAGTGGTAGATAGTGAGACACTTTTAGAATGTGGTGGTTAGTCAAAATTGCAAATCCAATGGTTGGATTTTTAATGATCTCTTTTCCAAAATTCTTCCAGGCTATTAGAAGGCTTGTAAATATTAGTAATCTAATTATTAAAATTATATTTTTGATGTAAATCATCTAAAACCTATAGGGACTAATGTACTTATAATGGTGCATCTATGAAAAAAAAAGGATCACTCAGTATGGAGATATCATTTTTAAATCATTTCATTGTATTTTTGTTTAATTTTGATTATCTAGACTAATTTATATTAATTTAAGTTATATTGGGTTAATTTGAGTGCATGTATATTTTCTATTAGTTGCTTGATCTCATTTGAAGTATCTTGCTCCCCCAAAATTCGCTCTCCAAGCATTGTCCCAGTCCAACATAAACTGGACAAAATTGGACATCCTAATCTTGCAACAACCCAAATGTAGTTGAACACAAGCACCCGTGTATCCATCATGCAGGTACATCATGCAGGTAATACTGATCATCAAGAACCTTTCTAGAGTTTAAAGCATTCAACATTGTGCTAGCAGATCTGGGCATACCATCGCTGGTGGTGGGAGAGATCTCCATACTCGTATCTGACACACCTCTCAAGGTTTCTTAGACACAAGGAAAAAAAACCTATTGTGAAGTTTGGATCAGATGGCCATAAGCTGATAACAAAATGTCCATAGTGCCCTTGTCCATGTCCATGGGTTATCATTCTCGGTAGTGACACTCACAATTGTGTTGACTTGTTAGTCTCCTTGGAATGCTCCTTCAATATCAGATCACTCTTTTCTTCTGGTCTATCGTATCATGTATTATGCATAAATACTTATTAGGATTTAATTTTGAGGTCAATCTCTAAGCATAGTAAAGGTTCCTACAACTAAGTTGTTGCAACATGTGGGCTTTTCTTTGGCACATCAATCTATTATATTTGTCTTGGCATTTTGTGGCTATAAATTGATCCTTTATTCCATTGCATATAGTGTACTTTGAAAACTCACTTGTTTTGGCAAGGCTTACATGCTTGAATTCTATATTCTAATCCTACCAAATGTTGATGTTGACATTTCTTTCCAATTGAGATGCTTCAACGTCATATTAATCTATTCAAAATGTCCACTTGCTTGTAGACATCTGGGATAACTAGTTGGGTTTCCCTAGAACCATCAGTCATTGTTCTGCTCTTGTTAGGCATCTGCTCAGAATTATTTTGTATAAATTATTGAATTATTGTCCTTCCTAGTTCAATGTGATCCCATGCATTTATTATAAACCCCTTGTTTTAGTGCATTGACCTTCGTATACCATTCTTAAAAAACTGACCCCTATATTTGTAAAATGTTGTAGTTGGAATACCATGTATCTCATACCATGTTATTGAACATACTTCCATACCATTGAATATGAAGCTATACTATCTTGTTCCCACATCCCTTGTAGCTACATGGAAAACAACATCTAGTGTTGTCCTCTTTGAATTCCCTATTATGCCCAAAACTTTGGGTTGCCTCTTCGCCATGTAGTATCTCATCTTTTTAGTTAGAGCATCAACACATTTATCGATGAAATTGGTCATCCATATCATTGGAATCCTCTTCAACGAGAGGAGTGCTAAACCATCCTCAAATGTGAGTCTTTTAAGAGGACACCTAATGAGATTGATATCATTACCTAAAGAAGGTACTGATGGCTAAACTTGTTGGATGACTTGATCAACCCACCATCCCCACATCATCTCCACCTGAAACTTTAAAACCAATAGCCTCATATGGAAAGACCAACAACATGACCCCTTTCCCAACACATTCTTCTTTGCCCTCTGACCATAACAACACAAATGTTTCTCTCCAACTCTCTTCACGGATGGAAATTTCATCATATAGCACAAATCATCACCACCATCCATGGTTGAACCCAAACCTTCTTGAATGTTAGGTGCTACACCCAAGCTCTCTAGAGAATTCTTACACCACTTGACAATGCTATTGACTACATCGGCTCTTTTGCCTGCATCTAAAGTTAGGAATAGTAGTGCAATGTCATGGTTGAAGCATTTATCAATGCTCATAGAGACGTAGTCTTTCCCAAATGTTTCTCCATGACACACATCTTCCTCATGGGTTACATGTATCTTCCCTATAGCCACCATCACATTATTGATAATCAACTTGACACATTTTTTTGTGAGAAAATTGAGATGACATTTTTCCTTCATAAGAAAATACATTACTTCAGTTCTCCAAATTAAATCAAGTGTCCAAGTTCAATTTAGTAGAATATACATTTTCCCAATTTGGAATGTAGATTTCTCTTCATCAAAGGCCTTACGTTTGGCTTGCTAATCTATCATTAATATCATCTTCTTTCACTTACCACTTGATATAGAATTAGTCAATTGTACAAATCTATACACAATATGAATATTTTTGAGATGATGGCCAGGTGTCCAAATCCTTGAACTCCACCGAATACATGGACTACTTTTTTTTTGGGAGATTATTACCCAAATATTTGTATATATCTCTTTCCCACTTCCAAATGCCACAACTCTTTAAAGAAATGGTCAAGTGTCCAAATCTGTCTATAATATGGAATTCTATCATCATAATTTTATGAACCTAGCCATTTCTATATGTATATCACTCCATCCAATACCACTCAATCTACATTTGGCCAATTGTCCAAATCTATATACGATATGAATTTCCTCATAAAGATCTCATGTGAACTAGCCATTTCTATATACCCTCTCCCATCCAATGCTACTTCTTTAGTATTTACCTAGGTGTCTGAATCTATATCTGATATGGATACACATCATACCCTACTTTTTAAGACCTAACCACCCATATACATCTCCCTCTAATGCTAATTCTCTCAAAAGTTTTGACCAAGTGTCCAAATCTACTAGGGACTTAGTTTTGGACAAGTGTCCAAATCCACCTCAAAATTTTATTTCTAGTGACCTCCTAGTTTTTTAGACCTAGCCATTTGTAAGGTCGCCCTAGTTTTGGTCAAGTAACAGCGAGTCATGAAAAACGACAAATGAGTCATGAGTTGTCATTTTTGCAACAAGCTGTGTTGATTTTTCACTTGTCCTAAATATTGATCAATTTTACACTCTTTTAGAGACATTGAAGAGAAATGTTTTTAGAAATTTTACAAAATAAGCAAAGTTTCAAACTTCTTTAAAAAAATGTACATATTGCTTATTTGAACACGGTTTTTTTTCACTTTTCATGTCAAATAACAAAATGGAAAAACAAGGTCAATGACAAGATCTAATATTCTTTAAAACTACTTATAATTCACGCATTCCTATGTAATGTAGAATATATTCTTTACTTAGAATTAGAAAATGGTGCTTTTTTGTCTACAAGAAATTAACTATCAAAATAAAAGATAGTCACAATTCACCATGAAATATACACAACCCCATTATCACTCATTTGAAATAGAATATAAAATAAAAGATCATATTTGATTAAATTCATGAGTTTGATCCCAAAAAAGATACTCTAAGCTGTACTAAACATCATGATCATGACAACATCTTGTGAACAAGATAATAAGACTCATCAATAATATAAGTTTTTTTGAGAAACATCACTAATGGAAAAAAAACGGCAATAAAATTTCGGCAATAAAAGTCTATTCTATCATCAGATGTTCTTCTTCTTCTTGATGTGGCTTCCCCTCTTCTTGTGTACGACTAGGCACTTAGATGTATGTGGTAGATGTATGTCGTAGATCTCTAGTAAGAACGATTACCTTGTTTGAAGTAATTAATTTTGAACTTCTTAAGTCTTAAGATCTCGAGACGAAGTCAAATAGGAATTTAACCATGTATAGTTTTGGCAGAATCATGAGACGTGGAAATCGTGGTAGACTGCTATATCCTTTCACGGATGAGGAAGAGCTTGACCCCGATGTTCGCAAAGCTCTTCACAGATCTCAGCTAGGTCCCTTCAAGGGTGAAGGGAAAAACTTAGGCGAGGCTGTGGAAAAGTGGATCGAAGCCATGGAAGAATACTTCAATGTCACTGGATACAATGAGAAAAGTAAGATTGCTATTGCCAGGCTAAAGATTGTAGAAACAGCTAGAGTAGCATGGAGAAATCACCGTGAAACAAAGCGTCTGGATTGGAACACCAGACACGTGGGATGATCTCAAAGCATACCTCCGGAAGAGATTCTGTCCTCCCAGCTTCCTGCAAACTAAGATGAATGAGTTCCTGGGAGCTAACCTAGGGAAGCCGTACCATAGAGGAATACCACCACAGGCGTTTGCTCTTCTCCTCAAATACTCGCCATTACTGGATGAGGAACAGCTGATGGCTAGGTTCATCTGAGGAATGAATGAACCTTTGAACACCCTGGTAAAGAATGCCAAGCTAGTTTCCATGGCTGATGCAATGCAGATGGCAAAGGACTTCGCCAAGGCCTTTGTTGTTAAGGTCCCGCCAAAGCCAGCTCCCTCATCCTTCAAAAGGTTCCAAACCCCAAGAAGTACTTCCAACCTTCCACCTCCTAAAAGACACCAAGGTCCCAATCAGAACCAAGAGACGGGAAGTTTTAGAAATGAAGGAAGACCTTTTCCTCAGAGAACTATTTCAGGAACTCCGGCTCTTTCCAGGATGAAGAAGAAAGAGCTTCGAAGTGAAAACAGGTGTTTCGGCTGTCAAGGTTTTTGGCACCAGCTCAAGGGTTGTCCAACTCCTTCTATGTCAATTGGCCAAGGAAGCCAAGGTCCTAGAATGTAGAGACCGACTCCTTCATATCAAACCAATCAAGGTCCCCCTCGCCGAAATCAGGGCAACCCCAGAAGAGTGCCAGCTCAGCCTCTGCAGCTTCAATGCAAAATAGTCTCAAAACCCCCTCTCGAAATTGGGGAAGCTAGCGAGAGAGTCCCACCCTAGACAGCAGTTGCCAGAGCTGTCACAATAGCTGATGCAGTGGAGGAAGAAAGAGGACAGATTTATGCCACCACTGAACGTCAAGGGAAAAATCGTTAGTTCTCAATCCTTCAGACTCCATCAGAATACAAGGGTAAGCACTTTAAGCTTTTGATTGATTCAGGTAGTACACATTCTTTTATTTCCCCTGGATGCTTGCGTAAGTTAGTCCTAGATCAGAAAACAGGGAAACCTATGCAAGTAGAATTGGCTAGTGGGAAGATTCTTTTCACACACCATGAGATAGACCGCATTGAGTTTAATCTAGATGGGAATCTATGACGGAATCCTTGGAATGGATTGGCTCCACAAAAATCAGGCTGACATTCACTGTCACAATGGAACCATCTCGTTCCTCAACCTGCACGTGAATCGAGTCCAATGGAACCATCTCGTTCCTCAACCTGCACGTGAATCGAGTCCAAGGAACTGGAATTTTTGGATCCCCAGTTCTGCACTTAGTCAAAGCTTCTAAATTACTAAAGGGACTCAAAAAGAGGCAAACTGTCTATGTCGTTAAAATGAATCCAGTAGACAGAAAATGCAAGGCTATGGAACTAGAATGGCTAAGTGAGTACGTTGATGTATTCCCAGAAGAGCTGACTGAGATGCCTCTGACTCGTGAAGTAGATCATGAGATGCCTCCGTCTCGTGAAGTAGATCATGAGATGCCTCCGACTCATGAAGTAGATCATGAGATAGAGCTAACTCCTGGAGCTCAACCAGTAGCCCAGCATGCATATAAAATGCCAGTTCCTGAAGCCATAGAACTTAAGGAGCAGTTAAGACAACTGCTCCTTAAGGAGCAGTTAAGACAACTTATCCTTAAGGAGCAATTAAGACAACTGCTAGAGCAAGGATTCGTAAGACCCAGTGTTTCACCTTGGGGTGCGCCCGTTCTCTTTCAAAAAAAGAGAGATGAAAAATTAAGACTCTATATTGATTACAGAGGATTAAATCAGTTAACAGTCAAAAATAAATATCCTATTCCTAGGATTGATGAACTTTTGGATCGGCTAAGTGGAACCCAAATTTTCACAAAGATAGATCTCAAATCTAGATTTTACCAGATCAGAATTAAAGATCAAGATATCCCCAAAACAGCCACCATCAATACTCGATATGGGCATTATGAATTTACAGTCATGCCATTTGGACTGACAAATGCCCTAGCAACATTTAATCGCCTCATGCAAGACATCCTCAGAGAATACTTGGATGAATTTGTTCTGGTCTTCCTCGATGACATCTTGGATACTCCAAGAATGCAGCTGATCATGAAGATTATGTGCGTAAAGTCCTGGAGATCCTAAGGAAACACCAACTCTTAGCAAAAAAGAGCAAGTACACTTTTTATGCTGCCCATGTCGAATACTTGGGATTTATAGTATCTGAGATTTCTCCTGACCTCACTAAAATCTAAGTAGTCGTGGATTGGCCAGAGCCCATTAGCCACAGCCTAAAATAGTGAAAGAAGTCAGAGGATTCCTAGGATTAACCGGGTGGTATAGAATCTTTATACCCAGGAATGTTCAAATAGTATCCCCTCCTTTGATTAACCTTCTCAAGAAGAGCACCCTATTTCATTGGACCGCTATGTGTCAGAGTGCTTTTGATAAGTTGAAGACAGTTTTAGTAACCAACCTTGTCCTAAATTGCCAGATTTTTCCTTACCCTTTGAGGTAGTGACAGATGCCAGTGGTGGTTTTGCCCTAGGAGGTGCACTTATGCAGGAAGGTCATGCAATAGCCTATGAATCCAGAAAACTCAGAACACATGAGAGGAATTATGTTGTCTATGACTTGGAGTTACTCTCAGTAGTTTATGCTCTAAAGTTATGGAGACATTATCTCTTGGGGACAAAGATTCACCTTGATGAAAGATCATCAAAGTCTGAAGTGGATCTTCGCCCAAAGGGATCTCAACATATGTCAAAGAAGGTGGATGCAGACCCTGTAGGAATTTGACTTTGAGATAAAGTACTGACCAGGGAAAGAAAATGTGGTAGCTGATGCACTCAGTAGTAGGAAATCCTCCTTGCTTGCAATAACATTAGTGTCAAATCCATTAATCAATGAAGCAAGAGAGAAGATCATGCAGGACAGATTCTTTGCCCATATTGCTACCCTACTGATGTGTAGGAAAGCAAGACTCCTTAGGAAATGAGTCGAGTTCTTGGGTACAAATTGGACGATGGATGCATGTATTACAATAATCGGCTATGCGTTCCTAATGATGAGGAAAAAAAGAGAAAAATTCTGAGAGAAGCCTCCATGTCAGTTTGCTTAAATGGTATGTACCAAGCCTGAGTCATGTGCTAGATGATGAACAGTTGACTTCTTAGACTCAAGGCCAGATGGAACTCCATGTCAGTTTGCTTAAAAAGTATGTACCAAGCCTGAGTCATGTGCTGGATGATGAACAGTTGACTTCTTAGACTCAAGGCCAGATGGAACTCCAACCCGAAGAAATCCTTGATGTTCAGGAGAAAGCTCTCAGGAATAGAGTCCTTAGAGAGTTTTTGGTCAAGTGGAAGTTCTATCCTTTAGAGGACGCCACTTGGGAGAAAGAAGAAGAGCTGGTAAAGGATTGCCCCCACTTTGTGAGATGAGGACATCTTTCGTTTTTCAAGTGGGAGAGGATGTAAGATTCCTCCTCAACCCTAAAAGATGTATAAGCTCTCCTCTCAGTCCCCTGTAATCATCCCCTAATTCAGAATGCAAGAAAATAGTATTTTCCTTTGTTTTTGGTCTAGAGAGAGAAAATATTCTAGAGAGAGATAATTCAATTTTGAGATATTTTTGGATACAAAGTTTCTCCTTATATTTAAGATGAATTTTCCAAAAACAGAACTTCAAAAAGAATTTTCCAATGTGCATTAGAAGTTAACTGTGAATTAGAGACCTTGTCTAAGGGTCCACATTTTTAGAAATTTTTGACTAAGGTCCAAATAAGGTTCTAAAGGGCCAATAGGATTAATCCAAGTGTTGGGATGACAAAAATACAAAGAATAAAAGAAAATCTCCCAAAAATGAGCAAATTCTTACATAAGATGAAGAGTTGACTAAGTATTGGGTTTATTAGTAAAAAAAACGAGGTTTATTAGTAAACAAATGAATTTTTGACACCTCGGTAATAAGGAGGGAGGGGGCTCATGAAGGAGGTGCCTATTTCACATCATTACCTTGAATTTTTAATTCAAAAAAATTGAGATATTTCATGTCTCCTCTCTCCTCCTGCAAACTAGATCAAAAAGTGAGCTAAACTGGTCTAAAACTTGTCCAAATTGGGTCAAATTGAAGCTAGAAGCCTCTAGAACCCAGTTGGACTTGGTTAATGGCCTCCCTCACCTATAAATAGACCCTAATTCCTTTGTATTTTCATCTTTGTGTATTTACATGCCAATATTATCTTCATTTTAGTGTAATTTTATTATCCCTCTATTTTGCCTCTACTTTGGGAAGCTGGAGCTTCACAAATCTCCATCCTCCCTTGGAGATTACCCTCCCCATCTTGGTGGCCAAGATTTCCTTGTGGGCTTCACTTCTTTTTAAAAGAATCACGCCAAAAACCAAGGGTAAGCCTTAATCCATGGTGTTTTTCTATCTTTCTCAATGGTTATCTTCTTCCCAACCTCTCTAATGCTTGGGAAGCATTTTAATCAATGGGTTTTTCTTGAAATCAAGCTTTTTCATGATTCCAAATGTTTAATTGGATTAATGCTAATCTTTTATGCTTAAATTTAATATTTTTGATTAGTAAATCTCTCTTTTTGAAAGATTAATCATCTTTTTGAATGGATCCTTGTTAGAAGGATGGATATTAGTGCTAATCTCATTATCTTAATCAAAACTCTAGGCTTGACAAGCTAGAGAAGAAGATTAAATATTTTTATGATTTTAATTTAGATAAAAATAATGATTAATTCTTTTAAACTTATTCATGATTAATAAAAATCATATTAATTCATTTTATGATTGAAAAGGAGTTATGCTAACATTTTTGTAAGTATTTTCATATAGGAATGATAAATGGATATTTGTAAGATTAATCAAGAGGTTTAATTATAATGATGTTTATAATTATGCTATGTATGCATAATAAAATTTTTAGTTTAAAAGAGAAATTCCCACCACACTTCATAATTAGGAGTATTTATTTAAAAGTAGAATTTTGAGTATTCTCAGGAATTGCAGCAAAGCTATGGCAAAAATTTTCTATTAAAAAAATGAATTTAATTTTATCCATAATTTTGTTGATACAAAAAGAGGAATTCCCATCATATTCTAGGCATAAACGTTTTTATGCTAAAAGATTGATTTTTGTTAAATTTATGAAAAATACTTTTATAGTATTTATGCAAAATTGTTTAAATAGAGAAAAGAGAAATTTTTGTTATATTTATCTTTACATATGTACATGCATAAAAATTTAGATACAAGGAGAGGAATTTTCATGATATATTATGTACAAACATTTTAAATATTAAAAGAGAAATTTCGGTCATAATTCAAAATAGGTATATTCATATACATGGATATTTCTTTTTAATAGGAATTTTCATCGTGCTTTAATTAGAAAAATGTCTAAAGTAATTTCGGTGTTAAAAGAGAAGGTTTCACCATAATTCTACATAGAAATTTAGGGCATGTTGATGCTGAGTTTCAATTGGAGAAAATAATAATTTAGAATAATTCTATGAGAATAATTCAATAAAATGATGTATGCATATTCACAAATGGATCATTTTATTGAATTATTCTATTTAGAATAATTCAATAAAATGATGTATGCATATTCACAAATGGATCATTGGAAAAAGATTTATCTTTATAAAATTTCAATATTAACAAAAAGAATTATTTATAATTCTATTATGTCCAAGAAAGAATGAATTCTCATAATTTTGGATTTTCCCTTATTACGAATGGAAATCAGAGTTATATTATCAGGAAAAAAACCAAAGAATTATCTTTAGAAAATATCTTTAGGATTAAATTCGAGTAATTTAGGGTAGACTACGACCATGTGAGAAAGGTGGGCCACTAAGATGCTTACCCATCTCTTGAATCAGAAATTAAGTAAAACCTTGTGACCATTCCCATTTCTTCATCAGTACGAAGAATGGATTATCGGTGATTTAGAGAAGTTTTCCTTAGAGAATCGTCGAGAAATAAGTCAGAAATTCATTGTCATTGATGGGTGGGTTACTAAGATACTAGAATTGTGATTTTCATTAAGAAAGTCTGGATTTTGAGAAAAAGGGTCTTGTGGAATCAAACTCAACGAAAAATTCTTACTTGCATAGAAACTCTGTTTTTGAAAAAGGACTGTCTTACGCCAGAATGCTGGAGGAAGCAATTGGCTTATGGTTTAATCTAAGGAGAGTTATGTTGCAACAGCTGGCGGGGAGTCATCGGAAGGAGAGTTATGTTGCAACAACTGGCGGGGAGTCATCGAAGGACGTCTCCTGCGCGAAAAAGTCTGCCAAGGTCTTGACCAGCCTCGGTATGGTTAAAATGGTGCGCTTCCGGTGGTACGATGGGCGAGGGCCGACAAAGCGGTCCCTGAGTGAAGTGCTAGGACATCTAAGGAGGATCCTAGAGGGTTCTGACCAAGCGATGCATGGGCTCGTGGTGGCTGTTAGGACACCCATGCATATGTCGAGGAAGATATGGATGGAATGGCAAGGAATTATCTATGTGAACTGGAACTCGAAATCGGATCTCGTTGATTGACTAGCTGGTCTTCAAATGGAGTCTAGTCCGGATGACATTCTGATTGTAAAACATTGAACTAGAATTTTGAGGATTATGATGGAAACATTATGGTTCATTCCAATTTTGTTTTAAAGACAGCTGAATGTGTGAAAAAGGCAATTTCATATTGGGTGTGTAAGTGGTGTGTCTATTTTGTATCTTTCTTGAGTGCTAGCTAGGGGGCCTAGGAACTCTTTTCCCTGGTACCTGGGACAAAACAGAACCAAATTTTTATAAAAAGGGATCCCACCAATTCAGTGGTTGGGCGGTTGGCTAAACCCATGGGCCGGCTGGATCGGTGGATTCCTACAATAAATTTAGATACGTTCAAGTTATGCTAGTTAGAGTAAGTCCTAGGAAGATTCTTGTTCTATGGGAAAGAATCAATGGCTGCCCTAGTTAAGGTAATTTGGTTACTTTTTGAAAACTTATCCATATAAGAAAACTCCAAGAACTTAGAGCATACATATGATACAACCAAACGTTCTCTGTGTGAGAAATGCAATGAATGCCAATGATATGTGGTACTTTCTCATGAAGCAAAAAAAGACACACCCTTTATAGAGCCTACCATAGATGATGCACCATCTAATGCAAATCTAATCAATCATGTCAATGGTAATTGCATTCTTTGTAAAAGATTCATCAATGCATCAAACTTGGTCTGAGCCCTTGAGTCTTTCATTAGGGAAAATGTGGACTCATTTTTGGGCCCTCTAAGAAATGCCAAGTCATCATTCTATTACGAAAAGGGAGATCGTGCATCTCTATCCATAGTATCTCAAAACTATATCATGTAACATATCATTAGAAAGATCTTGATGAGAGGGCACCAACCTCCGACAAATTTAGAGTTTTTATGCTCAAGTTATGGCCTCCCCACCAAAAAGTAACCTCAAAAGTTCCGTAACAGAAGCCTCACCCTCATTGGTCTTTATGGAATATTCCCTAGAATCTCAAAAAGCTTAAAAGGCCCAAAAGTGAGTCCAAAATTTCCCGAATGAATGGGTAGAAGTGCCACGGACTTACAAGCCAAGGGTCATCTTCCTTCCCTTGTGAGATATGTGATGTACACAATTAAGTGCTTCTTAAGCCTAATATCAGTGCCATCATCTATTAGAATAGAGAAAAAAGAACCTTGAAAAATAAACCTCTTTTGTAGCTTTTAAGAATTCCATTCTGGAGGTTCTATTTGTGTAAGAAGAATAATCATTGTTGAGAGGAATATTTGGGGCACACATATAGAGCACATATACCTGAGAAAGTCACATTGTGGTTTGTAGGACTCTAAAGACATATCCATTATTGTTGTAACAAGATACATAACCTACATGACATTGATTATGTGATTCTTTTCTCCTTCAATCAAAGCTTTGCATGCATTTGAATAGGCAAAGTTTCTCTCTTCTCCCTCATGTTTCATCTTTGTGTAGCTAACCTATGTGATTCTAACTTGGCATGCTTACATAATTCTTGCTTTTTTTGAACAATGCTACTACCTTCTTGGCAAAGGGATTGTCCATTTCAAAACTCTATACACCATTTTCACTTTGTCCTTTCCTTTCCATCACTATCCTTGATAGGATATGCCCATTCATAGATATGCTTCCACTCATATCTAAAAGAACGTTTAGTATCTTTCCACTTTTTTGCTTCAGGCTGCTGAATGTGTATTATATCCTCATCACTTGAGATAATTACATCATCATCTTCAGTAGGCTCATTTAGATCCATATCGAGCAAATATACCTAAGAAAGTCACATTGTGGTTTGTAGGACTCTAAAGACATATCCATTATTGTCACAAGATACATAACCTACATGACATTGATTATGTGATTCTTTTCTCCTTCAATCAAATCTTTGCATGCATTTGAATAGGCAAAGTTTCTCTCTTCTCCCTCATGTTTCATCTTTGTGTAGCTAACCTATGTGATTCTGACTTGGCATGCTTACATAATTCTTTCTTTTGAACAATGCTGCTACCTTCTTTGGCAAAGAGATTGTCCATTTCAAAACTCTATACACCAATTTCACTTTGTCCTTTCCTTTCCATCACTATCCTTGATAGGATATGCCCATTTATAGACATGCTTCCACTCATATCTAAAAGAACGTTTAGTATCTTTTCGCTTTTTTTGCTTCAGGCTGAATGTGTATTATATCCTCATCACTTGAGATAATTACATCATCAGTAGAGGCTCATTTAGATCCAAAACATGGGCTCTATCTTTGTTGTTCCTGATCCCAAAAGCTTCCATAATTATCTATTGACTCACATCTCTCTTTGGTCTTCCTAGATGTGAAAACATTTGAATAGAATTGTTCTCCTCCATGCTTAAAAGCCTCCAAGGTGACATCCAAAATGTGTAATATGATGAGCTTCATAATCCTTAAAACAATAAATAAGTACATCAACCCTAGAATCTAGAACATTCCCATAACTGCCTATAGTAGAAGCATCCTCTCTCTCTCTCTCTCTCTCTCTCTCTCTCTCTCTCTCTCTCTCTCTCTCTCTCATACATAAAAGCAAAACATAACATCTATTCCATTCCCCTGCACAAGTATTCAAAAACCTATGCCATGTTCCTGTACCTCCATTAGTGGTGGGGACAGCCTTCCATGACCTGGCAGCTTACCATTTATGATGCCAACATGCCATTTCTTGGACTATGGTGCATTGAGCAGGATGTGCCGATACATGCACACAACAGTTAGGTCTCCGGTCTCATAATGCATCTTGATGTTGTATATGCTAACGGGGTTGTAGTGGGATTGAACCCTAGGTGTACCACAACCACAAGGCTCTCCTCTTCACTAATGCCAAGATTTTGAATGTTGCTATACCAAGAGGAAATCACGCTGATGTGTTTAGATAGTTGCCTTCATGTTTGTGAGACTAGTGGCAGAGTGAAGAAGCTCCTTACATAATCAGTGCAATTGGTCATGGTGTCCAAGATTGCTTGAAGCAAGTTCACATAGACCTCAAAGTGGGTAGGGCTATCCAAAACCCCCTCTATCCCATCTATCACCAGATTGCTTGAAGCAAGTTCACATAGACCTCAAAGTGGGTAGGGCTATCCAAAACCCCCTCTATCCCATCTATCACCAGCATCTCTTCACCTTCCCATTGCACACACCTTGTCCTTAATCTCACCACCAATGAGCATGGTTTTGCTGCCTTCTCCCCCAACACACACACACACCCTCTCACTATCTCATAGGCTCGCAATGCCACAGTGCCATAAGTGTAGTCTAGCTTCACAGGATCAAAGAGTCCTTCACCTTCATCTTGATCAACTCAGCATTCTTGAGGGAGATGGATGACAACGACTCACTATGGAATTGATTGGGCCACAAGGAGTGTCTCAGTGGTGGCAAAAAATCATAACCCTATACTTTTAAACTCCATAAACACTGCCTCCACATCAAATGCATTAGACCAGTAAGCATTTGAATGCCACAAGGAAAAAGTCTCAACATCGACACAATCCAATGTTGTTCTCTCCACCCAACATCCACTTCACCCCACCACAAGGTTCTAGTAAAGGTCACACGATGCAAAATGACGGAAGAGGAAAGAAATTTGATTTTATAACGTAGTCGTCGGACAGGACGGTTGCCATAATGAAGAAAACCAAGTGGCGTTGCTTGATTGGCCCGTGAGAAATGACCGTTTCACGACATGAACATTTTTGAATTGGTTCACGGCATGAACCTTTGTGAATTAGTTCACGATGTGAACTGTTTTGAATTTGTTCACACGGTGTGAATCTTTTTGAATTTGTTCATGGCGTGAACCTTTGTGAATTGTGAATGCATAAGATCGATACATTCTCGTTTTTTTCTGCATGCTCAAGTAGTCAAACATGCACATAATGAGTGAATGATACCCTGCTTACCTTGTATCCAACCATTGGACACCCTTCTCTTTTTCATTGCACGAGAACCAAGGGGTCACCTGGGCACTTTTGGGCATTTGTTGATGCAGTCATTTTAGCTCTATATGGGAGTTTTTAATTGTTCCTTCCACCCAATTGAACAATGTTGTTACTGTGCCTTGTGGTGGAGGGCTTCTATTTGTGTCCCTTTGCTGAAATTCTTTGTTTCTACCTTTAGGTTCCCTGTTCAGTTCTATAACCGGAGTGGCTACTGTCATTGCTTTGGCAATTCCCAACCCATTTTGTTGAGTTGTCTTTTTCCTCCACACAAAGGTTGGCAAGGTTCCTGCTTGAGTTGGGAGTTGATGTTTACTACTCTCTTTTTTATGACTTGAACTGCTTGTGGTGTTGGCCACTGATTGGTACCCATATTGCCATATTGCCTTGGTAGTATCCTTGTGCTTACAATAAGTCTTTTTGGACCCATTGCTTATGAAACCCTTGAGGTCTATTGGGATGCTTGGAGTTTTTTTTTTCGAGAAAAGATCCTTTCATTAGTTAATATATAAAAAACGCCCATAGGGCTACAAAAGATCCTCTCCTGCTCATAAAAATAGAGGAGAGATCAAAGCAAAGTAGCCAGGGAGACTCTCCCTAGGTGCTGAGAAATACAAATATCAGTATAAAGAACTGAAGGGCTATATCATACAATAGGAGGGGGGAAAAGCCAAACAAGTGGCCTGTAGTGCCAGCGGGGGGACCCCGCGTGTAGGGTATAGAAGGGGCCGCTGTGCCAAGTGGTGTGAAAGGCCTGGCGCCGCAAGATCACCTCATCCGAGTCGCCCCGAATGCAGTCATACTGTCCTCGTAGGGTGTGGATCAACTCCTGCAAAATCCCCCGAACAGTCTCTGCTGGTGGCTCCAGTCTCCCCTCAAAGGCCCTGAAGCAGTGGGCCCTCCAGGTGAACCAGATGGTGAGGCTGCTGAGGAGCTCCCACCGAAGTTTCCTCTCCTATATCCAGTTCCTGTGTCCAGCCAACGGACGAGAAATCCGGTGAAGGAACAAGGTGAGGCTGGCCCCTAATGAATCTGATGGCCTAGCTGTCCTGCTCCATCTCATAGCCCATAGCAGGCCCTGACGAAGGCGACCAAGCAGCGGCTCCCCACGTATACATACCTTTGGAGAGAGAGGGGCCAGAATGCGCAGCATCCGTAGCCAAATCTGCTTCGCCTGAGGGCAGTCCCAGAGGCAATGTCTCTGTGTCTCCCTAGGGTGGCCGCATCGGGTGCAGGCCGCCGGAAGACTGTTGTAGGCAAGCCAGGTGCCAACTGCAGAGCCCCTGTGGGCGACCAGCCACACTGGAAAGTCGAGATCCTGCGTGCCTGTCGACTAGCCCAGAGCCTGGTCCAAAAATCCTCCAAGAACTCCTGTGAGAGTCCCTGTAGCCGCTAGTGCCCCGATGTAGCTGGAGAGACCATCCTCCTCACCATCAAAATATGTCACCCCAACCGAACAGTATATTGGAAAAAGGTGATCTCTGTGGCCTCAAGGGATGCATAAGGATCATGCCACGCACTCGCCAGGGTCCCACTGGCTGCATATGCCCATATGCACCAATCAGAGTCCACATCTGCAGGGTCGGGGTCAATATGCCACTTCCGAGAAGTGACGGCCACTACCCATATCCTCTGAAAATCCACTCTCTGAAGGCTGCCCTCATCCTGGATCTCATAGTAAAGGCATCTGCCATCCTCAGTGCAAGCTCTGACAGTAATTAGGATCTCCAACTGTGTAAAGGCTCCCATCCACCGTGGGGCCACTGGCTCGAGAGGTGTGAACCACTCCTCTGTGAGTGCCTCCTGAATGTCATCCCTCATAATTAGCCCCCCTCTGAAGTGACTCAGCCTCTCCACCTAGATCTCCTCTGGAAGACTGCAGAAGGCCTGCCAGTCTCCAAAACTACGTGCTGGGCTTGCTGCCAATGGTCCCTAAGATAGACGAGGCCGAGAACCCAGCATATGACCCTGCTCTGTGCGAATTGTTGGGCTCTAGGAGATGAGCGGCTGTCTGGCCCGCTCCTCATCACAAGAAGGAGGTCTCTGAGAGAGTCCCGGTCTCAACAACTCCCACGCGGGATGCTTGGAGTTCTTCCAATCTATTTGTTTTTGCAAGGCCTGACTTTTGATTTTTTTTGTAGATTCTTCTTATGGTCCCCATATTATTCATGGTGTCCTTTTTGTTAGGTTGCTTTTTAAGTTGAATCTTGGGCACCCACTTCTGTGTACCCTTAGATTTTGGGTATTGTGTGTGTGAGCTTCGTGGGACTAATGCTTGTTTTGTATTATGAGGTGTTGCGACTGAATTTGGTGTTGTTTGTTCATTATTTATGATATGTTTCCCTATGTTTATCAAGCTCCATAAGGGTATGGACATGACCTTGTCGCCCGTGCTTAACAACGTTGTCCTTTCTTCCCATTGGATATTGAATTTATTGGTGCAGATCCAAGATCGTCCTAGAATCATTTCCTCTTCCATGGAACCTGCAGGCATGACAAATACCTTCCCAACTAAGGAATTATTTCTAATGGAAATGTTAACATTTAAAAATCCCTCAGCTCTCGTAGTTATCAAGTGAACACTACGTACTTGTGCATCAGTGGGTTCGAGGAGTGGTCTATCTAATGCTACCCAGGTTTCATACGAGATCAAGTTATGACTTGACCCCGTATCTATTAATGCAATGCTTGTTGCATGGCCTTTAGCTGTAGTAAGTCTCACCTTGAGTCGTCATGCTGGCTTAATGTTTAGTTCCTCTTCATCCAAGAGAGTCATAGAAGCCAGTTGGCATGTATCAACCCCTTCTACAGTAGTTATTTAGCTTTGGCCTCCTTGGCCTTAGCTTCTTCTTGAGCTTGCTGGATTTTTTCCTTTGCGAGCTATTTTTTTTTTGTTTTAAGAGATGTTCTTGCAAGAGCATCTCTTGGGTTAGTGGTCCAAAATATTTTTTTAATTTACTTCCATTGACGTAACCCTCCATCTGTATGTTGTTAATTGTCTCAATTCAAATAGACCCCTGAGGCATGATCTTCGATACTCAAAATGGTCCTAGGCCTCAGTATTTGAGTTTCTTTTTCCTGGTGCTTCCTACACCATACATGAGTACAAGGTCCCCTGTTTCCAGTTCTTTTTGTTTTAGATTTTTGTCGAACCAATGTTTCCTGCGTAGTTTTTCGACCATGAGTCCATGTGATGCTATCAGCATGGTCTCATCAAGCTTCTCTAAGTCAATTAGCCTTTCAGCTAATGCATTACCCGTCAGACGTTCCTGTACTGCAATCCTTAAGCTTGGGACTAGGTATTCCATAGGCATAACTGCTTCAACACCATAAGCTAGACGAAAAGGAGTGTACCTCGTCGCTACCTTATATGATATTCGGTATGCCCACAGGGCTTCTGTCAGCTTATATTCCCAGTCTATTCGACTTGCTTCCAAGGTTTTTGTCAAGATAGTACACAAAATTTTGTTTGTATTCTTTGCTTGACCATTGGCCTATGGATAATAAGGTGATGATTTTTGATGGACCACTAAGAATCCCGCAAGTAAATGATCAATCACCTCATTTATAAAATGTGAGCCACAATCACTACCACTTGTGTGGTATGGACAATCATTGATCAAATGATCAATCCTACATTTAGTATAGGTGAGTACTGGCATGTCATTGGGCATAGCAGCCACTTGTTGGGATTGGTGCGTATTAATCATATTCTTGTTTGGGCACTCGGTGACTCGATGCGTCCCTTCGCAGAGCCAAAACATTGTAGCAGTCCTCTTCTCAGGTTTGAGTTCATGTCCTTGCCTTTCCACTATACCATGGTTTGAAACATAGGTACTGGCATGTTATTCTGTAGGATGTAGAATTCAAGCGTGACCTCTGGCGTTTCTTCATAGTACTCTCCGCTAAGTTCTACTTCACACACCATATCAACATCTTCTAATGGCTCTTCAATCAATACGTGATTGATTTTAGCTTGCAGTGGTTTTGGTGGTAGAAGTGGTGGTGGTAGAGGTGAAGCGTATTGTTTTTGTTGGAGCATCACATGCAAAGTTGGGAATGTAATTGTATAATTTGACTAAGCATTAGATAGTTGAAAGTACTCATTTCCTTAGGTACAAAGTCAATGTATATACCATGTCCCAAATTTGAACTGATTCCATAAAATGCTAATATCTTTTACATATAAACTCATATGAGATTCCCACTTTGGACCTTAGATCTTCACATAATATAGATCTTAACTTGATTTTTTGAGAAAATTTAAAGCTATTTATCTATTTTCTTTAGATAATTCAAGGTCTATAAAGTGTTATAATATATGCCATTTTTTGTACCCACAATAAAATGCTTAATCTTGTAGATCAAAAGAGTGGTAGATAGTGAGACATTAGTAGAATGTGGTGGTTAGTCAAAATTGCAAATCCAATGGTTGGATTTTTAATGATCTCTTTTCCAAAATCCTTCCAGGCTATTATAGGGCCTGTAAATATTAATAATTTAATTAGTAAAATTATATTTTTGATGTAAATAATCTAAAACCTATAGGGACTAGTTTACTTGCAATGGTTCATCTATGGAAAAAAACTTGGATGACTCTAAGTATGGAAAGATTATTTTTTAAATCATTTCATCATATTTTTGATTAATTAGACTTATTTTTATTAATTTAAGTTGCCTTCTTGGGTTTATTTGAGTGCAAGTGTATTTTCTATTAGTTTCTTGATCTCATTTGAAGTACCTTGCCTCCCCAAATTTTTACTTTCTAAGCTAATGTCAAAAAATTTCAATGGGTGTGAAACTTTTTATAACATCAATATCTTCTTTTTACTATAATATCAATTCTTCCTTTTTCCACAACATCAACATCTCCCTTTTTACTTTTTAAATTCCTTTTTACTTTCTAATTTAATGTCAAGAATTTTAACATCTGCGAAGCTTTTTTTACCATTGAAATTTAAAGAGTGAGATGCACACCATGGTAGCGTTTACAAATAACCAAGGGTAGTAGGGTTTATAAATAACCAAGGGTATTAGGGAACCTACAAGGGCCGAGAAAATGATGATGAGAGGGATGACAACGAGTGTGGCATGACAACTATAGGAGCTTGGAGAATTTGGCAATGATACCATGTTAGGGTTTAGAAACATCCAAGGATAGTAGGAGCTACCTTGGTTAGAGGCTATAGGTCTTCATAGCTGCACAGGGGCAAGTGGAAATGTAACTGGATGTATTAACATGATTATGGTTACGAGTGTGGGAGTCTCCTAATATAGACAGTATGAAGCAGAGAGTTAATTACAACAACTGATAAAACCGAACAAGTGTTTAGTGACTTGATGTGATGTGAATGCATATAGTGATGCGGTGTGAATGTATGTAAGCACATGGGTGCATAAGTATGTGTACATACATATTTCAACACTCCACCTGTTTCCCTCCACTATTAGCAGGCAAATCCTTGAAAAACCGCCAGGTGAGAAAAGTATGGCTATTTTGTTCAATAAGGGTTCATGAAGAGTGAGAAGAAAGTGTCTATGTTTCTTAAAATAAAGTTTTCCATCCCGGGGTCATTATAATGGAGTGGATAGAGTGTTAAAGTCTCTGGAAAAGGACCTAGGTTCAACCCTCCATCATAACGCGTCGTCACTTGAAGTTGGGTGCTCATTGTTGTGAGGTGAATGCTTGGTGTTTGGGCCGGGTGCAAGTCTCGGGTGGTTTTGACGGCATAGATGACGGCTTTCTAAGTGCTTATTAAAAAAAAAAATTCCTTGAACACGCTCCTAGAGTCTCATCCTGTGACCTATTTACAGCATGAGTAGCACATACATAGTTTCTAAAAAAAAGAAGAAGAAAAACGATTTTCCATGGATTGCTCCTAGGCTTTCGATACTCTGCTAATACTTGCAAAACTCTAGTATTATGCTAGAACTCTTCCGGAAATGGCAAATTAAAATGATTTTTCTAAATATTTATTTCAGATATAGATTGAAAGGAAAAATTGCTGGACGATAAAGTAGCGTGTCGTGTAGGAATCACGGTACGACCATCCCGTATTGGATCGAGCATCTCCGACGCTTTCGCGTGACTTTGATCAGTAGTACGACGACCAACCCGTGTTGGATCGAGCATCTCCGACGCTTTCCCGTGACGTACGACCAGCCGATCGTCTTCGCTTCGCGTGACCTTGGGGTGGCGCGCACTCCGTCCGCCTCATATCTTCTACAAAGGCAGGAAAGGGAAGGAAGAAAAATCTCGACTGCATTTATAGGAGAAGAACTAAGCAAATACACCATTGAGGTGGGGGCCTATAGAGAGTATGCGGGACCCAATATTGTATCCTTTTCTCCCTCTCTCTCTCTCTCTCTCTCTCTATTTTTCTGCACATCTACATTCAGTTTTGTACGTTATTTTTGTCACGCAAGTGGTCTTTGTCTGCTTCAAAGACAATAACAAATTCGTCAGCTAAAAAAGTGTCAAGACCCAGCTTCAATCATTCAAAACTAATCTCTCCTCACAAGATGGCATTTTTGCAAGAGTCCAATGTCCCCCTACTAGCTCGTTCGATGCATCGAGCTTTTACATTGGTTCGTCCACATTGAATCCATGTCTAAGTTTGGCACTCATAATTATGCATTCACCAGTGTGCAGGATTTCATTAGCAGGGAGAGCAAGCTCAAGAGTATGCCCACCAATTTCAAGAGACAAGTCAGCCACCGTCACAAATGCAACGAACGGAGTTTGTCAAATCCTTCTGAAAACACTTAGATTGAGCAAATATGGTATGCCCACTATTTCTTGTACTATGTCCCATGCATGCTTCATTATAGTTTTTAAATCTACCTTTATAATGAAACACAAATTTTGTGTCTAGTTATTGGTGTTCATTTGGTCTCAAGGACTTGCGCAATGCAAGTACTCCACAACCAAATACGAAACGACCCAATGTGAGAGGCGAAAGACAATTGGTGAGTTGTAGGTGCCACTTCTTTGTATACAGGCTTTACTTGTGGCCCAACATTGCACGCATAAGCTACGTGGAGCATAACCATGTGGACAAAACTGGCAACATTTGTCATGGTATTCATTATGAAGCTCCTAAGCTAACGTACCCCTCGTACTTTGCTTGTAGAATTCCCAATTTACCTTTGCATCTGGCACGTGAGGAGGTGCAGGTTGAAAAACCTTGTGAAGAAGGTTGCTGACTTTCCAACAAGAGCGGATATGTTTCATGACTTGGGTCACATTATGAACATGATGATGAAGGGACTATTAAATCCTGCAAAAGGAGGATAGAGGAGGCACAAGGTCTAGTAGATTCTGTTTTTTAGAAATATGAAGCCCAAACTAATTTTATTTCATACTTCAAAGACCATTGGACCAACAAAATTGGTATGCTCTTTACTCTTATACATACTACATAAACACATTTTGTGTTGGAATGTTTTTAACTCATGTTTTTCTATGATTGCATTCTTTTTAAGGGATGTGGGTGCGAGCTACACTCATGATGCTACATGCTAATCGAGACACCAACAATGAGTCCATCGAATCGTACCACGGTATCTTCAAAAGTCACTTCTTGAAAGATCGTCGCACCATTCATGGACAACGATGGATTGGTTAATCCATAAATTAATGACAGCATGTCACCCCTATTATGAATGCATTTTTTTTGGCGCGAGCAATTTCCAATGAGTGAATCTTCCTTTTTGGCGAGCGGTTTTTTCCTCTCTCTGAAGTTTTGGAAACCCTTTGCATCCATATTGTTCACAAGCCAAGCTCAAAAAACCAAAAAAAGGTCAGCCTAATACAAATGTTTGTACTTGCTTACACTCTAGGCCAACTCTGGGTATGCCTGTGTCTATTCAGAGCCTCAGCAGCATCCCTTTCAGTCAACAATTGGTTGATGAATAAACATATTCTCATTTTGGCTATGGCCGAGAACCCTTGGCTATACAAACTATAGGTGCTTGCATGCAAGATATGGCTTCCTCTTTTCAATCCTTCCCATGAAATCTGGACAAGTGCATGTTGGATGGCCTTTGATATGTATATCATAAACACCAACTTCTATGCCTTTCCCAAAAGTTTCTACAGTGAAAACCTCATGCACTTTAGACTCAATCACCATTTCTTGTGTTACCCTTGCTTTCATTTTGAGAGCTCTTTTAATTCTTATTGTTGCCAGCTCTGAGATGTTAGGCTTAAATCTCATGCGTCGCCCCTCTCGAGATGTGACATTTGCTACTGTTGTTTCCTCCTTTTGAATCTCCTAGCTCACTCCTTGTATTGTAGAGGAGGATATATTTACTTCCACTTTCTTCATTTGCAAATTGAAACCTACAAGAAGCAATGCATCGACCTCATCTTTTGAGAGTTTGGTACCCTTTGCCCCCACAGGCCAAACTGAAGGGACTTTGTGTGGAGGATGATCAATGTTCTTATCAATGGCCCATGTGTGCGTTACATATGTGTTGCAAAACCACATCATCTGATTAGTCTTCCCAGCCACACGAGACCTTGTTGAAAAAAACGAGGGAGCAGGTGCCCCCTTTGCACATCCCATAATAGTTCACCCACATTTTCCCATCCTTCCTAAATGCCCCATACATTTGACCCTACTATTTTTTGGAGTCCTCCTAATTGCCCAGAAAGTTTGATGTATTGGTGCTTCCACCACACTAGTATATGTGGATTCACTGCTCGCACTTGTCTCTTCATCTAAGAAATGAATCTTTCTAGGTCTTCCAATTTGTTTTCTATCTCTCTCGAATATCCACATTGAACTCTGGCCTATGGCTTGCATCATCCTCCACTTAAATTACTACAGAAGATTGCCTCTTACACCTTTTTGACTCTCGATCTCACCACTTAAGGAGTTGGTGCCTTGTACATGGGAGTACCTGCAGTACTGCTTTTCATAGTCTGTATGAGCTGTGCTGGACTAGGAGTGGTAGAATTTGCCCTTTCAATAAGCTTCTCAAGACTAGGCCCTACTCCAATGTGTTTGCCAAGGTTGTAAGAATTCTGTTTTGAACTTTGCAAAAAGAGGGCATTGGCCATGTCTGTAGCACAAGCATCATATAATGATATTCTTTGTTTGAAACCCTCCCTGGCTAGCCAACTTCCATGCTTGGATTCTGATAAGTTTGAGCGTGGTGTGCATACTTGATCACTACTCTTCTCTACCTGCGATAATTACTCTCAAACAAGCCAATGACAATAATTTCTCCGTAGGTTATGTTTCCAAAAACCCAAACTTAACAAGAGATAGGGGTAGTAGTCATACAAAAATCATTATATTGCCCCAATGGGCAATACGAAATTTTCACCAATTAAACCATACATCCATATCAGGTATGTCTCAATCACTCACATTGCCACTTCACCACACCATTGTCGGATGACACGAGCTTGCGCTTGTGCTACTATTCTTGTTGTTGGCGTTTGCCATTGCTCACAGATGTTCTTGTGTACACCTTGGACTGCTTTCATGGCATACTTTATGGTATGAAGGTTGAGGCTTTGTGCCCAAAGGAACAAGCATGACCGTTCTCGACCCTTCATCTCCAGCCCTTCATTGTATACTTCTCTTATGGCATTCCAATTTGCTTGGGCCTCATCTGCCATGAACCCAAAAAAAATTGGCCTTCGCAAATCTATGTGTCACCATGACATTATTCAAGCATTCCCAAAATGTCTTGTCCTCCTCTTTCATTTCACACGTAGCTACTGTAAGAAGCTCCTACAAGCCACCACACAAAAAAACAAAAAAGTGATGACATGATGTACATTTAGCTATTATAGTGTTTTCATAAATGAATTCCTTGCTACCTTGGATCGTACACATGGCATGTCATTGTCACCCAATCTAAAATGCGATATGTGTGATCAAATTGTATCCAAGCTCTCCTTAGATCACCATTGCCACAACACCTCATTCTATTTACAAGATCATCACCTGATGCAGGTCTCTTTGTTGACATCTTGAAGATAAAACATCGATCAGATTCCTTCCCTTGGCCTGGAAATTTTCTTCCATGAAAGAAATCATAAAGGTACAATACCTCTTTAATTGTAATAAATCATCATAGCCAAAAGACTCGATTGGAGGACCCTTACGTGCTTGCAATATGCGAAACCTGCAATATACAATTGGTAAAATAAGCTCAAACCACCTCCTCAAATAAATCTCAATGCATACTTTTTTTTAATTATTTTAAACTAGAGGTCCAAGATTCTCCAACACATCGCTGAACTCCTTTTCTCCAAGCTGATCTCTGCATGGACCCCTTCCGTTTTACCAATGATGTCATAACCAATTCTTCGGCCCCACATATTTGCACCCTTCTTGGACCGGCATTCCTATCAACACTAACCACTTTTTCCACCATTTCTCTTGTATTATCCAATACAAGAGAAATGATGTCATAACCAATTCTTTGGCTACACACATTTGCACCCTTCTTGGACCGGCATTCCTATCAACACTAACCACTTTTTCCACCATTTCTCTTGTATTATCCAATAATTTCTTCAATGTTTCTGCATGCACAGTGTGTGAATGATTGTCCATGTGTATGATTAACCGAGTGAGGGTCTCATCACTAGGCATGACATAATACACATAACAACCACATGATCCCTTGCATGTAGCTGGCTTCTTGCAACAGTGGCAAATGATCTTCCCATTATGTATGGCTAGGAGGCCCACTATGCAAGTCCTCTTCATGCATCCTTTGAAACAACTATCATTGCTAATGCCAGTGTTTAAATACCAGGGACAAGTTGTATTTGGGCACTCTATTATGCCGATACAATGGCTAATCTTGCACACTCCTTGAAAGGAAACATTTGAAGTGGCTGTCTTTGTCCAAATATGACCATCTAACTTGTGGTCCATCCCTGCCATTGCTCAACCAGATCCCTTTATGTTTGGAAACTCGAATATCACATCTCCATCTTAAAACCTTGGAAGCTCTTCAACTTGTACAACTCGTTGAATTTTTCGCACAAGCTTTGTTAAAGTGTTTTCCTTCTTCATTGTAAGCAAGAAATCCATGGTACTCTTACTATTGTGACGACGAGAAAGTGATCCTATCTGAGGAACCTCTGTCCGTAAAAGGGAACTGCATCAACAAACTGTGAGGGACTTTCAAGATACACAAACACCTGACTACACATGGGTGTGACATTATGAAGTGAATGTCACCTTATACAAGAGAGAAAGTGATCCCTCAAGGATATAGAGGACATTACCTCCATATCTTGATGTGGAATAAGGATCACATGCTTTTCCTTATCTTTTTTATGAATGATGGCATCTAAGGACTTGAACTCCTTGGGATAAGATTTTTTAATCAAAGTCCTTGCTAACAATACCTTTTCCATTGCATAATGGAACACACATGTCAGCATCAGTAAGCTAGGGAAATAGTATCTTGGCCTCCATGAAGAGAGAGAGAGAGAGAGAGAGAGAGAGAGAGAGAGAGAGAGAGAGAGAGAGAGAGAGAGAGAGACCATATTAAGGAGTTTGGGAAAATCCCATTACTTTGGGAATTTTCTTTTCAATATACTTTTTGGTGTATCTTGAGCATACCGATTCCAAATTTATTGGAGAGTGTGGATTTAGAACCTACTCTTCAAGAGGTTTCCAACGATATGTTACATGAGGGGTTTTGACAAAATCTTAAAAGGATTCACCATATCCCCATTTTCTAATCTTACAAAATGAAAATTGGGATTTTCCCGAACTCCCTAATATGGTCTTGAGAGAGAGAGAGAGAGAGAGAGAGAGAGAGAGAGAGAGAGATGATGGGAGAGCAAGGGAGAGATAATCCAAGAAACTTAAATATTTAAATTACAACATTTAGGGTTAGGGTTATGTTTAGGGTTGCAATTAGGGACTAATATGTGCTTAAATATATAATTAATAAATTAATTATTGGGCAGACCTGATAAGTGAAAGATCCCTGCCCCCTCCGCGCAATGAAATCGAGGGTGCTAGCAGTGGAATTAGCACTTCGTGTGCAGGGCAGAGCCTCTCACTTGGGGCCTCGCCCTGGATATCCGGACAAGAGACTAATCCCTCGGTTCTTCCAAAACCGAACCCGAAAAAACTTCTCTTGCCCAGAAGCACAGGCAATTCCTCTAGGATATTTTTATTCTAATGTAGTCAAGAGCCTTAACTAACCAAACTGATCCAACCGAACCTATAAGTCACATGGTCAGATCAAGGAAGAGACTTGCACTTGGATCATAGAGACCAACGCTTTTTTCTTCATCAAGAGGCACAACCGTTGATTCTTTTCCAAAGAACAAAAACTATTCGAGATTTACTTCAACTATCGTAGCTTAACAAAATTGAGTCTCATTTTAGGGATCCATCAGTCCAGCCTTACCTGATCTAGTCCCATGGGTTATGTTTTGTCCAGCGTACCAGGGAAAAGAGTTCCCTGGCCCCCTAGCCAGCGCTTCAAGCAAACTTCAAGATAGTCACACCACTTACACACCCAATATAAAATTGCCTATTTCATAGATTCAGATAGTCACACCACTTGCACACCCACTATGAAATTGCCTGTTTCACAGATTCAGCTATCTTTAAAACAATCTTTTAATGAAACCATAGTATCACTGATCATAATCCTCCAAAATATCCAGTTGAATTCTAATTTTCAATCATTTCTTCATCGGTGTACCTATGGCATCATTGGCAACCAGAACGCTCACCACCTGTTCAGTCAGGGGCCTTTTCAATAGTTCCTAGCTCATAGTACCAGGAAATATATTCACTTATAAAAATCGAGATGGACTCTCCGTTGAAGATTAGCAAGATTAACCACCAACAGATCCATATAAAAGAGCCATGGACTCATCGGTTGAGGACTAGCAAGGTTAATCAACCAGATCCATGCCCGGACAACTCTAACACCTTGTTCCATTTTCTTTCTCGACACACGCGTGGGTATCTTCGACGACCCAGAGCCCAAGCACAGTATGGTCAGCACCCTCTAGGATCCTTCTCGCAGGTCACCTAGTGCATCACTTATAGGCCGCTTCCTTGGTCCCTCATCCACCATACCGGAAGCTCACCATTTAAATTGAATCGAGGCTGGTTAAGACCTCGGCCGACCTTGCTACGTGAGACGTCCTCCATTGACTTTTCGTCAGCTGTTGCAACTTTATCACTTAGGTCTCCACAACCTCATTCACAAGATTGTCAAAATGCTTTCCTAGCATTCTTGACATAAAACAGCCATTTAAAAATAGGTTTATAAATAGAGTTTCTAATGAGTTCTCATCTTTTCACATCGTTCCACCTCATTTCTCGTTATTGCATATTCTTCTAAATCAATTCACTTTACTTAATCCACATCCAATCATATGTATTCCCATCGTCCTTCATCCATTCTCATCCAATCACATCATATTACATCTCATCACCTCTATCCTCATCACATCTCATCCATTCTCATCTACCCATATCCACATCACATCACATCACATATTCACATCTCATCTCATCCATTCACATCTACCATGATCCACATCACATCACATCACATCCATTCACATCACATCTCATCCATTCACATCTATCCTGATTCACGTCACATCACATCACATCCATTCACATCACATCTCATCCATTCACATCTATCCCGATTAACATCACATCTCATCCATTCACATCTATCCCGATTCACATCACATCACATCTCATCCATTCACATCTATTTATATCACGTCACATTCACATCCATTCACATCTATATACATCACGCCACATTCACATCCATTCACATCTCATCGCATCCATTCACATGCATCACATTCATGCATCCCCATCCCATCACATACATTCTATCCCCATTACATCACGTCCACATCTATCCACATCACATCTCATTCATTCCATCCACATTACATCACGTCCATATCTATCCACATCATATCTCATTCATTCCATCCACATTACCTCACATCCACATCTATCCACATCATATCTCATTCATTCCATCCACATTACATCACATCCACATCTATCCACATCATATCTCATTCATTCCATCCACATTACATCACATCCAAATCTTTCCATATCTCATCAAATCCATACACATCCTATCTCATTCATCCACATCCATCGAGTCATTCACATGCACATCTATCCACATCCATCCATTCACATTCACATCTATCACTTCACATCTTATCACTTCACATCCTATCTTATTCACCACATCTATCACATCACATCTTATCACATCCACATCCACATCCATTTACATCACATCACATCCTTTCACATATCCTCACATCTCATTCTCATCTCTTCATTCACATCCACATCCATTTACATCAACCCACATCCCATCCATTTACATCAACATCCACATCCACATCCATTTACATCAACCCACATCCCATCCACATCCATTTACATCAACCCACATCCCATCCACATTCATTTACATCACACCACATCTTATCACATCCATATCCACATCCATTTACATCACATCACATCTTATCACATCCACTCATATCACATCTTATCACATCCATTCACATCTTATCACATCACATTCACATCTTATTCACATCCACTCACATCTTATCACATCGCATTCACATCTTATTTACATCGCATTCACATTTAGTAACATTTTGTATTTTCGATACCAATGGGACTTTTCTAAATTTCTGCCAATTGCTTGGCCTAGTTAAAGGTACTTTTTCTCGATGGATATTTTCATATTCTTTCTCAAATTTCTAAAGTGAAATATATTCAATATTCTTCTTTTGAGTAAAAGATTCATGGGATTTACAAAAATCTATTCTACCCATATTTCCCAATAATGCTCAAAATTCCACTTTTGATAATTTGAATTATGCTAAAAATTTCTCTTTTTCCATTCAATTTCTTGCATCTCAAATATCATGGAAATTCCTCTTTTTGCCTTTAAATGATTGAATTCCAAATGTCATGGGAATTCCTCTTTTATCATTTAAATTTTCTCATACATAAAATAAATTTATTTCAAATTCCTCTTTAAATAAAAATATTCATTATTTTAATATACCAAAATTTCTCTTTTTTCATTTAATTACATGGATCTCCATTATCATGGGAATTTCTCTTTTTGCATAAAAATAAAATTACCAAGAATTTTCCTTTTCTTTAATTAATTATTTATGCATAAAAACTAAAAGTTAGTTTCCCACGAATATGATGAAAATCATTCTTTTAGCATAGGATATTCAATCCTAGAATATGATAGGAAGTCCTCTTTTAGCATTATGCATAAAAATAAGATATGTATTATTTTCTAAAAAAATTTCCATCGCTTCACTGCTATTACTGATAATTTTTAAATTTTTCTAAAAAGAATAAGACATTGCAATTTAATTATGATAGAAGATCTATCCATAAACTTAAATCCAATTTATGAAATTAAAACATAAATTTAGCCATAATCATAATCTTAATTATGATTAATCTAGTAGATTAGGCTATTTCTACTATTCTTCTTTTCCCAAAATGATAGGAATATCTCTTTTACATTTAGAATCACTTAAAGTAGTTTTTTAACTACTTATAAGAATTTACCATAATTTTACTATCATAAAAGCATAAAAAAGCCATTTTCTTAACCTCTAGCTTTACAAGCTTAGAGATTGATTTTGATTTAAGAATTTATCAATGAGAAGCATTCATTTGCTAAAGAATTAGTCATAGGAATGACTATTCTTTTAGGAGAGAGAGATGTACATAAAAAGCATTCTAATTAACTTTTTGTGATTAATCATTAAAACTCTTAGAGAAAGCTTGATTTGCATTAAAAACAACTAATTAGAAACTTCTCAAGCTTGAGAGGGGTTGAGAAGTGAAATCATTGAGAATATTAATGAAAACCATGAAATTACTTCTTACCTCTAGATTTGTCTTGCTTTTTTATCTTAGAAGGAAGACCCCAACCAATCAATTGGTTTAGTATAATGAGAAGAAAGCTCCAAGGATTGTTGAAGAGAGAGAGAAGCTCCAATCTCTCCAAAAGTAGAGGATTTTTAAAGGATAATAGAAAATATCATTATTTTAATGTAATACTGGCATGGTATAGTTCACATATTTTTTTTACAAAAGACTAAGGATCTATTTATAAGTGAGGGAGGCCACTAACCAAGTCCAACTCGGTTCTAGAATTTTCCAGGTTCAGTTTGACTCAATTTGGACCAGTTTGGCACCCTTTTTGATTTTGTTTGATCCAAGAGAGAGGAGAGATAAAAATATCACAATTTTTTTGAATTACAAACTCATCCACATGTGTGAATTAGGTGCCTACCTCAAGAGTCCCCCTCTCCTTACCAAGGTTCATTATTCCAAAATATCTCACTTTTTTTAGTAATATCTCATAGTTTTTAACTAATAAACTTTGTACTTAGTCAACTCTTCATCTTATGTGAGTATTTACTCATTTTTGGGTATTTTCTTAATTTCTTTTAGATTTATCTCATCCCCACACTTGGATTAATTTGGCCCATTGGAACCTTAATTGGACCATAATCCAAAAATTTCTGAAAATGTAGACCCTTAGGCTAAGGTCCTTTATATACATTTTCAATTAATTCCAAATGCACATTGGAAAGTTCTTTTTGAATTTCTGTTTCAAGGGAATCCATTTTAAACACTAGGAGGATTTTTATATTCAAAGATATCTTAATTTAGGATTATCTCTCTCTAGACTTTTTCTCTCTCTAGGCCAAGACAGGGTAAAACAAGATCTTTCTTCTATTTTAGAGAGGGGAATAATTTCAAAAACAAAAGGGGAGGTTCTTACACCTTTACACCTCAAAGGCTGGAGGGAAGAATCTTACATCCTACCCCACTTAAAAAACACGAGATGTCCTCATCTCACAGCTGGAGGGACAAACTCTTTCCCTTAAGATCTAACTGATTCTGGGGTTCCTTATAGTCTAGTCAACCCAACAGAATCCTGGGATAAAGATCCCTTCTATAAGAAGAACATATAGAACTCATTATCAGATAACAATTCATTCAGACCAAAAGTGCTCTCACCACCTGTTCACTCAGGGGCCTTTTCAATAGTTCCTAGCTCATAGTACCCGAAAATCTATTCACTTATAAAAATCCAGATGGACTCTCCGTTGAAGATCAGCAAGATCAACCAACAGATCCATATAAAAGAGTCATGGACTCATCCGTTAAGGACTAGCAAGGTCAATCAACTAGATCCATGCCCGGGTTCAGAAAATAACTCTAACACCTTGTTCCATTTTCTTCCTCGATGCACGCGTGGGTATCTTTGGCAACCGAGAGCCCGAGCACCGTATGGTCAACACCCTCTAGGATCCTTCGCAGTCACCTAGCGCTTCACTCATAGGCCGCTTCCTTGGTTCCTCATCCACCGTACACCGGAAGCTCACCATTTAAATCAAATCGAGGATGGTCAAGACCTCGGCCAACCTTGCTACGTGAAACATCCTCCATTGACTCTCCATCAGCTGTTTGCAGCTTTATCACTTAGGTCTCCACGACCTCATTCACAAGATGGTCAAAATGCTTTCCCGCCATTCTTGACATAAAACAGTCATTTAAAAATAGGTTTCATAAATACAATTTCTAATGAACTCTTATCTTTCCACATCGTTCCACCTCATTTCTCGTTATTCCACATTCTTCTAAATTAATTCACTTTGCTTCATCCACATCCAATCATATGTATTCCCATTGTCCTTCATCCATTCTCATCCAATCACATCATATTACATCTCATCACATCTATCCACATCTCATCACATCTATCCACATCTATCCACATCTATCCACATCATATTACATCTCATCACATCTATCCACATCTATCCTCATCACATATCATCCATTCTCATCTACCCATATCCACATCACATCACATCACATCCATTCACATCTCATCTCATCCATTCACATATACCCGGTTCCACATCACATCACATCACATCCATTCACATCACATCTCATCCATTCACATCTATCCCGATCCACATCACATCCATTCACATCACATCTCACTTTTAGGACTTAGCAGTTATGTTCTATTCAAAAATGATCCAACAACAATTGTACATATGCCGATGCTCTTCTGCTTGAAATCAAGTTCTCTATGATGCGAGTGCAGGAAAAAGTTAAGGGTCATAAAGTGCTTTACTATTTACCGCCTAAAGTGCACAACATTATCTTGCATAACTTAGAGTTATAGAAAGCCAGTGAAATAATGTTTAACCCCCTGAAGTGTATGGCACTACTCGGTTGTTGTTGATGCAACTTGCCTTTCTAATGCATGTAACATTTGTTATCCCTTGCAACAATAGTACAGCTGTCCACTCTTGTAAACTGAGTAGATCATAATAAAAACAACTTTTTTTCCTTCCACCATACCATTACTTAAAGCCACTTGTAACCAATACTTAAACCCACTTTTAAATTAGTACTTACATCCACTTGAAAAGCTCTACTTTCATTCTCTTGTACACCATAGAAGACATAAATTACTTGTAAAACAGTACTTAAATCCACTTCAAAAGAACCACTTGTACACCATACATGACACCAAAAACTATCAAAATCATGGTGTTTGTATTACTATGTGATTGGATTACATCACGCTTTGTACATATATATAATTGCAAAACAAGCAATAAATCATGGGTTTTATCGCTAGCCTGCAAAAAGACTACGCCAAAATGCTCTGTTTTATGGTAATCTTCCTAAGGCTATGCTACGCTATAATAACAATAAAGACTATGCTGCAGCATATCATGAAGTGTTCCAAAGCTAAGAAAGGTTCTTCTCTTAAAGTGTATTGAGCAACTGTCACTTGTTTGGTAGGGCAGCTTCAAGAGTCTATCATCAACCTCCTCCCATGTGTGTGGCAAGGGATTGTCATACAGCTCCCACATAATGTCTTGCCCCTTAGGTGTCTTCCAGTCCTTGACTTCAAAGACGGTTTCCTTCAGTATTGTGCACGGACTAGAATAAGTGATTGCCTCCACAACTTGAGCATAATTGTATCTCTCTAAACAATATGAGTGGACAACACCCTCAAGTACGGCAGCACACATTTCATAAACTCATTATCATCACCCTGCCCTTCATAACTGCTGTGATATATACAAGTATGTTTTGGATTGAGCACTACTTTTTGAGCATTGTCGTCCACCACCAACAAAATGTTCCTTGGATGAAAAGAAATATGAAACTTAACTAGCACTACAAATGGCTTCAAGAAAAGTAGGCCCAAAGGACGACTCAGATGTGTGTGGCCTTTCATCTACGTGCAGTGCCCTTGCAAAAAAACAAACTTGAACTCAGCATTGCTAAACCCTTGCAAATTGTACTCTTTTTTTATAAGTTTGACAAGAGGCCACAAGTTGATATCTCTCATAGAGGACCAGATTGCAACCTCAAAGGTCTTCAACAATTTTGAAAGAAACAACATCAACCCTAGTCTAAAAGACACCACATGCCTTCCACATTTATAGACATGCCCTGTGTAAGAATCTAGTGCTCCACTATACCAACCCTTTAAAATCATGCCATTTACATAAAAAATCAACTACTTTCTTGGCATTATCATGTTTGGTGACTGACCTGTACAAAGACCATTTATACAAAATACAAATCAAAGTTTTATAAAATGAAGTTTTTAATTAGTGCACCGTGATGAGAAAAAATGCATCTTGATTGAAGGGGTCAAAAGAGTTATAGACTAGGAAGCATCCTACATGACACTTGTCATGAACCCAAATGGGTAGCAGACATGCCCACAGACTTTACAAAACAAGTCGTTAATGGGACCTAGTCTTTACTATAGAGGGCCTGGGTGGTTTCTTTTTGGGTGTCTTTGATGCACTAAATAGGTGACTTTTTTAACTTAAATGCCACACCATGAAACATGTGTTGGAGAGGCACGTTGTCCTCGTCCTGATCATCTTCACGCCCACTTGACTCTCTTGGGATCTCCTTCTCATTGTCATCTTCCTACTTGTCTTCAATCCCACTTGACTCTCTTACCATCTCCTTGTCGTTGTCTTTTGTCTCCTTGTCTACAATCCCACTTGACTCTCTTGGAATCTCCTTCTAATTCTCCTTTGACTCCTTGTCAAAAGTAGCACACATCATCTCCACTTCGCTGACTATAGTAGTTGTGTTGCTCGTTATAGATGCCTTAATATTTTGTTTCAAAACACCTTGCATAATGGCTTCATCTTACTCACCACTTGAAGGATTCAAGTCTATACTCTCTTCCACACATGCACTAAAGGATTCTTGCCGTGCTTCATCAGCACCATTTGAAGCTTCACCATTGATGCTTTGGCCTACCACTTGATTTGTTCCAAGTAAAATCTCTAGTTATAGCATTGGTTGCCCCCTCCTTGGCATAATGGTTTGAGATATTATCTACAACAGCATCCACATCAATAATCATGTCTTCATCAAGCTCATCCAATGCTTCCTCCTCATGTGGATTAGCAAAAACTTTATTTGGTATATTTTAAAGGGTATTTGCTAATGCTACCCTAGTTTCCGCCACTGCCTTTTTGCCATGAGCTGATTCAAAACAAGCACATAAGATAACTAGTTGCAATAACCATAGTATTAGAACTATCAGATTTAACATAACCCAGTCATATCGAATAAAAATAACACATACCTTGTGCTGAAAGTCCTTCCCTAGTACCCTTGGTTAGTGCTCCCCTATCAACCTCTTTGGTTGCCTTTGACTTCATTTTCGACTTGTACAGCAAAGATCGAACGGTTGCAGTCTTCTTTCATGATGGTTCCCTTGTGCTTTCATTGGATACTCCCCTTTTTACTTTTATACGAGACTTAAGGACAGGGGCTTCAGAGAACAATGGATATGGCATTGCAAGAGAAGATTAATGAATTTTTACTTTTCTTGTATAAGAGGGAAAGAGACCAACATCATTTAAATTTTAGAAAGAGTCGAACAACTAGAGCATTTGCATACCCATATTCACTCGCTCAACTTCCAAAATTTCCTTCTAGTAGATGGCTTCAGCAAACCAACAACAAGCAAAACGGAATGGCGAGGTTATAAGCGAGGAGGAGCAGAAGTTATGATTACCATGTAAGTGAGTTTTTATATGTATACAAGAAACCATAAGACATAGTCTTGTATAAGTTTTTGTTCTTGATACAATTTCATAATCTTCTTTTACTTATAGTATCACAAATTTTGTGCACTTTGGTCACGCGGTCATTGATTTTGAGTTGAGCGAATAAATAAGAAGAGAACAATATTTGATTGCGGTGTCAAAGCAAATTTCATGCAAGAAAGTCGTTCAAGTGCAAGCGATCTAAGTAGTGAAGTTGGCATGCTTGATTACTACGGAATGATACAAGACATTATCAAGGTTGGGTTTAGAAAGTTTTCTATGTTCATTTTTTATATGAAGTGCTTCAAGGTAGTGACTCAAGGACCACAAGCAACCATGTGCAAAGATAAGAGCGTATTTGTTCAAGTAGACTCCACAAAGATATGGACAAACTAAAGGGACACATTTATGCTACTACCAGAGCATTGTGAGCAGGTCATCTTTCAGGTGGACCCAAGAGATCATAGGTGGTTGTTTGTAATCCAAATTGATCCACACAGTAAACCAATATTTGAAGATATGGAAATATCAGATGAAGTAGTGGTTGAGGAACCCACTCACGACTCACACACAAGAAACAAATATTGATCCAGTTGAACAACTAGAAGAAGGATTCAATAAAGGTATAGTAATTCAATAATTACTAGCACTTGAACCAGAAGCAAACACAACAACTAATCCAGAATTGGAAGAAGAAATAAAAGAAAAACTTTCAACACAACCACCTGTAATGCTTGAAATAGAAGAAAAACTTTCAACACAACCACCTGTAATGCTTCAAATAGAAGAGGATGATATGGAGACTACACCAATTGATGAAGATGCAAATGGAGAGGTGTTTCTGGAAATAGATGTATTCAGAGCCATGGATCTAGCTGAGGATGAGAGGATCGATGATGAGTTATAACATCTTATTTCAATTTTATATACCAAGAAATACTTGGTTTTTGTCAATGTTTTCTTTTTTTACACACTTAATTTTTTTAAAGAAGTCCTAAAAAAATAATAAATAATTAGTTTTCAATGCTTATACCGATCCTTATTTTGACGTGCTTTTTGACGTTCATATTCACCGATTATTTTGGTGGTCATTTTGACGTTTATATCGACGACGTGGCCACCGTCGAAACTATGCGTCGAAAATGGGTCATCCTGTAGTAGTGTAACATGTCACGCTCTGAGTTTCCAACTCCCTACATGTCTATGCAAGTTATTGAGGATTGCATAGTTTTCTTATCATTTTAGGCCCAAGGCGGTATACTTTAGAAAGACAAACAAGGGTAACATGTCACGCACTAAGTTTCTAACTTCCAATTGGTTCAAAGAAATCATTTGCATCAACCTTGGGTTACAATCTTTTGCCAATGAGAATGACACACCACATCTTTGAGAAATAAATACAACAAAAACATAAATAGAAACCTTTTTAAAGCAACACTATAAAGTACAACCATTACAACAATGTCACATAAAGATAATCAAATACAATGACTTGAAGACCATCATTTACAATGGCTACATCAATGTCACTTGAAGACCATCAAATGCAATAACTTGAAGACCATCTTATACAGTGACTACAACAATGTCACTTGAAGACCATCAAATACAATGACTACCAAAACATCACTTGGAGATCAAGTGGTGTTGTCTAAAGACAACCTATCCTCTTATTTCTAACCCCAATGATTACAACTTGAAACATATCTCGATATACCAAAAGTTACTAGCATAATCTCAATTGCTAGTAGCATAATCTCTTGAGGTGGATGTTTCTAGATGAGATTTTGGGTCCTTGTGTGAATAATATTGTAAAGGTTTCTTAAACATACTTTTAAATTAATCAAAATATAAGGACAACTCTTAAATCTTTGGAAATCTCTTCTATATGTCGATGTTCATGAAGATTTATAGAGAGACTGGATGTCTCATCGGATTCGAAGAAAGGTGGCTTAGCTCTACTAAAGGTGGTACTAAGTTGAGGGGTTGATAATAAGGCTTGAGCTCTTTGCTCAGTACCAAGCTAATCAAGCTCAAGATGGTTGCTTACTACTAATTCTAAAGCTATGGATGATGTGAAAGGTCATCCGGCATAGCAAGTGTCCCCTCTAGCATTTGCACAACTTCCCTCATAGTTGGCTGAGCATTGGCATTTCTATGTAAGTATATGAAACCTACCTTGAGAATATGGGCAAGCTGGTTGTAATATTACTCTTGGATACACCACATCTTTAAGGTATTTGCTTGAATTCCCACAAGGGGAGATCCCATTTTCCTACCGAGGGTGTCAAGGAGTTACTCCTCCCACCTACAATATATATGAGTAGCATGCCATAGTTGTAAATGTCGACCTTAGCAATGATGGGGAGGTTGGAGACCCACTTAGGTGCCCAATACCCTCGTGTGCCTCTCACGGTAGAGACCTTGAGGATCTCGTTTTAGGCCAAGAGATAGGCGAGCCCAAAATCCGCTACTTTTGGGAAAAAGTAGCTATCCAATAGTTAGACAATATTAGATAATTTGGGAAAATCTCAAACTTTGGGAATCAACTTTTAAATATAGTTTTCATCATATCTAGAGCATATTACCTCCAAATTTGTAGGAGATTATAGATTTTGATTCTACTCTTAAATATCTTCCCAATGCTATGTCACATGAGGAGATTTTGACAAATCTTGGAGAGGTTCACCCTGATCCCATTTTTTAAATAAGAATGAGAATTTTTCCAAATTATCTAATGATTGTAAATTTATTTTGCAACAATTTGATGTCCTAGTGCAGGATGCAATCTAGGCATTCATTAGGGGGCATTTGAGCATAAAAAGGGCCCTGTAATAAAGATCCCTAATTTTAAGGAATTAAGACTAATTTTATTGAGGGTTAAGGAGACAAAGCTCATAATGATGCCTACCTAAAAGTAGGGGATCTCTCTAAATCTTGAACTAGGATTCTCTTTCTAGCTTTTAAAACCCCCTACTAAGATCACTGATACCCACAATTTCGTTCTTATTTACTCCATTTTAATAGTCATATTTGAAATTCCCCTCACATTAGGTTTCTTTCAATCATTACTATTATTAATCACGTTTCCTACCAACCTCTACAATAAGATTCTCTCTCTCTCTCTCTCTCTCTCTCTCTCTCTCTCTCTCTCTCTCTCTCTCTCTCTCTCTCTCCCTCCCTTTTTTCCAAGCTCTCTTCTCCTATTGCGAATACAATAGGACAGCCCTGAGTCTATCTCCCTCTCTCTCTTTATCTCTCTCTCTCTTCACAAATAGAGTAGCCCTATTGTGAATATAATATGATAGCCTTGAGTCACTTCAGATTAGTCTCTTCCATTTTGTTTATGAGAGAAATTCTGGTTTCAACAAGAGTGCAGAAGGTGGACTTGCATATTCACATATTGAATGAATATGCACCACCAATCAAGAAAGAGCATCTGAATGCACATGAGAAGCATGCAAGAAGACAACAGGGTTGAACTAATGTGGATTTTTGGATTGATGGATATTTATATCCTAATGATCCTTCTTCGCTTGTCCTCTAACCTTCAATGATCTCCCTTTATTTATTCAGTTTGTTGGAGAGGGTGAGAATGGGCTGCTTGGATATTCTAGAAGGTTAAGCATGAGCGATGCATGGAGAATCCAATTCCTCCACTCACAAATACAAAGCTTACAAAGAACTTTGAGTAGTACACAACATGCACTACTACAAGATGCACAAAATAATATTGTGGAGCTAGAGAAAAGAGACAAAGAGAAAGAGGCTCGCATTACGAAGCTACAAGATACAATCTCTCACATGAAGAGCACCCCCATGGGAGCAAGAGAGCGAAAGAGGACAATCAATAACATTCAAAAACTTGTAGTTGGTGGTGGTGCTCACAAGCGAAGAATCCATGCAACAAGGATTGTTTTTTATTTTTTATTAAGGAATTTTTAATTGTTGTGGTTGTTATAAGCAATAGATTAAGTTTTTTTTTGGTAATCTTTATTGGTTTGTGATAGGAACTTTTTGAAAGAAGCATGTGGTGATAATAGTCCTCAAGATTTTGGAGAAATATTACGTAGTTGTGTGAGGAGGCGTGACATTCTTTCCATTATTCGAGACCCACGCCACAAGAAGATATGATAGGTACTTGTTGCAAATGAGATAATGGATGGCATTACCAATCTTCTAAGCATTGAGGAGGTTTAGAATGCATGTGATGAGGTGGGCCATAGCACAAAAGGATAACAAGCCCTCCATCAATTGCTAAAAAATACGCTCCGCAAACAAGGCATCATAAGGAATATTTTTCCTATCCCCAAAAAGATAATATTAGCAAAGAGGACATGCAATGATGATGTGCAATGCAAAATTGGAGAGTACTATTGCATCAATGATACATTAACCATTGGAGCTTGGGGAAAAAATGAAGCATAAATGGTAAGATTATGTATCCCTATAATGAGTTCAACAACATATTTGTTGATCTACAACGTCTTCAGAGAGCTATGATCTTATTCTATGGACTGCCTAAACAATGTAAGTAATTTTTTACATTCTTTTCGAGCTTAAAAAAATCTTTCAAGTACTAAAACTTAACTACTTTCGTTTGTCATACAAGGTGACATGGTAAGTTTTGTGTTGAAAGTGGATGAGTGTCAGATTGTAAAAGGTAGGATGTTAGAACGAATGAGTATCACACTTATGAATGAGGCAATGGCATATGCAAAGAGTGAGATCAACATGACTGAGGAGACTAAGTTACCTTTGGAAAGTTCTAATGAAAACCCACACAATCAAACGAGCAATAGGGAGAGAGTTTGCAAGTTAATGTCTAATCTGAGAGAGAGATATGGTGGCCTGGGGCATTTGAAGTACATCGAAGGAGACACATGAAGTGCTGGCTTGGATGTTTGATAGGATACCATGGATTACCAATGTCATTAAAGCATAAATTCAAGGGAAAAAATTAGAAGTGGAGGGTAAGGGCACTTATACAATAGATTGGCATTTAGGAGGTGACTTGAAGACAATAAAGTGTCTTCTTGGGTGTCCACAAGGTGTTAACACCCCAAATCCTTGTCCATGGTGCATGAGAATGACATATAGTGGATGATAATCTTGGCAATTGGGTTGGTGGTGTCTTGTCTACTAACATGCTAACTGAGCCAAATAGGCATTTAAGAGACCCGAATGGAATCCTGTAATTCCATTCGAACTCAAGAATGTCCACTTTTGTACTTTGCATGCATTCATGCGTGTGTTTGATCGTCTACTCAAGTGTCACGTTGATTATGCACTTACTATGCAAGGCAAGGAAAGACAACATGAAGCTCTTCAAAAAGTAGAAAAACTACTGAACTCAATTGGATGCCATGGTGGCAATGTGTAGATTATTGTTAACAAGAAGACCTCTGGCATTAATCATGAAGTGGCCCAACAGGTGTCAATGAGTGGATATAAGGCAAGACATTTTCTAGAGAGGCCAGAAAAGGTAAAGAACTCAAAGTCTTGAGACTTGTGGAAGAATTTGTGAAAATGCACAACATTTGACTGCACCAATCCAAGCCTTGTAGTTCTACGTGAGAAAGTTTGGTCAGACTTCAATAAGATGGTTAAATTAATGAGAAAAAGCAGGACGACTGTAGAGAAGTGCCAAAACTTTCAAGAAGAGTTTCAAAATTTTACAAAAGCCATGGTCGATACATGGGGTGATACCAACATTACGCATTACATGGTAAATGGGTTTCTTTCTACTCATCAATTTGAAATGATTATAAGATATAAAGTATAGCTTCTGAATTGGTCATGTTTTCTTTTACAACACATTTTGTATGCACATGGTGCATACTTCATGAATGAATATGGTTCTCTTGACATGTGGAGCACCCAAGGAATGGAAAATTCTCACTAATGAGCTAGAGGAATATATTTCAAAAACACCTGACATGCAGGAGGAAAGACTCATACAAATTACCTCAAAGAAATGTTCAATTGGTTCTACAGATATACTTTAAAGCAAAAACTATCAAAGGAAAAGGCTCGTATGAGTGATTTAGCAAAGGCAACACGAAATCAAGCCAAAATGAGGAGATCACTGAAGTGGAAAGCTAGAACAGGACCAACACGTCATGCGGCATGGAGATCATCTCAAGAAGACGAGAAGGAAGAATTTGGATTTAGTGTATCGAAATTTCGTATGCAAAATTTATAACATTTTGAAGTGTTGTAAACATTTTTGCTTAATACAAACTTGTAATTAAAACTTGTTCGTATCATTTCATTACATAAAAGATATAACAAAATATTTACAATGACAAGATAATTAACTGCTCTTGAGTCTCTTCTGTACTTGCTCTTCCTCTTCACTAGGCATTCTTTCTCTATAACGCAAAAACTTTGCGACTATAACCCTTCAGTGCATTTACATCTTCTAGTCCAGCACCTAGAGCAGAGCTAGCTCTGTGAGATCCTTGCCCCCTCTACGCATTGAACTTTGGAGTGATGACAGTGGAAGTAGAAACCTTGCCCACGAATGTCCGGACAAAAGACTAATCCGGCGGTTCTTCCAAGAAAGCATAGGCGGTTCTTCCAAGAAAGCATAGGCGATTCCTCCAAGAAAATCTTCTAACGTAGTCAAGGGCCTTATCTATCCTTTGTATTCCGACCAAACCCACGGGTCACATGGCCGAATCAAGGAGGAACTTGCACTTGGTTCATAAAAATCATCGCTTTTTTCCCCTTAAGAAAGGCACAACCGTTGATTCTTTCCCATAGAACAAGAATCTTTCTGGGACTTACTTTAACTACCGTAACTTAATCTTAACTGAACTTGGTTGTAGGAATCCACCGATCTAGCTGGCCCATGGCCCAACCACTGTATTGGTGGGATTCCTTTTTATAAAAATTTTGTTGTGTTTTGTCTCGGGTACCAGGGAAAGAGTTCCCATGCCCCCTGGCACTCATGCAAAATACAAAATAGACACACCGCTTACGCACCCAATATGAAATTGCCTTTTCTTAGATTCACTATCTTCAAACAAAATTAGAATGAAACCACAGTGTTCCCATCAAAATCCTCAAAATTCCAGTTCCATTATTTTACAATCAAATTGTCATCCAGACTCTTCGTTGAAGACCAGCTAGTCAACCAACGAGATCCAATTTTAAGTTTCTAGTTCACTTAATAATTTCTCGCCAATCCATGAATATCTTCCTCGACATACGCATGGGTGTCCTAGCAGCCCCGTGAGCCCTCACATTGCCCGGTAAGAACCCTCTAGGATCCTCCTTAGGTGTCCTAGTGCTTCACTCAGGGACCACTTCGTCGGCCCTCGACCATCGTTACCGAAAGCACACCATTTTAAACCATACCAAGGCTGGTCAAGACCTTGGTAGATTTTGCTATGGGAGACGTCCTTTGATGACTCCCCGCCAGTTGTTGTGCAACATAACTCTCCTTCGATTAAGCCATAAGCCAAATGCTTCCTCCAACATTCTAGTGTAAGATAGTCCTTTACAAAAACAGAGTTTCTATGCAAGTAAGAATTTCCCATTGAGTTGATTTTTCAAGACTCTTTTTCTCAAAACCCAGAATTTCTCAATGAAAATCACGAATTTCGTATCTCGGTGATCCACTCATCAATTACAACGAATTTCTAACCTATTTCTCGACGATTTTGGGTCTTAGGGAAAACTTCTCTAAGTCACTCGGTTATCCATTCTTCGTACTGAAGAAATGGGAACGGTCATAAGACTTGGTTTAATTTCTGATTCAAGAGATGGGCAGGCATCTTACTGATCCGCCTTTATCATGTGGTCATGGTCTAGCCCTGAACTACTCGGAATTAATCCTAGATTTATTTCCTAAAGATTTTTCTCCATTTATCTGATAAATTAACTGTGATTTCTAATCATAAGGGTAAAAATAAAAAATTATGAAAATTCTTTCTTTCTTGGGCATAATAGAACTTTAAATAATTCTATTCGTAAATAATGGAACTTAGCAAGGATATTTCTTTTTCCAATGATCCTTTTTGTAAATATATATACATCATTTATTTAAAATGTTCACATAGAATTATACTAAAATTTTCTTTTTTCTATTTCAACCTCGGCATTAACATGCCCTAAATTATCTATGTGAAATATGGTGAAACATTCTCTTTTGTTAAAAATTTTAATTTATGCATTTTCTTAATTAAAAGTACCATAAAATATCCTCCTTTTGATAAATAAATAAAAATACCCATGTATATACATACCATGAATATACTTATTTTGAAATATGACAATTATTCCTCTTTTGATATTTAAAATGTTTGTACATAAATATCATGAAAATTCCTCTTTTGCATGCACATATAAAAATAATTATAACAAAAATTCCTCTTTTCTCCATTTAAATATTTATGCATAAATACTATAAAAGTATTTTAAAAAAATGTAACAAAATCCTTCTTTTAGCATTAAAATGCTTATGCATAGAATATGCAGAGAATTTCTCTTTTTGCATCTTAATTTTTATGCATGCAAATATAAAAATAATTATAACAAAAATTTCTCTTTTCTCCATTTAAACATTTATGCGTAAATACTATAAAAGTATTTTCAAAAAATGTAACAAAATCCTTCTTTTAGCATTAAAATGCTTATTCTTGCATAGAATTAAATTCAATTATTTTTTTTTCATAGCTTTGCTGCATTTTTTGAGAATACTAAAAAAATATTCCATTATCATTCCCATATGAAAATAATTACAAAAATGTTAGCATAAACTCTTTTTTAACTTAAAATGAATAATTATGAATTTTCTAATCATAAAACAAGCTTGAATGAATTAATCCTCATTTTAATTAGAATAAAAATGCTTAATCTCTACCTCTAGCTTGTTAAGCCTAGAGTTTTGGTTAAGAAAATGAGATTAATACTAAGATCCATCCTTCCAAGAAGGATTCAACCATAAAGATGAGTAATCTTTCTAAAAGAGAGATTTACTAATCAGAAATATTATATTTAGGTATAAAAGATTAGCATTAAACCATTTAAACCATTTAAACAATATGAATCACTAGAAGCTTGGTTTTAAGAAAAAACCATTGATCAAAATGCTTCCCAAGAATTAGAGAGGTTGGGAAGAAGATTACCGTTTGAAAAAGATAAAAAAACACCATTGATTTAGGCTTACCCTTGGTTTTTGGCTTGATTCTTTAGAGAGAAGTGAAGCCCACAAGAGAAAGCTTGGCCACCAAGATGTAGAGGGTAATCTCCAAGAGAGGATGAAGATTAATGAAGCTCCAAATCTTCCCAAGAAGATGCAAAATAGAGGGATAATAAAATTACACTAATTTGAAGATTATAATGGCATGTAAATACACAAAGATGAAAATAAAAAGGAATTAGGGTCTATTTAAAGGTGAGGGAGGCCACCAACCAAGTCCAACTGGGATCTAGAGGCTTCCAACTTCAGTTTGATCTATTTTGGACACGTTTTGGACCAGTTTGGCTCACTTTTTGATCCAGTTTAAAAGAGGAGAGATGAATTATCTCAATTTTTTTGAATTAAAAATGTGGAGTAATGATGTGAAATAGGCGCCTTCTTCATGAGCCCCCTCCCTCCTTACTAAGGTGTCAGAAATTTATTTTTTTGCTAACAAACCTCATTTTTTTACTAATAAACCGAGTACTTAGTCAACTCTTCATCTTATGTGAGAATTTACTCATTTTTGGGGGATTTTCTTTTATTCTTTGCATTTTTCTTATTGAAACACTTGGATTAATCCTATTGGCCCTTTAGAACACTCTTTGGACCTTAATTAAAATTTTTTAAAAATGTGGATCCTTAGGCTAAGGTGTCTAATACACGTATTCAATTAATTTCTAATGCATATTTGAAAACCCTTTTTGAACTTTTATTTAAGGAAAATTAATCTTAAATAAAAGAGATAACTTTATATCAAAAAATATCTCAAAACTATATTATCTCTCTCTAGAATATTTTCTCTCTCTAGACCAAAAACAAGGAAAACAATGTTTTCTTGCATTTTGAAATAGGGGATGATTACAGGGGATTGAGAGGAGAGCTTATACATCTTTTAGGGTTGAGGAGGAGCCTTACACTAGCATAATAGAGGAAGTATCCGATTTTGGAAGGCCAAAATCATGTACCGTATCCAAAGATACGAATAGCAGTACACTTCTCTATCAGCATGACCTTATGTGTATTGTAAGAGATAAAGAAATAGCCCATATATCTAGATAGTGCCTTGAGTGTGAGAAGAAAAATTTTAGCATCACTAGAATATTTGTTGTGGTAGAAAATAAATATTTCTTTGTCAATAGATGGGATGTAGTGTGCAAGAGCAGCATCTTGGCCAAATCTTGCACAGGTAGCACCTCCACGTCCAAGGAAACCATCGACATCATCAAGCTCAATCTACAATAAACAAAGAATAAGCTTTCACATAAATTCAATCAATACTAAAACATAAATTCACTCAAGAACATATAAATTACCTTCTGGTTCCCATCCTCTTCCAACTTCGATGCATCCCAAAGGTTGATGGAGCCTTCTTCATTTCCTTGATCAAGGGTGGACAAGGTTTCAGTAATTCCTAACTCCTCTTGAAGATTTTGAAATTGTAGCTTTGTGGGAAGAGAAGATTCAGTTTCCTTGGCTTTTTCAAAGCACAATGACATGGCTCTAGGGGCTTTAATGAAGTTCTCTGTGACTTCAGTGTCCAATTTCAAAAACTCCTCTTTATGTTCATTTTCCACATCCTGTAAACCCCTGGCAGCTCTACAACCATATGCTATAATTGCAAGGCAATAATCCTCCCTTAAGTTATAAAGCTTTTGTATGTGGGAGAGAAGAATAAAATTCTTGCCAAATAAGAAAGGAGGGCAGCCCAAGGAGGATAAAGTTTGATTTCAAGTGTTCTCCATGCACAGATGATTCCTCATCAATTTTAGTGGATGCCTTAAAATCTGCCAAAACCTGTGCTTAGAAGCTTCTCCTCATCACCAGAAACTAGGTCCATAACTTCATCACCAAATTCAATCTCTATGACAAATGAAGTTTGTGCAACCTTTTGACCCTTCTGAACTTCCAGTTCATCCTTTGTGTAGTCCTCTTTGTCTACATGAAGAAAAAGATAAGCCACAAATCCAAAGTAGTAGTAGTCAAGAACTTTTCACTTTTTCTTGTGAAGAGGACAGTGTTCAAGACATATCTTTATCCTCTTATCTTCTGAATAGGCATCCCACCTGCCGGACATGCTCTTCTTTTCAGATGAGGATAGGGCAAAGCTAGACATGTGAACACATTGTGATGATCCCTCATTTATAATATTTGTACTAACAAATTTACTATATGCCTCCCACTCTTTCTCTAACATGGAGCTTCCCATGTCCTTAACTATTTGTTCTAAATTAAAGGGCATATTAAATATAAGCTCAACATCTGAAAGACGCTCATCATGTCCATCTCTCCTTAATAAATCAAATAGGTTCTCATTGGCACTAGGCTCATCTTTTACCTCTTCAAGTGCCTCTAATCTTCCAAAGGATCATAGGAGTGAACCACCTGCTCCATGCTAGCCACGACACGATAACAAATAACTAGTAAGAAGTAGAATTGCCTATCGCATGGTGAACTGCAGATGCAAAGGAAGCCAATCCAGGCACGAGGACGAAGAAACAACTATAAAACAAACCCTCTTATCACACGGTGAACAGAACTATAGAGCGCGTGTGGAAGGGACAAAGGACAAAAATAAATAAATAAATAAATTTAAATTTAGGGCTGACGTCATACATGTACGACGGAAGTGTAGGGCTGATGTCAACAAATTGTGTCGTTGTGTCACGTGTAGGACTGACATCATCACAAGAGTGCCACGTGTAGGGTTGACATCATCATCGGAGTGACACATGTAGGGCTGACATCACCGTCCTCCACATGGTGCGGTGCCCTAGCTCACCGCAAGATGCAAACTACTGCAACATCAAAGTAGAAGCCCATGCACAGCATTCATGTGCCAGCAAGCGCAAACCAAGCCAACCACATCAACAGATCTCAGACCCAATGATGTACTTGTAGATATTGCTTACTTTGTCTACATGTTTTCACCAAGATCATCGTATGGGTCTATGGCCATAATCGCTCTCCATTTTTGACCTTTCGATCAAAGGGGGGGAGTTCATCATTATCGCTCGAAAGATGGACACCTGTGATACTGCCTTTCAATACCATTCCAACTTCATTTCAGGAAGCTGAATTGTGTCCCCCCAACAAACGAGCTCATGTATCCGGTGTATTGAGAAGAAAACATCAACGTGGTAGACATCGTATTCAATTTGATAAAAGACCACGTATTTGGTGCCCACATTGCTGCACAAAAACATTGTTGGTAGACCCCCTTTCTACCCTCTCTTGTCACACTTGCCATGGTTTATTGCCTTTAACTGAAAGACATGCTCCCATCGGTGTTGAAGGCATCCTCATAAACAAGTATGTGCTATTATGCGATGGATTACAAAGCTTGCAATGTAAGATCATGTCTTGTTTGTATGGTGATTGTAAGGATGAGGAGAGACACTTAAGGTTATATATATATTTCATGGTATATATATATTTCACAATTAAGGTTAATAGGACAAGAGAAAATCTCACATGTCTGGAATATCCCTCTTTAATGCGCCATTCAATCCCTTGAATGCGTTTCTCCTTGTTCTCCATGTATTGTTCCATGCCCTTGGCAACAAATCCCTCGATGAATGCTTCCTTTTGCATGTTATAGGCTCTCTTAGACAAGTTGGTAGGAGCTTTCTTTTCCCAAGCATCTTCAGCCAAAAGTCTTTGTTTCTTTTCATTATTTTTCATGTTGATTTGAAATTTACGTTTTGCATCTAGAAACCTTGTCTGTGATTGCTTTGCAGCACTCTTTGAAGCTCCTTGCATTCCACCACCCAAGGGGCGTCCTGTCTTTTGAAGTGGGATATCCACCTCTAAGCCATGGTCGACTTTCAAGTGGCGAATCATATGAATTCTCTTGATATAGTTCGTGTTCCATCTAGGACACGTATCTGAGACTCGACATTGCTGAGCAAGTTTCCCAGAAGGAAGAATTATCTCCTCATAAGGAGGGTTTGCAAGTGGCATCTAATAGCAATGAGTACCAAAGAACCATCAATATAAAGAGGTGACATACACAAATTGGTACCACATACTTTTAGCAAAAAGAAAGACTACAAGAAGTAGTGCACAAGGGTTAAACTAGGTTGAAGCTTTAATTGTGTCATGTATGCATGATTACATATTACTAAAACACATGCATGACAAGAAGACATTAATCATGGCAATAAGTGAACCCAAGCATGGCTATAAGCATGCATGCAATAAGCACCATCGTTAAAAGAAGGCTGATTTTCAAACTGGGTCTGTCTGTATAGTAAACTAGGGATAAACTAGGTCTGTGTACTAAACTACCCAAAAGCTGTAAGTGTGTCATGCATGCATGAACACATACTACTGCATGCATTAAGCATAGCAACAAGCACCCTATTATGTCTCCAAACAAATTTAAAAAAAACGTCAAGCTACTATGTCTCCAAAGAAATTAAAAAAAAAACGTCAAGGAAGAATGCAAGAAGAAGGCACCGTGTGATATAGCGTTTGATTACTCGGGCTGAGGGAGGGAGGACGTGCACGTCAGTCGTTGTATCACCGCCGGCACTTGGACTTCTGACGGAGGATGTTACAGCCGACTTGCAGGTATGGCGGACGTGCAGGTCGTCGTTCGAGGGTTCCTTGTGGATTGGGGCGGCTGCAGGATAGCGACAGAATAGCGACTAGGTCTTAGCGGTGTTATCCGACGGCCACGAATCGCGCGCTCATCTCAGACGTCGGATCCTTTTTCTCCCAGTTTACCTGCGCTCATCCTAGTTTAGTTTTTTCGCGCATGTGATCCGACGGCTGATGATCGCGCGCTCATCTCAGCCATCGATCCCACCTGAGGCGCCTCTTAAAGACACCGTGCGATATAGCGACGAGGCCCATAGCATTGTTATAGCAGACGAGTTGACGGACATGTTGGCAGAAAATTGCTCCTCCTTTGCGCACACTATCCGCAGCACTTCATAGACTATTGAATGCAAAATAATTCAACATTCATCCCACTCAAAATAATTCAAAAAAGAAATCGTCGTTTGTAACAAATTGTTCTGTGAAAGCACAATTCCAAATGGGGCTGTGAAACTTCATGGTGTCTCCTAGCCAGCCGCCTTGGTCTCCAGAGAGACGACCTTGCATTTTTTTCGAGTTGGTAGTGGGAACTTGTGAGCCTCAATTTCAGTCACATGCTTCCTTTTCCTTGATATTCGAACACTCGATGAATGGTTTGGCACGTTGAAGTGTATTTTCAAAGCTGTCATCAATACGTAGCAAATTGTCACACACTTTTTCCTTGTAAACCAGAATGTATTTACTTCAAAGATGAAAGCAATTGGTTTGAAGGGCTTTCTAAATGTGGTTCCAAAATTGGATGCTCCTCCACATAAATAAGCATGTCAATTTTTTGGCCATCCTCTTGGCTTCAAAGTAGTAATTTATCAACCTAATGGCTATGCACAATTGGAAAGTTACTTGCCATAACAATGGCCTCATTGATGCAATTCCTAGCACATTGCAAAGCCATGTCTGCACAATTTAGATCAAACCAAGTTAAGACAAAAATTGTACTCTGTTGGTTGTAAAGCATTGCACAAAACTAGATTGTACCACTCCGTTTTGGAATGGCCCTTTGGGTAGCATCGACTACATCATCAATGGGAAGGTCATGCAGTGGTTGGCTCCATTAAATGTATAAAGATGTTCTTGAAGATCTGCACATTGCAGTTGTACACAACAATTCATAATGCATGCCAAACATCAAATGTAGGTATAATTCATGATAATAAAGGAGTCATGCCTTCGTATGCGGCACTGTACATGTGCATACTCTTGGAAACAAGAGTAGTGAGGTCGATACCACTTAAGATCATTACCTTCAACCGATGCTTACACATATTGCCACATAAAGTGCCAAATCACAATTATAGCAAGCCCACTCGCAATCTGCATTGCATATAATGTACGCAATCTGCATTGCGTACAGTGTACCAAAGCTTCTTATTGCTACTACACTTGACCTTTGCTAAAGTGTAGTCATCATCATCTGCCATAAACCTCACAAATGTGTCAAGAATCTTTTTGGCCAACATCCAAGAAGATTGTACTACTTTTTGGACGTTGAATTTTTTCGAAAGCCAGCTTCCTTTAATGCCTCTTGGTACTAGTAATAGCGCGGGGGGGGGGGGGTGAGGGGGAATTTTTGGCGAGCATATTTTCCAGCAAGTGATTCCTCCAAAATGGCAAGCGCTTTTTTTTCTCTCTACTCTCACTCCCTCACTCTCGCACTCTCTCCCTAGGACCCTCTTTCATTCTCTCTCTCGATCTCACTCTTACATCCATGCTTTCCCTCTCTCTTTAAACCCCTTGTCTTATTTTCTATCTCTTTACACCCCTATGCTAACTCCTTATCTCTTCCTGCAACTTAAAATTACTATACAAGGTACAAGATGCACACCCCCTCCCCTCTCTCTCTCCCTCTCTCGATGCATAAAACAATTACAATAGATTATGTCATGCAAATTACAATTGATGATTCAAAATATCAATTTAAACCCTCAATATAAAACAATTATAATAGACAGTGTCATGCAAACTACAATTGATGATTCAAAATATCAATATAAACCAGGCTCCATTACTAGAGTCTCATTCAACAATGTCAAAAGAATATGCCATGAGAATCGTAGTTCAAAAGTAGATGCCATGAGAATATAGTTTAAAATAACAAAATAAAACCTCAATTCCTAGAGTCATTCATAAATAACAAAAGAAGATGTCATGAGAATTGTAGTGCAAAATAAAACCTCCATTCCTAGAGTCATTCAAGTATGTGCAGGCATACTCGAGCTCTTGATTCTATTATGTGGCCCTTGAGAAGGAAGGGGTTGTGATGGTTCTATCCAATTCGGAGAATATGTCGGGATTGGCATAAAACGTGGAGGAACATGGTAAGGAAATGGTGCATTAGATGGCAGTGAATAAAATGGAGGTGGCATAGATGGGGAGGGATGTGCATATGGCCTAAGACCTTAATTCCATGGTGGCAAAGGTCGCAAAGTTGCCATCATCGATTCCACTTGTGCCCTTTACGATGCCACTTATGAATTTACTGTCACCGAGGTCTTCAGGTATGTCTTTAAGCCCTCCCAACTCAATTTCATGGCATAGCAAATCATCCTCAATGCTTATACAATGCTGGAGCATCTACTTGCATGCCTATGCCATGTTACCTGTCCCTGCAGAGCAATCAAGAACTAGGTCCCCCTCCCCATGGTGAAAGTTCCAAGAAAACACTTGCAAAGTGAAAAAAATTAGATACATTCCCTACCATCTTGAACATGATTTCACAAATTCAAATTATAAAAAAGCTCTTTGTTGTTTCATACCTTGCAATAACCATTGGTCTCTCAGCTGGACCTCGTAGAGGCTTACGGTCCCTACCCATTATTAGATTGGGTTCTTTCCTGTTGCAATATTCACACTCTGAAAACAGCAATGGAATGTGGCCCAAAACCTTTCCCATCCACTGCATCATTTCCATTCTCTCGGATATATGTTGGGCTATATCTACTTGGTGGATTGCATACAAACACTCCAACAGGTATAATAGGCACCTACCCCATAATTACAAGTTAGACATTTTTGTTCAAACCATTGATTAAACTATTATATACTTATATGTAAACATAGTTTTTGTAGGTCACCTCCTTACTTCCATCATCATCAATCTGATGGTGGTAAGCTCCTTGCATCTCTAGATATGATGTCAGTTGGAGAGAGATTGTGAAATTTCGCGACCTCCACAATGTTGGAAGATGATTAGGATTGCTTTTGCTCTACGACAAATGTCCCGTTATCTTTTAAAAACTAATTGGCTCTAACACACATGCTGCAACCACAAGCTCCTTCATCCAAGCATTCTATCTAGGCCCAATGGGATAATCCAGATCCATAATCAATGATGGGAAATATGCCCACACTAAAGAGCATCCCTGAACTGCCAAGGCCGAATAAACAATACTCCCATACTTGTTGAGACCCCCAACAAACCTTGCCATATGTGTGGTGCTCCTACAAACAATCATGAAATGTCAAGATCAACTGTTATCAATTTCACAAGACACAAGATCAACCGTTATCAATTTCACAAGACACAAAGAAATGATCTATTTGTTTGAATAATTGATACACTCACAATGAACTAGATCCTCCAAGAATTATGTCGACCACATAACTATGCTTTCTTCTATCACCATATGTCGTGGATGAAAATCTCGAGATGCTATTTTAAATCAAAATAGAATATTAAAAATCCAAGAAAAGAGCATTGCATGAAACTTACCCCATGATTAAAATATTCTTAGAAAGAGAATGACTTACTAGGTGGAGGACTAGCAGAACTAGCTGTATTCCTATTGCAGTGTGATGCTGCTCGAGATCTCAATTGTCTTTTTGTTGAATGCCTAGAATCGGAGTGCACTTCATCTCCCTTCGAGTCTGATGGGCCAAATTCTAATGGAGACTCCTCTCTCTCTTCTTCACTGCTTGACTCCCCTTTTTGGCCTTTCCCCTTATTCTTTTGAGTTTTTTCCTTTTTTGTTGGAGGTCTCTTACCCTTTTGGAGCTTTTCGGGTGCTTGCTCTTTGCCTTTGCCTTTGCCTTGTGGTACACGTGCTTTTGCTTTATCTTTGAAGCTTTTACTTCCATGAAGCCCTATGCCAATACTTATCATTATTATATGATGCCAATATGCATTGTTGTAAAGAAATGAATACTACTTCACTTACTTGTCCACAAATCTTTCTCTTTGGGTGGATATGTGTTGTTTTCATATTCCAGCCACCATGGGCACAATTCCCATTCCTCTATCCCTGTGAGATCTTCAATCCAAATTTCAGGATAAATGCTTGTCTCTTCCACCTCACTAGTGACTTATTCTTTGGCTGGAAAGGGACATCAAATTTCTATTTAAATGTTAGCCACCACCAATTCGAACATATGTCAGCATAAGTATAATGTATACATATTCAAATTACTAATGTATGTTTGTTTCATACCTATATAAAACTCGTTTTGTATGGGTGACATCGTGTGGCATAGCATCTGCTAAATAAGAAGGCTTCATAGTAGAATGCTTGTCTCTTCCACCTCACTAGTGACTTATTCTTTGGCTGGATGGTGGAGGGAAGGGACATCAAATTGCTATTTAAATGTTAGCCACCACCAATTCGAACATATGTCAGCATAAGTATAATGTATACATATTCAAATTACTAATGTATGTTTGTTTCATACCTATATAAAACTCGTTTTGTATGGGTGACATCGTGTGGCATAGCATCTGCTAAATAAGAAGGCTTCATAGTAGAAAGCCATGATCCAAACGCATGTGCAAAATGCTTATTTTTGCACTCATTGAGGTAAGTCAAGAATGGTTTAGCTCGAAGATCCAATGCATCCTCATGAGCCTTTTGAAACTCTGCTGACTCACACTCAATACCAAATCAATATCTCCAACGTTTTTTGTTTCAAGCAATACCAATAAACAAATTCACACAAGAAAGATTGAGATGTATGGTCACTATGATCATAACCCGCATCTATCATTGCTTGTTTTCCACCCACAATTACTTGTACAATCTTTGCCTTCCTGATGTAATTAAAATAAAATTACATTAGGAAGGCAAAGAGAGATATCAAGGTTGTGTGCAAGAGAGATATATGCATGTTCTTTCAACCTTATACATTGGACACTTACTTTCTCTCAGAGGCAAGATAGAGTGCCCCAAAACTTGTAACTTATCCATCGTCAATTGTTGGCCTTTCACATTCCAATCTTGGTATTTGAAAATTACATCAAAGAATCCCTTTCCATTAGCAGGATTGGAAATGGCCACCCAAGAGATACCCCCTTTTGGTGAAGACCTTTTCTATATCCTTCAAATGCGTTTGGTATGCCTTCTCCTCTTCTTTTGTGTGATCGTCTCCACTAGGCAATTGATGTGTCCTCACGTTTAACGTTGTTTTGAACTCCTCCTATTTCACTCAAGCATGAAATCTCCATATATTAAGATGTGAAGTTTAAAAAGTAAAGCAATTGCTACAAATAGGCAAGAAAAAATAGCATACCTGGAATACAAATTGGCACAACAATGTCATGGGCACCTTGTACCATCTTGATCTTGGCTTGTGCTTATCATGTGCCGTAATGAGTTTAGCCCATTTTTGCTCCTCATTTGTGAGCTTATCGCATAAGGTGGTTGGGTTGGCAATCCCAAACCTTTGCATTAAAAATACATCATGGGCCATCGTTTGAGGCATATGCAGCACGCATGTCACTCTGCTTAAAGTACCTCACAAGGTCAAAGACGTGCTACACTATAAAATATATGCAATAAATTTAGATCAATTCACGAAGTCACTTGTTTAGGTTTGCTAGGTACATTAATAGCTCAGCCTCCTCTTCCCTGGTTGAAGGTGATGACAAGACAATGAACTAATGGATATCTTTTGGGGAATTTATCCCACTCTACAATCAAAGGCAAGATCAAACCCACATAGGTAATGGAAAAAAAAAGTTACTTTTAAATATTGCATTATTCCATTCAAACACCCTGTCGTTTCCATCCCATACGATAAGTTTCTTGTTATGAAGGTGTTTCCACCTTTGTAAATCAATCGTCTACAAACTACAGAAACACATAACATAATTGTCGTGTAAAAACCATAAAATAAAATAGCATCAATAAAATAAAGATAAGGAGATGCATACCGGCACATTGAAACGATGGGACTGATTTGTCCAAAATCCATTAGCCCATTTTGCTTCTCGAGCGTTAAATTCCACTGGTTGTTCTCCTGAAAAACTCTATAACACAATAAATTCACCCTATGTAGGCACATACCCATGTTGATCAAAACTCTCCTCGAGCTCTCTTAGATGATTATCCATGTCCTTATAGCTGGGTTCACAAAAAAGCCTACATAATGGTACCCCTGTAAGCCTTTCTTCATTGTCCACAAAATGCTTAGAGAACCAATCTGGCAATAGTTCTGTAGTCAACAATTGGCCAAACTCATCTAGCAAAGAAGGCACATCTTCTGTTGGTGGGTCTTCACACGAACTAGCCTTTTCCTAGAGCTTTGGGGGGTCAACATGACTATCCACTTACGGGTGTGACTACTACTGCAGAGGATTCCTCACTCACACAAGGCACTTTGGTGCTTTTGGATCCTTCTAGTTGAGAGAGATTCACCACATCATGTTGTATGAGCCTTCTTAGAAAACGAGTTTTAGGAGCCATCTTCTACCCTCATGTAAAGGCTAATCTGAAGGCACAACACACACAACAACACTTCTTAGGCTCTTAAAAGACATAACACCATGATGATCAAAAAAATAAATACGAAGGAAGGGAGGGAGAGAGAGAGAGAGAGAGAGAGAGAGAGAGAGAGAGAGAGAGGCAAGGGGGAGGGTTTGGAAAGGAGGCTACAATGGAATGAAGTAGTTTATAATGGGTTTGCTCTATATTTATAAAGAATAATAATCTCAATTAGTAAAAAAAATGATTAAAAACCCTATTCATCTAACTCACTTGCCTGGGAGGCTCGCATCACGGCATCATTACTGTGTCTCCACTTCCACGATTGCTTTGTGGACGTACTCTCTCTCTCTCTCTCTCTCTCTCTCTCTCTCTCTCTCTCTCTCTCTCGTGCGTGCGTGTGTGCCTATGTGTGTGAGAGAGAATTACTTTTGATTAATAGTTAAATTGCATGGCTTTTTTTAATTAATAATTAAACTACATGCTTTGCTTGATTAGGGTTGCGATGGATCCATTCTCTTGGACTCCACCCTCACCTTCGAGAGTGAGAAAACAACCCTTCCTAACAAGAACTCCATGAGAGGCTACAATGTCATCGACGAGATCAACACCTCACTTAAGAGCACTTGCCCTCAAACCGTCTCCTGTGTTGATATCATAACGTTGGCTACGCAAGACAGCGTGTTGCTAGTGATTTTAGCCCTTAATGTGTAGCCCTTAACATTATTATTATTGTGCATGCTGACATGGCCATAAGCTACCATGCCAGATTGTCGAGCATTAGCAATCTGACGTGGCAGAAGCAAGATGAAGGTAGAATTCTTGATATGTTTCGGGGGAAGAAGGTGACGAATAGTGCTGGAGCCTGGAGACAGTGGGGTGATGGAGTGGCATGAGGTCATAGAGGTGACGTGGTCGGCGCGCTGGAGCCCACAATAGCTGGCTGGCGTTAGAGATGATGAGGACTGGTGGAACCTCGAGGAAGAAGGTCAGGGGGGAAGGCCAAGAGGTGGCACCGGCTGGTTGGCCAACCAACTGGCTTGGAGCAAGCACAAGCAACGAAATAGGAGATAAGATTAAAATATTAGTTTCAAAAAGAGAGAAAAAAAACACAAGGGGGTTTCGTTGGTAAAACCTCTCCATCCACCCAAGCAATGGATATGATTTAAAAGCATTTTAAGTTGTGGATATGCGCTATGAATTATGATTCTTGAGATATGATATGAAACCACTTTAATCCTTGGATATGAAAGTTATGTGCTATAATAATGGCACTATTTGTGATAATAATTTATTGGTACTATAATCAGTTAAAAAATCTATCTTCTGACATATTGCATTGTACACCGCGGATAACTTCATTTTGCCAGTGTTGAAGACATTCCCCCAGCCATCCTTCTCCTACTTCTCTAGTACCATCGTTGGTCTCTTATAGAGGACATTGTAGTAGTCCTCGTTCTCTGCATTCATAGGTGCGGAGAGAATTGCAAAATTGTCACCCATCTCCACCATATTTGCCAAGCACTCTATCATATGATAGTACAAGACATCATCTTCCACGAGGGAATCAATAGTAGGTGCTTTTATGGGCTTTAGCTTCTTCAGTGTCCATGAGTCTGCATGTGTCAGCACTACACACTTGTCCCGTTCATCGTCCATGCAAAACAAACAAAAGCATGAGAGAGTCCTGAACAAAACTTGGGTGGGATCCTTTATGTTTTGAAACCAAGTACAACATGTGTGCTACTACTCAGCCCCTTGATTGTGTCGCAAGACCATGCATTGCTATGGCCCACATCACCCAACTTTACTTCTATAAACCGTCTTTGCACTTTCTCATCGTCGCCCATCTTCCGTGTGAGCCACTCAACAACATCATGTGCATTCTATAACTTTGCACCATTGGCGTCAAGATGTTTTGTAATAAGTGCATGCTTTATAACTGCTCCTTTCCCATCATGTTCGCCTTTATCATGACCACTCCCAAAGTAGTTCCAACACATGCACACCTGTCAGAGAGACATGTACCTGTAAATGTAGCAAGTTCTTAGCATGGTGTTAAAACAATGAACTCTATGATTCATTACTGTAGAAAGCAACTGAAGTGTTAAAGAGACATGGCATGTAGAGGGCGTTACCAGCCTATGAAGTAGAAAGGCCGAGTCGCTTTGAATTGGATGCTGCGCCATTCGACCAAACCCAGTGGCATCTGAAGGAGAAGCCTTTTTTAGTCAACCACTTGTTATGTTGTAAGAGACAATGCTGCACAAATAAAGTGTTATGAAGCTTGTCATTAGAGATATAGAAGATGGACTGCTTCTTTATTTCACCACTTTCCTTCCAGTACCAAATATGTACAAGAATGTTGCACTGATCGCTATGTCAATGCATTGACTGGATTTCATTTTGAATCTTGAAGGTGTAATTCTCAGCAAAATCAATGACAAAACCACTGCAACATCAGGGAAGTGGTGGATACATTCTTTAAATTGTGCATGCTACCAATAACTGCAAAAATTGTGGGTGATGAAGATCTTCAAATGGTCTTTGAACTACTTGATTGACTAATCGAATGGTCGCAAGGGAAATGACATTATGGGAAAAAATGGAAGTGCACGAGTTTATGCATATAGTTTGATTGGAAGCTATTTAAGTGGCCTCAACTAAGCAATTTGCATTTGCAAATTTCCTTTCTTGAGTACACATGTGTAAGGGTACCCTTGTGCCATGGAGAGTGGGAAAGGGTGAGTGTTTTCTTGAATCCCAAGCCATGGGGCTCTTCAACCAAGGTTAGGAGGACTAAGTACATGCACAAGAGGAGGAATTGAATATCATAAGTATTGAAGGAATCCATTGGAGAAAGCCATTGGTCGTAAGTAAATGGATATGGTATGAAAGGGATTCTTGGAATGGATGTTATGTTGGCCATATTGAGCCATGTTGGGGACAGATGTTTGTGAAGGGGATCAACATGTATGAGGCTTACATGAGTGAGTATATACTGAAGCTTTTGATGTGTATGTCAATGGAGTGTAGAATTTAGCCTATATCACCCTTGGGGGATACACAGCTTGCAGTACCCATGGTCAACAATGACTGTGGATCTTATCAGGGAGGCCCATCGGTAGCACTAATCATCGGCAAGCTATCCTAGATATCATGGCTAACAATGGATATGTTGCAGAGGATTTTACAGAGGATTTTGAGATTCCCGTATAAATGGATTTATCACCCGAGGAGCAAGAGGCATAGAGAGCACGAGGAGGGAGAGGGACGAGAGAAAGAGAACTCTCTCCCTCTCAGAGTTCTCTTTCTCTCGTCCCTCTCCCTCCCCCCTTCTATCTCTCTCTCTCTCTCTCTCTCTCTCTCTCTCTCTCTCTCTCTCTCTCTCTACAAAGAGTGAGAGAGAGAGGGAGAGAGGACGAGAGAGAGAGAGATGTTAAAAATACAAGTAAATAGGGTGTGTGCGGGAAGAAGCCCTTGGTTAGAGGCTGTAAAAGAGAAGATGTAAATGTGAGAGAACCTGTGAAAAGGTGAGAAGAATCTACTGGGAGAGAATAAAGGTTAGCATGAGAAGATTTAGGAAGTGTGGATATATTCTGGGAAGTGTGGATATATTCTGGGAAGTGTGGAGATATTCTGGGAAAAATGAAGAGGTGGAGAGAATCAGGGAAAAGAGGTGGAGTGAATCATGGAGAAATCAATGGGATTTGATGCTTGGATGTAAGCTCTATAAATTGAGGCATTGTCCTAATGAGAATTTTTGCTGGTTTTTGAGTATCCATGCCTACATTAATCTATTTGTTAATTACCCACTAATTACATTATTGCTAATCACTTTGTTAATGATGTTGATTTTAGTGTTTGATCCACCATAGCTCATCACAATGTCCTAATTTCAACATGGTATCAGAGCCATCCTAGAATCCATCATTTTGTGAGCTCATTATCTTGCTAATTATTTTGCTAATTAGGATTAGTAGAAAATTATAATTTTCCCTCTTTTTTCAACTCACCTCTGTACCCCCATCCACCAGTGGTGGAGGAGCTCCCTCTCCTTACACACATAAAATTAGGTCAAACCCTTCTAGCACATGATAGCTATCTCATTGCTCTTCAATCTCATCAAGAAAGAAGTGCAAACCGCCAACGGAGCTGGGAGAAATCGCATTTTTAGTAGGCACCATTTTTCTGAGCTGATTTTGATATTTCTACTTCCACAAATCAAATGTGTCTAATTCCTCTTAGCCCCGGGGGTTTTCAAGCATGCTCTACAAGCTGGTGAAGACAAAATTCAGTTTCATCAAGTCTACAGTGAGATCCAAGCTCTTCATCAAATCTGCAGAGGTGACTTTGGTAAAACAGAGATTAAGCTTTCAATATTTGGTCAAATCTTGTGTTTCTTGGCTTAATCCTCTACTAGACTCATTGTTATTGATGGCTTTGAAAGCATTTGAGCTCATTTGAAGTCTAAGGCACCAGATCTGGACTCCCCGCATACTCTATTTTTTGCACACAAAATAGTGGATTAATTTGCTAATCAATGATTAATCAGTGCTAATCACTATATTTTGGTGCAATTGAGGGTCCAAATTAACCATTAGGTATCTGATACAGATCCCTATAACTTCAGATTGCAATTCGGAGTTGGTTTGATACTCCAACCATTCCGTACAAATTGGTTACCCTTGATTTAATCTAATTTCTGATAAAATAGTGCTGATAAAATTGTGATAATCATCATTTTGCATTTAACCCTTGGTTAATCCCTGTAAATCTCACTCAAATTCAAGATTATTCACAGCCAGAGTTGCATTTGGGAATATGGACTTCAAAGTTCTACATTCGCCCACCAACGCAAACCTTAGGGACGCTATCTATTCTTGCACATCTTATTGGCTGGACCGGGTCTTCCTACCTATTCAATCTTTGGACATCAAGTGGCATAGGTGGACACTTCGGGCAGGTAGTATGGCAAAGTCCTACTAGATCTCTCTTCTAGGTAAATATGGGCGCATGACCTAGGGGTTCAAACTAGTGAGACAGGGTATTCGAGGTTAGACCCCCCAAGTTTTTTCACCATCGAATGATGTTTGGGTACGATGGCATGGGGAAGAGCGGGATTTTCAACAAACAATATGATAGCCAAAGTATTAAAAAAATTCATAAAACAAGAACATCAACTAAAATGCAATGATCCTCAAATAAAGACATAACTCATAAAATATAAACATGTCACGGAGGTTTGTCCGTCCATCCTTTTGTGGTTAATTGGGGATGCCTATTACCACTATGTTTGAAGCATGGCAATTGGGTGATTCCAAATATTCCATGTGTAGGACATATGAAATTAGGGATAGCTAGAAATAAGTGTTGGATTTATTACTTATGTGCTGTCGTGGACTTGTAGCATGTGTTGCTAACTCGTAGTATGTTTGAATGGACAACCTTGTAGGTTGGTGAGATTGACGTGCCTTGTGCTCGTAAGCCGGATTGGTTGGGACGTGATGGCGATGACGATATGGTGCGAGCTATTATCGGGATGATTCTCATTTTGATATTTTTGCCGTAGTGCCTACTACAAGATTTTGTATTGTTATTGGCCGCCCCATTTTGATGTATTCGGGCGTGGACTTATTTATTTGCACATGAATTAACCCTTGGGGATTCTTTTTGTAATTATCCTTTAGTGGTTAGATAGGAATACTTTACCTAAGCTTGTGTTAAAAGCAACCCCTATTTTTGTAAAGGGCAAGCCCATGCATAAGCGTGCATCTATTTTTGGCTTATGGGCTATTTTGATTAATAAAGCATAAATACTCAAGAAGTGGAAGGGTGGCCAACACTTCTTGAGGGGGGATAGATTGCACGCAATGATTCTCTCTTGTGTTTTTATGATATGTTATGCTTTTAAGATTATTTATTAATTTTTCAGTTATGGTAATTTGATTGAAGTGATGAACCAGTTGGTATTTGGTTGGACGGTCTGTCTCCCCATGATCCTAGTGATTTTAGTGGTATCAGAGAAAAGGGAGAGAAGGTGAGAAATATTGAGACAAAATCAAAGGGAGGAAGGCTTGCAAAAGAAACAGAGAAGGTACGTGCAACTTTTTGGTTTCTATGAAAGAAGAAAAATTCAAAAAATTCAAGGGGATTGGAGGCTTTGTTGAAGGTCTTCTTCAAGGTCACATCAAGCATATAACGAATGGGTAAAGGCTTTATCCAAAGTCTTGGTTAAGGCATAACACAAAGCTTGGTTGAAGAAAGAAAAAAAATTCAAAAAATTCAACGGGATTGGAGGCTTGGCTGAAGGTCTTCTTCAAGGTCACATCAAGCATATAACTAATGGGTAAAGGCTTTATCCAAAGTCTTGGTTAAGGCATAACACAAAGCTTAAGCAACACTTAAAGCTTAGCTTAAAAAAAGCTTAAAGATTAGCTTAAACAAAGCTTAAGCTTATTACCTACACGGCTACATGATTCTCGCTTGTCACAGGATGGCCTGAAAATCACAAAACAACACTCTTCTCTTGGGAGATTGGCTCACAATTTTGCAACCGGTTCAAAGATTTGTTCCGTCAGATACGTCTAGTGTGTTCTCTTGCATAATTCTTGTACCCTGGTCTGAGGGGTTTTGTGGAAGATCCAAGGATTTGAATTTGCAATGGTGGAGGAAGCTTCGCATAAATCAAGGGTGGAGAAAAATTACATCCTTGCTTTACACAAAAAAAGTCTAAAAAGATAAGAGGAGATTCATACACAAAGCTTCTTCAAGCTAAAACTTCATCAAAATCAGTCCGAATTTGGCCAAGCTTTGAATTGGAAATATTTTCAGTTTCTTATTCTGGTTCGGCTTAGAAAATTACAGTAATTCAAAGTTGCGGGATTTTCAAATTTGGTTGTTTTATGCCTTCCCGAAGCTTAAATTCACTCTCAATTCTCAATATTTTTTCTATCCCGGACGACCTTCCGACGCTTCGAGACTACTTCAAGCACTTGGAGGATTGCGTTGGATGGCCACATCGCTCTTCTAATTGCCACGAGATTCAAGATCTTCAAAATCATTACCACGAGCAAAAATTCATATAAGTACTAACTTTTTCCTATCTTTTATTATTATTTTTTAGGGCTGATCTACTTGCACTTCTGTCTATTCAAGAGCAACTCACAGCTTTGCAAGCACAATTGGTCAATGAATGCACTCATAGACTTGCACTAGAAGACCAATTGAAATCACATAAAAGGCATAAGCACGACATTGAAGGCGATAGTGATGAAGATTCTATTCTTCGAACTGTGAAAGCAACTTTAGATGCTCAAACGGCTCGGAAAGAATCTCGCATTAGTCGCAAGACATTTTCTTTTCAGACCTTTGATGGAAAGAAGGACGCACGCACTCTTTTGGCTTGGCTTGGCTTAGCCAATTCGATGACTATTATTCGGGAGAGAAATTTTTTGACAAAGATAACGTCAAGTGTGCTGCGAATCATCTGATTGAGAATGTTGCTTTATGGTGGAATGCTACCAAGAATGGGTGGCATAAACCTCATACTTGGGAGGATTTTTAGCACAAAATTAAAAGACATTTTTTACCTCCTTAGTACAAGGCTAAAGCCCGACAGCATTGGGACATTCTTAGACAATTGAAAGGGGAGGATGTCCAAACCTATATTGAAAATTTTTGGAATGCTCTCATTCAAATGCAATCTATAGAAAAAGTACATGAAAAGCATCTTAAAAGGAAGTTCATCTCAGGGTCGGATCCAAAAATGAGAGCGGAGGTTAATATGTTTCGTCCTCACACTATTGCCTTTGCTAAATCTCTTGCTCTAAATTGTGAAAAGAAAAATGGTGTGCCCAGAATCCAATAGGAGAATCGTACTTCTAAATTTTCCAAAGATTCAACATCTTCTAGTGGTTTTGACAGGTGTTCTTCATTCAAATGACCTTTTAACAAGGGTCAAGATTAAAGAAGCCAGCAATTCAACAATAACAACAAAGCAAAGATTGGCAACAATAGCAATGGAGCGAGTGGAGAATCAAAGAAGAAAGATGTTCCAGATTCATTGACTCGAGATGAAAAAGCAAGCAATGTTCAATGTTACACTTGCCATCAGAGGGAACACTATGCTAATAAGTGTCCAAATGACAAGAAGAAGAAGAAGAAGAAGCCAATTGCATGGCTTAACATGGTGGATGGAGATGAAGACATTGGCAATGGAGACGATGATGATGTTTATGACAATGACTACGAGCCAAAGTCTGATGGTAACGAGTTCAATGGTAAATTTGATCAAGAAGGTACTTCTAACCTTGATCCTCATTCTTTTTCACCACATACTTTACTTAAAATGAAGGGAACAATTCAAGATAAGAAAATCACAATCTTGCATGATGATGGTAGTACACACGATTTTATTTCTGAACGTTTTGCACATGATCTTCATCTTGACATGATTCCTTCTCATTTTAAAGTAAAGGCTGCTTTTCAAAACCAAAAGTATAATTGCACTAAGAAAGTAAAGAATCTTGCTTTTTCTATTGCTGCACAATTTTTGGATTAACGTACTGTCTTAGTAGCACCTTTGCATTGTATTGACATGATTTTGGGAATGCCTTTTCAACATGAGTACACACCACATATTGATTATGCAAAGCACACAATGTCTTTTATACATCATGGTAAAAAATTTTGTTTGCAAGGAATTTCTGAGGGTAAGGATCAACCACTTTTTTGAGCCATACTCAGGCAAAAAGGGCTTTGAGGAAGAGAGAGAAAACTTTTTTAATTTTGGTTAACTAGCTTAGTCCTCAAGAACAACCTCCTAGGGATACATCCCATGACTCTTTCATTTCCAAATTCTCTGACTGCTTTCTCAATGAGTTACCTCCTGGACTCCATAGATCACATCTTAAAGATCATCACATAGACATTATTCTTGGTAGTGCACCACCTTGTAGAGCACCTTATAGAGTTAACCCTCTTGAGAAAAGAGAAATTCAGACTCAAATCGAGGAATTATTTATTGGGGACTTATTAGACCAAGTAGTTCACCATATGGAGCACCAGCTCTTCTTATAAAAAAAGAAAAATGATACTTATCGTATGTGTGTAGACTACAGGGCTCTCAATAAGGACACTATCAAGAATAGATTTCCAATTCCTAGAGTTGATGATCTACTTGGATAAATTAGGGGAGTTAGCGTCTTTAGCAAAATTGACCTATAATCTGGATATCATCAACAAGTAAGAATGGCCGAGCAAGATATCTATAAAATTGCTTTCAGAACTGAGACTGGTTACTTTGAGTTTTTAGTGATGCCATTCGGTCTTGCTAATGCTCCTGTGACTTTTATTCGTATGATGAATATGATCTTTCTTGAACATCAAAACTTTGTGGTTGTATTTTTTGATGATATCTTAATTTTTAGTAATTCTAAAGAAGAGCACAAAAAACACTTGGAAATTGTATTTAATTTACTCAAGGAAAATGAACTCTACATTAATCCCTAAAAGAGTAGTTTCTTTCAGAGTGAGATTAAGTATTTGGGACATATAGTTTCTACTAAAGGCATCCATGTCGATCCCAAGAAAATAGAAACTATTGCGACATGGCTGCATCCCAAGAACCTTCATGAATTACAATCTTTTCTAGGGTTGTGTAGCTATTATCACAAATTTGTATGTAATTTTGCATATAAGGCGCACTATCTCACTAAACTTCTCAAGAAAACCAAACCTTATGAAATTTAAGAGAAATATTTTCTTGCAGTAAAATATGCACTTACTCATGTACATGTGTTACAATTACCTAATTTTTCACGTTGTGGTTGTAATAACCGATGCTAGTGGTAAGGGCATTGGTGCTGTATTAATGCAAGATGGTCATCCTTTTGCTTTCGAGAGCAGGAAATTTCATCCTATTGAAAGTAAGTATAGCACCTATGACAAGGAATTGTTTGTTATAGTCCATGCATTGAAAATTTAGAAACATTATTTGATGGGCTTATAATTTCTTATAAAAATTGATTAGCAGAGTATCAAACACTTGCTTTCTCAACCACTTATTTCGAATAGACATATTAAATGAGCATCTTTTATTCAAAGTTTTCTGCCTATTATTTAATACCAACCTAGTGAAGAAAATGTAGTTGCTGACACTTTGAGTAGAAGACCTTCCATTCAAAATATTTCTATGATTGAGAATACATCTTTTGACTCTATGCATGACTCACTCTACAAGAGAATCATTGTTTTTCGACACTTAGTTTCTACACCTAGTCGTGTTGTCGATATGTGCGTCGAAATAGGCATCAAAATATGCGTGGAAAAAGGCATCAAAATACGCGTGGAAAATGTAGTCGAAATATGTGTTGAAATAACAGTCAATTTTTTTTAAAAAAACAATTTGAATTTATATATAATATTTGCTAGTTCCCATTCTGGGGTGTGTTTTAGCCTTCCCTTTCTACCTCTTTGTTTGCAAGCATATGTGTCTATGAGAGAGAGAGAGAGAGAGAGAGAGAGAGAGAGAGAGAGAGAGATGATCAGAGAGAAAGAGAGATAAAGAGAGAGAGAGAGAGGGGGGGAGCCAAGGGAGAAAGGAGGGTATAACTTCCATCACGCTCTTTGAAGGAGAAAAAATGCTAGCTCCTCCTCCTCATCACTAAGGTGCAATTAAGAAAGTGCTCTATTTTACAAAAATGAAATTAAAGTTCATCATGAACTTGCTCGCGTCAACAGCGAGATCCATGGCTCCAAATAAATCTATTTCTAGAAATACTCCATCATTGTTGTCAATTGGTGGAACGTATTGTCTTGTAGCAGTAGAAGGTAATTCATCCATGTCATCATCCTCTTCTAGCTCTAGCATGAGCGCTGTCGATGCATCATGATCATACTCAGCTTGAATCTCTTTTTCTTCTGGATTATCTCTAGTGTCTGTTTCTCGTTCAAGATGTATTTGCTCAATGAGTACACCTTCATTCGATCCTAATCCCGTGTGAGCCTCACCTACTTCCTCAACTAGTATGTATTCTTCTTGTTCTTCTTGTTGTTCAATAGGTGCTAGTGGTGTATGCTCAACCATCACATGATCTGGGGGGAGTTCCTCAGTATCTGGCACAGTCAACTGCTATTTTCACCTCTTCAAATATTTGTTTTCCACGTGGATTTATTTGGATCACAAACAACCATTTATGATCTGTCGGGTCTTCCACAAAGATGACTTGCTCACAGTGCTCTGGTAGCACAAATGTGTCCCTTTGGTGAGTCCATATCTTTGTGCGGTCTACTTAAAGAAATCCACACTTGTCTTTGTGTACAGCTACTTGCGCTCCTTGAGTTACCAACATGAACCATTTCACATCAAAAATGAGTATATCAAACTTTCTAAATCCAACCTTTATAATATCTTGGATTGTTCCACAATAATCTAGCATGCCCACTTCAATATTGCCATCACTTGCACTTGAACAACTTTCTTGCATGAAATTAGCTCACACCACAATCAAATGTTGTTCTCTTTTTATTTCCCCAAACTTACGATATTACAAGCACAATAAATAAGTACTTTTATTGTATAAATTCACGAAAGCACAACATAAAAGACAATGCGTAGATATCTCTAACTCACATACATGGAAATCACAACCATATGCAAGCTCCTCCTCCTCCTCCTCATCACTTATTGATTCAGCATTGTGTTTAGCTTGTAGTATGGTTTGCTCGAGCCATTTATTAGAAGGAAAATTTGGAAGAAGTGCAAGTTCTGTTGGGTATGATAGTGTGCGGGTTGTTCGACTCCTTCTAAAACTCAAAAGAGCTTGGTTCCTTTCAATCTTCACCAAGTTATATCTCTTGATCCATTTCTCCATAGCATGTGAGTTTAAGATGCAAAATTTATTGATCCTCACCCAATGCTACATCCATTGTTCTCACAAGGCCTTTCCCTTGTGGCTCTTCCCCAACTAGTCGATCATCTTCTTCTTATGTCCATAATCTTGGCATATCGGGATCAGACATACTGAGAAATTCAGTAATATATAAAGTGATTCTTAAACAAGCCATCCTGCTACCATACTACCTTTAGGAGGATGAGCTCTTTGACAAACAAATCCTTTAAGTGTCTTAATAAATCTCTCTAAGAAAAACATCCATCGACTATGGACAACCCTAGCCACAGCAACTTCATCAACCACATGAACTAGCAAGTGCAATTGAATGGTTAAAATACTTGTTGGAAAGTATTTCTCAGCCATTGTAACATCCTCGATGGAATTTAGCCGTGCTTCTTCCAATGTGTCTCTACTAATCTCTTTCCTTGATATCCAATGTACCACTGCACCAATTTTGTAAATTGTTGCTCTAATGTCATCGTTGAGGTAATCTTGGATGGCTATAGGAAGCACGAATTCCAAGAATTTGTGCCAATCATGACTCTTCAAGCCACTAACCTCATCGTCCTTTGTAAATGCTCCCTTCAAGCAATGCATGCATCTTGTAGGGGTACGAAACTCAGTAATGCACTTCTTTACACGCCGTTGCTCATCTTTTGTCATGACCCAAGGTGCTTTTGGTAGTTTCACCTTTCCATCTACTCTATTTTGGGCCCATAAGTGGTGCATGCATTGAACCTCTTGTAAATCATTTCGTTGTGCCTTGCTCTCCTTTGCTCCTGTGATGGTTTTCCAAAGCACCTCAGCTCAACTATATTCTTGAAAATGTGCATTGGGTCAAGAAGATGGTTCACTAAAAGATCATTTGAGTATGGAAGTTGATGGAAAATGGATAGACGCTTCATTCCTGGAGGTATACAAGTTGGATCCAGCTCCCATAAGGTCCTCCAATCACTGCTCTTCCATATGCGAGGCGACCTCCCTAGAAATCCCTCACGTAAAGGATGGTCCACTGTGAGATACTTCTTGTGGCCCTCGTATACTATCTTCTTCATAGACTTTGAGTATCAAGCCTCAAGTTGCGGCCCACATAATGGACATCCATTATTCCCTAACACTGAAAGCCCTGTAGAACATCAAAAAAGATTGTAGAGCAGGTAAGTTTGGATGACAATCATGACTTAAGATAATATGTTAACAAGCTACAGTATTACCTGAGCACTCTCCACCATAGCTAGGCCAATCGTGCATAGTCCACATAAGTATTCCTCTCAATGTTAGCGCACATTGTCCAAACCTCTTGGAAATATCATGAACTTCAATGCCCTCCCATAGAACACGAAGCTCCTCAACTAAAGGGGCTAAATACACACCCATATTCTTCACCTTGTACTTTAGGAACTATCAAAGACAATAAAAGATGCCCTTTTTTTATCGCTAGCCATGGTGGAAGATTATAGTTAACTAGACAAACAGGCCATGCACTCCATATGATGAACTTCGTAGACCAAATGGATTCACTCCATCCATCGCTAGTCCGAGTCAAATATGGCAAGCCTCCTCCTCCTGAAAGGCTACCCACTTCTCTTCAATGTGCTTCCATGCAGGGGAATCTGCGGGCACACGTATAACACCATCCATGGACCTAGTGTTATGGTGCCAAGTCATCAATCCTGCAATGGATTTGCACTCGGAACATTGTTTGATCGGAGGGATGATGGGAAAGTGTCGTAAAACATTTGCTGGTACCCTTTCTCCTTGCACCTCTTGTCTATATCTCGATGTACCACAAAGTGTCATAAAACTTTTGCTGGTACCCTTTTGCCTTGCACATCTTGTCTATATCTTGATGTACCACAATGTAGACATTGTACTGTGTTATTATATTCTTGTCGATAAAGAGTACAATCATTTAGACAAGCATGGTGTGTGTTGTAGTCCATGCCAATCGAGTGAAACATTGCTTTTGCTCGACTACATTCCACTGGCATCTCATTATCTTCTGGCAATATTTGATGTTTCAATAAGCTGTTATATAAAATAGTCAGGCTAAGAAAATGCATATAAAGGTACATAACTCACTAATTGCATATGATATCATCACTTACGCAAAAAGTTTTGATACGCTCGTATCAGACCATCCAAAAATCGATTGTAAGTTCAATATGGATAGGCAAGCGCGTAAAACAGACACATGTGCTCCATGATATAGTGGAAGACGAGCAAGCCTGCATAGCTATTTCTCTTCTTGTGAAGCATATTCCACACGTGTGTTTTCTTCTACTCCTTCGTATTCCAAACCTCGATCTTCTATTCCATCGTGTAAGGCATTTATCATGTCATCCATCTCATGTTTTTAGTATTTGCTCCGCTGAATCTGCCTCAAGTTCCTCGGGTTGTTGGATCACCTCGTTTGTGGCTATTCTTGTTGGTCTCCATCGTTCAGGCCGGATATCCACTGGTTCGTCATTGTTGAAGCATGCATTGCCACTAATTAGATGTTCTAATTGCTCCACCAGAAATATTTTCCATTTTTTTGTATGATCATTGCAAATTCATCGACGTCGAGCCACTTGGTATTTGCAACAACGAGTACATGGGCAAAGTGTCTTCTTCTCTAAATCAACAAAATTTGAGAGTGTGGCATCGTCCATGGTTTTCATATTGATTTGCAATGGGAACAAATGCTTATTTTTGGAGGGGAATCCTCCCTTAAGTATTTATGGAGGGTGGTAGTCGGTGATAGGTAATTTGAAATGTCGGGGGCGCGCAAGATCTGGAAAGATTTTGAATTTAATTGAAAAGTAGTGATCGTCAAAATAAGCATTAAAAAGGTCATCGAAAGAACGTCGAAATATCCGTCAAAAAGAGCGTGGAAAATTTATTTTTTTAACGCTTATTTCCACGCTATTTTCCACGTACTTTTCGACACTTTTTTCCACCCTGATTTCGATGTTTTTTTTCCACGGTTATCTCGACGCATATATCAACAGCGTAGGTTTTTACAGTAAAATAGAACCTCTTTTTTTACATTTTTTTTGTGTGCGTGTGTTTTGGTTCCTCACCAGGTATGCCTCCTTTTTCCTCACTCCCATCTCCTCTTGGTTACATGTACATGTGTTATAAAATGTTTGTGTGTGTAGTTATGGGTAATTTTCTTGTTTTTTGGCTTTCTCATTTGTTTTGCAGGTTCTTTCTCTCTCCCAAGCTCTTCTCCATCTCCTTCTTTGCCCTCCCTCCCCTCCCCTTCCCTCTCGTCTCCTCTTGGTCGTTAAATTGGTGTGTGTGTGTGTGTGTTGAAGGATAAACCTCCTTGTGTATCCATGCTATTCACACTTTTAGGGTTTTGTATTACTAATTCTTTTCTCAACTTTTTGTTTTGTTTTGTAGGCCTTCTAGTCCTCTCTTTCAACTTCACCAAAAAGAGGTGAATTCTTTTCTCTCTTTCCTCTCTTTTTGATTTTGTATGTATGCATAGGTTCTTAGGGCTTTTGTATGTATGCATTACTAATCCTTTCCTCACCCTTTTGTTGTTGCATAAGCCTCATGCGTAATGCTTTATGCATAAGGCCTCATGCATAGCTTTATGCATAAGGCCTCATGCATGCTTTATGCATAAGCTTTAGCATAGGTTGCATAAGGCTTGCATAGTGGCATAGTTTGCATAAGCTTTAGCATAGCTTGCATAAGCTTTTGTATGTATGCATTAATAATCCTTTCCTCACCCTTTTGTTGGTTTTTTAGGTCCTCTAATCCTCTCTTTCAACATCACAAAAAAGAGGTAAGTGGTTTTCTATCTTTCCTCTATTATTATTGCACCCTTGGGTGATGGGGATTTGTTTTGTAGGTTTGCACATAAGCATCATGCATAATGCTCATTCATGATTTATGCAAAGCATAAGCCTCATGCATAGCTTTATGCATAAGGCCTCATGCATGCTTTATGCATAAGGCCTCATGCATAGTTTTATGCTTAAGGCCTCATGCTTAAGGCCTTATGCATAGTGCTTTAAGCCTTTATGCATAATGCTTTACGCATAATGCCTCATGCATAGCTTTGTAGGTTTGTGCATAAGCTTTATGCATAATGCTTTATGTATAAGATTTATGCATGCTTTATGCATAAGCCTCATGCATAAGGCCTTATGCATAGCTTTATGCATAAGGCCTCATGCATAGCTTTACGCATAGGCTTTATGCATAAGGCCTCAGGCATAAATGAATGAATGTTGAGGGATATTTCATGTGTATGCTCTTATTAAAGTGTCCATGTGGGCTTTGTTATATGTGTGTAGAAACATGTCTTGCACTCCAGATGAGACATCGGCTTAATCTCCATCCTTCTCTCCATATGCCATGTCACCTGACCAGTTTATGGGTTTTTTGGCACAAGCCAAGCCCGAGCAAAGAGTGATGGCACAACAATATTTTGGGAGAGGGGCGGGCACTTCGGCCGCACCATTGGGTACCACCATCGCTAACCCTAGTTCACCTGTACAAACCCCACAAAGAGCTGCCAGAACCCCTCCCTCAGGTCGCTCGTCAGAAGAAATCCACGCTCGCAACGTTTTGACACACAGCCCACACCCGCCGAGATGGGGAAAAATATTACACAATTGTCAATGGCAATGTGGTTTTGGATAATGTTGGGCAAGAGATGAAGAACCGCATCCGCGAGCTTTGCCACATTGTCTTTGCAAAAATAACTTTATGACTCTATGGCCAAAGTTGGATAAAGATAAGAAAGATAGAGTCATAAATCAAATCAAGGATGAGTACAAGCTAGCCACGGTAGTGATGTCATCCCCATAAGGTGGATAAAGGACCACATGGTGGATGTCATGAAACATTGGAGGGGAGATGTGACTAGAAGAGTGAAGGCAAGGGATGAGAAGCCTTGGTATACATGAGCACTAAGGATTGGAATGAGGAGAAGCAAAAGCATGCAAGAAATCCCCAACGCTACAAGCAATAAGAGGATGCGGCCAAAGCCCGAATGGAGAGCATAGGAAGCTCTCACCTTGGAAGCGGCTGTTGGGATGCATTCCATGTCTACTTTGTAAGTATCAAGGCTTATCTTATATGTTTCATTTGATGTTATGTCTACTTTGTAAGTATCAACGCTTATCTGGTTGTTTTGGTACTTTGTAAGTATCAACGCTTATCTGGTTGTTTTGGTACTTTTAGAATCAAGTGGTTGGTCGGCCGACATAACACGTACTTTCTTTTGGAGAAACTTGAGCAAGAAGGCGCCAACCTCAATTGGGGACACATTGTAGATATGGTAAGTGCAGCAAGCCTTAGCCTCATGATTTGTATACTTGCTTTGCCATGTCATGCTAGATCGTTGTTTTGTATACCCAAAAAAGCATCTTGTATGGTTTTTGCAGGGACTAATGCCTGACCCTGAGTGAGGGCTCCGCATAGAGTGGCCTTGCCCATGTCTTTCCTCTTGTACATACATATTTTGGTCAGCTCATATCTTTATTTGAGAATGTATAGCTTGTATGCAACTACTTTATGCAATTTTGGTCATCGAGTATAGCTTGTAGAGCTTGTATGCATTTTTATGCAACTATTTTATACAATTTTGGCTTATCTCATCAAAGCTTGATATGTAAATTTCACATCTTGCAATATAATTTGGCCATTGTTTGCACTTGTGTGAATTGTGTACCTACTTTGTAATGTCGAAAATGTTATGGCACTCTAACTTTTTTAACAAATTCGCTTTGTTCTTCACATCAGAGTACAGTTACCTTTGGTACTCTAGAAGTTTGGCATAATGGTGCATCCAGCTACAAGACTGCAGCTGGATGCACCATTATGCCAAAAGAAATTTAATACCTACATGCGTCGAAATAAGCATTGAAAGTTTCCTGCATCCGTCAAAAAGAGCGTCAAAAGTTTCCTGCATCTGTCGAAAACAAAATTGAAAGTTTCCTCTATCTGTCAAAATAGAAGTCGAAATGTCAGTCAAAATCAGCATCGAAATGCTAGTCGAAATGTTAGTCGAAATGTCAGTCGAAATCAGTGTCGAAATGCCAGTCGTAATCAGTGTCGAAATATCAAATCAACATAAAAAATCACGTCGAAAAAAGAATGGAGAACATATTTATTTCAACCCTTATTTCGACGTGTATATCGACGCTTATTTTGACATTTCCATTTCGATGCGTATTTTGACGTTTAGGGGATTTTAAGCTTAGTTCTTCTAAAGCATTGACTTATGAGCAAGACCTTGACTTTAGTGATATTTCGTCTAGATTGCGAAAAAATCATTGCACCACTTTTGTGCTGAGTCTGGAATAATGTAGATGAAACACCTCGATGCTCCACATAAGGTGGCTGATGTAATTCCTCTAAAATAGAATGTCTAAACGGTCGAGTAATGCATAATCTTTTCTCAGCACAAAAGATTATGCATTACTCGACCGTTTAGACATTCTATTTTAGAGGAATTACATCAGCCACCTTATGTGGAGCATCGAGGTGTTTCATCTACATTATTCCAGACTATTTCTAATGACTTTTATTGGCCTAAAATGAAAAATGATGGAGCTAAATTTGTGTCTGAATGTGATATTTGTCAAAAAATGAAAAGTTATAAGGGTAAGAAACTTGGTTTAATCATGCCACCACTTCCTATTCCTAACACTCCTTAGGAATATATTTCTATGGATTTTATCACTAGTTTTCCATTGACTAGGAACCATAATGATATGATTTGGACCATTGTTGATAGGTTTAGCAAACAAGCATATTTTCTTCCTTGTAAAGACTCTTACTGCACATCAAGCTGCACATTTGTTTGTTAAACACATTTTCACACATCATGGTTTACCACAAGTGATTGTTTTTGATAGAGATTCTAAGTTTTGCAGTGATTTCTGGACTACATTGTTTGATAATCTAGGCACTAAATTGGATTTTCCACCGCATTTGATCCTGAATCTAATGACCAAATAGAAGTGACAAATAGCACAATATTGGATTTACTTCATGCATATGTTTCATCTCACAACCTAAACAATGGGATAAGTATATCCATATTTTGCAATTTGCATATAACAATACACTACATTCATCACTGGAAAAGCACCTTTTGCAATTGTGTATGGAAAAGCTTTACCTACTCCTATCACTCATTTGTCACACACTATTGAAGTTGCAGATCAATTCACCATTGATTTCACTTCCATTCATGATCATGTTTATAAAGCTATTTCTAATGCATATTAGAAATACACTAAACAAGCTAATAAGAAAAGAAAGCACATGGTTTTTATAGAAGGTCAATACTGTTTGCTTTGTATTGAAAAGAGATGTCTTAAAAGTGTTGAGACTAACCCTGTTGTTAAGTTAGCTCCTTGTTTTTATGGTCCTTTTAAAATTACTCATAAGATTAATGACCTAGCATATAGGCTTTCACTTCCTTCTCATTGGAGAATTCATAATTCTTTTCATATTAGTCTTCTGAGACCTTATAGGGGACCAATTCCTACACATCCTGTATATTGAGGAAGCACCTTGTCTTGTTGACCAAGTAGAAGAACTTCAACCTAAGGCTATTATTGACCAATGAGACCACTACTACTCGCACTAGGTACTGTATATAATAGATCATATCTTTTGACCTTCAAAAATCATCCTCAAGCGAAAATGCTAAATGGATGCCTGAGCAGTTTTTCTGTGCCCATCCCGACATCATCCAATCTTACTTTCAAAAATGGGCTAGTTGATATGATATGGAATTGAGGACAGTCACTATCCCAGGCAGGAGGGATGTTATAGTTTGTCCGTCCATCCTTTTGTGGTTAATTGGGGACGCCTAATTACCACTATGTTTGAAGCAGGACACTTGGGTGATTTCAAATATTCCATGTGTAGGATATATGAAGTTAGGGATAGCTAGAACTAAATGTTGAATTTATTACTTATGTGATGTCGTGGACTTATAGCATGTGTTGCTAGCTCGTAGTGTGTTGTGAATGGACAACCTTGTATGTTGGTGAGATTGACGAGCCTTGTGCTCGTAAGCCGGATTGGTTGGGACATGATGGCGGGCAATATGGTGCGAGCTATTACCGGGAGGGTTCTCATTTTGATTATTTTGCCGTAGTGTCTACTACGAGATTTTGTATTGTTATTGGTCGCCCCATTTTGATGTATTCGGGTGTGAACCTATTGAGCCTCCCACTTTTGTTATATAGGGTGCGGAGTGATTTATTTGCACGTGAATTAGCCCTTGGGGTTCCTTTTGTAATTCTCCTTTAGTGGTTAGATAGGAATACTTTACCTAAGCTTGTGTTAAAAGCAACCCCCATCTTTGTAAAGGGCAAGCCCATGCATAAGCGTGCATCTATTTTTGGCTTATGGGCTATTTTGATTAATAAATCATAAATAATCAAGAAGTGGAAGGAAGTCGACACTTCTTGAGGGGGGATAGATTGCACCCAATGATTCTCTCTTGTGTTTTTATGCTATGTTATGCTTTTAAGATTATTGATTATTTTTTCAGTTATGGTAATTTGATTGAAGCGATGAACCAGTTGGTATTTGGTTGGACGGTGTGTCTCCCCACATGATCCTAGTGATTTCAAAATATCAACTAAGTACATTAGAATGTGAGCTAACCCAGCTACTCTGGGTTTATCCAGTAACTCAGAAGATCAAAGCATAATGTAAATGAGCTACCCTAGCTAGTCTAAGGTTAGTCAGTGCCAATAATTCTAAGTACAATGTAGATGAGCTAACCTAGCTAGTCTGAGTTTAGTCAGTGGGCACCCAATCAATATCGTCATCTCTCTGACTCGTGGTCGATGTGCACAACATCGAAGAGGCTGTGCATGTTGTGAGAAGGCTGTGTCGGCGGCTGTGCTGCTGTGTTGGGGTCATCAAATATCTATGGGGAGGTTTGCCTTAAATGCAGGATCATAAGCTCGTGCTAGTGTACTTAAGAGCTTTCAAGTCCCATAAACTACTCTACAGCCCTCTCCCTCTCTTGATGTCATGTTATCGCAAGACGTCTCTCTCTGTAAACCCAAAATCTGTAATTAGCAATGGCCCGTGCTTGCTACTCTGTGCGTGTAAGCTCCTCTATTGTAAGAACACATTGCTCATGTGAAGCAACATTGCTGCCATTACCATCACTCGAGGTGCCACTAGGACCAGCACCACCCACACACTTGTGTGCTATGAGCCGGCTCTCTTTAAGGACTCTCGTATCCATCAAGCTCATGTGCACTCCACTCAATCTCTGGAGGCACCTCGGGCTCTTGAACTCTATCATCAGTGGAATCATCGAGTGCTAAGTCACTAGCTGATGTAGAATCTAAAGGCCTGCTAGTCCTAGCATCGATCGACTCTGTTGTTGTTGGTAAGAGGGACATGCCAAGAAACGTACCAGCTCCTGGTGTGGGTGATGTTAGGACAAATGGAAAAAATGTGTACATCCCAGAGCATATCCACTGGTACTATCTATGTCCTCGAGGGCATAGAGTGCAGTAGGCATCCTAGAGAAATGGTGGTGCATCTTAAGGGAGAGGTCACCAAAAAGCCTCCGTAAATAGGCCATGGATACAAGGGAAAGTAAGGTATTGTCGTGTTAAAAGACCTGTGGAACTCCCAAATATGTAGGATCAATTGCTTTGCCATGTGTTGCACAATCCTCTCCATGATCATATGCTGCTCTACCTCAGCTTTTACACTCTCTACGTCAATCCTGGCCTACTCAAAAAGTAAATCATACAAAAATTTGATTAGTCTCTCTAATTAGGTATAACTTAAAGAAATTTATAAGTTTAGACCTTAATTATGACTCTTTTACATACAAAAAGAGAGACCTACCAGGTGGATCTCAATCTCTCTTAACTGGTGTGCCTATGTAGTGGCTGTCTTTACCATCTGCAAATGCTACTCTAAGATGATCAATCTCTTCTCTCACCACTAGCAAATCTTGTGTGAGACTCTCACTCATAGTGGGACCCTACGTGACACAATCAACCATCATTAATTTTAAAAATATAGAAAAATAGAAATAAAGATGTAAACAAACAACTATGAAAAACCTAAAGAAGCAATGAGTATGTATAAATACCTCGACATTATTGGCATCGATTGTGTGACAATAAATGCACCATGTGCTGGATGCTCTCAGAGGTACTATGCACGTCAATCCCCACCTGAGCGCCTAGTGCCTTGATATTAGACAAAGGTATAAATGGAGGATTTGTAGTAGCACTATTGCATGAAGGGCTAGTGGGGGCCACCTCCCTTGGTCCTGGAGATGACCTCGACTAGTATCGTTGTCAGGCCGATGGCTGGTGTAGTTAACCTGCTCCCCTAAGACAAACTCTACATATAATTGCTTTGCAAAGTAGATGGAGATCTGGTGGTTGTTCGGCATCCTCCCATATGTAACAACATATCGACTATAGATATGTGCTGCTATACGAGGATGTGAACACCGTGAAATAGTAAGGGGTTTCCTTGCCCAAGGACACATCCCATAGCTATCAAGGAAAAGGTCCAAGTATGCTCCATCCCTAATAAGACCAAGCTCTACATGATGATATGTCAAGCCATGTGATACTACAATATGGTGATGTGCTATCCACTCATCTACATAAACAACACCGTGAAGGCTATGAAGGGATGAGAGCATCGCCTTGAAGTCCAACACAATATATGTAAAGTAGATGGTGTGTCTTTAGCACTGAGTCTACGAATAGTCACTAACTCACGGTCTATCTCTGTGATGAGGTCCACAATAGACTAGCGGCCCTCGACGTGTGACTTCATGCTAGACATAAGCCTAAAATAGATGAGCATGCCATTGTGAAAGGCTAATGTGAAAGGTCCAATGCTTAGTGCTAAGAAAATACAAATCTAGCACTAATGAAGCTCTAAAACACCATTAATGCTAGATTCAAAGCCCACTAATTGCACGTCAATCCAAGAGAGAAAGGAGAGTGAAAATGACCTGAGAGAATGAGGGGGAAAAATTTCTTAGCGGTTTAATAATCTTGATCGAGGTTTGGTGGCATACATTTTAGGGTTTGTAAGATGAATCACCCCGATGTATGCATGGTTTTAGGGTTTGTGAAACAAATGGCCCCAACGTACACTTGGTTTTAGGGTTGGTCCAATAAACAACTTCCGTTTGTCGAGAGTATCTTGATCGAGATACACATATGGTTTCGATTTGAACTACGTATCTTGATCGAGCGTTATGGATGGCTACGATTTGACTAAATATGTGGAGGGGTAGCAGTTCCCCACTCGCAAAGTTTCACCCCCATCGGTTGTGGCTGAACAGGTGTGTTGCCCTACCCAAACCCACTCTTTTTTGCATAGGGGACCCCGTGCATAAAATAACGGGTGGCAACACACCGTCCCACTTATTGATGGGGGTGAAACTTTCCAACTGGAGGGGTAGCAGTCCCATAGACCCACTCATTTGCAATGTTTCACCCCCATCAAAATCCGGACAAGCGTGATGACCCACCCAAACCCGCGCTTTTTTGCATAGGGTTGGGCAAGCACTATGCACAAAATAGCGGGTGGCAACACACCATCCTACTCGTCTAGCATGCAATGAGGGTGAAACTTTGCGAGTGCATAGGGGACCCCTTGGGCACTACACAAAAAATAGCAAGTGGCAAGACACTATCATGCACATCCATCGTCCGGAACTTTAGGAGTGATGGGATAATAACCCCATGGACCACTCACAAAGCTTCACCCCCTTGTATGCTAGACGTGTTGTGTCCCACAAAAACCCGCTCTTTTTTGCATAGGGGACCCCTTTGGCACTATGTAAAAAATAGCGGGTGGCAACAAACCGTCATGCCCGTCCAGTGTCCAATGGAGGTGAAACTTTGTGAGTGGAAGAGTAGTAACTGCATGGACCCATGTATAAAGTTTCAACCCCATCAAAATCTATAAAAGTGTAATGTCCCACCCAAACCCGCTCTTTTTTGCATAGAGGACCCCTTGGACTATGCAAAGAATAACGGGTGGAAACACACCCTCACACCCATTTGACATCCACTAGGGTTGAAACTTTGGGAGTGGAGGGGGGTAGCAGCCCTATAGACCCAATCGCAAAGTTTCACTTCCATTAGATGTCATACAGGTGTGATTTTCCACCCAAACCCACTCTTTTTTGCATAGGGGACCCCTTGTTGCACCATCGTGCTCCCCTTTTCCATGCCCTATCTCAAAGAAGATCCAAATCACCTGGTAGCCTATTATGCGATGCCAAGAATATAGCCAATAAAACTGACTCTTGAACTATGCCCCACATCCATCTGACCATATCCACCACCCTGTCCATGTGACCCCACGCTCTCTCAAAATATCATCATGATGATGGAAGCAATGCTGCACAAAGTGGGTGATGTGACAACGATCATCACTAATGTAAAAGTGATACTCTCTAATGAGATGACTCTCTCTTCTGGGGTGCTCGCTATGCCATCCATTGCCACCAGTGCATGGCGATAACTAATATGCACCATGATGGCCACCTAGTTAAGCACACAAGAATGGGAAATGTTAGATTCATAGACAACAACAATATAAAATATCTAGAAGACCTTAGATTGAAAATGAGGCAATTTCTCAAGCAATACCTTCTCAAAAAATTAGTACTCTGACTTAATCTCTTACTGTGGTGCGAATGTGTAATTCTCTGCGAAGTCAAGCACAAAGACAGTTCTACACTAAATTGATGGTCCTACCACTTGGCACTGTGAGCATGAGCCATGAAAGACATCATACAAAATATGCAATCCAAGGTGGTGCCTATAGAGAAATGTGTCACGCTTCCTTAAGTAGCTCACAAAGGAGGAGTGCTGAGCTCGTAAGTGTCACCCAATAGAGGTGAGGCAAACTCGTGGGGCACGCTCAAGGTTGGAGTGGCACTGGGTAGAGGAGTGGCAAGCTCATGGGAGGTGCTCAAGAAAGAAGTGGCAAACTCAGATGGTGCACCCAAGCATGGAGAGGCACCCAATGGAGGAGTGGCTAGATCATGGTGGGCGACACCCAAGAGAGAAGTGCCAAAGTCGAAAGACCTGAGGCACCAAAGATAGCAGTGTCCACCTCATGGGCGATGCGTGAGGGTGGAGTGACAATCGCAGGCGCAAGGTGTAAGGGAGGAGTGGCAAAGGGCTCAAAATAGTGTGGAGAAATAATTGTGGGAGACTAAGGATGAGAAGGAGGTGAACTGTGGTCATGTGGGGAATAGATGGAGAATGGGTGGGGGGAGGAGATGATGCCTTATAAATTGAACCCACCGTGCGTTACAATGTTTGAGCCCTTGCTTTGTGCTCACGATCTCTTCTTGTCTGATTTTCCATGGGAATCCTTGCTTGAATAAGGTGGATTGGGGGATCTCGTTGCCTATTACTTTTTCTACTCCTACGACTTTGTGAATCCATGCTAAGAGGTAGGAAAAAAGAGAATAGGCATAAAATTAAAGATAATTAAGATTAAAGTAATACTAGAACAAGATTAACATATGCTTGGAATGGAGCTATCTCCAAAGTTGGTGAAGCTCTAAGAATGAGAGTGACTCAAAAAATTGGGCTACATACACCAAGCTAGTTATCATTTCATTGGTTAAATTAGATTATGGATAAAATCTAGATTTCTACCAATTTATCCAATCTTTTCAAAGATAATGATATTTTGTATAAAATACTAAAAATTTATTAAAAGATAATTATAATTTTTTAAAAATGATAAATTAATTAACTATTTTAAACAATAAAAATTTACTTTTTTATTTATTAAATAAAATATATTTATATAATAAATAAAATATATTTATTTAATAAATAATACTACAATTTCTTTAGACTTATTTATAAAATATATTTCAAGTTTTTTCTAAAAAATAATTTTTAAAAATATATATTTTTTTTAATTTTAATAGTAAGTATTTATTTAATTATATCATAATATTTACTTGATTAAAAAAATATTTTTTTGCTTAGTAAAAAATATTTATTTGATAAAAAAAACTACGTTATTTATTTAAAAATTTTATATTAAAATTTAATTTTAATAATGAATATTTTTTTTGAAAACAAATCAAGAAAAAATGATGGTGAGATGGCGGGCGCTTTGCAACTTGCTAAATGTTTGTTGACATGGAACCTACACATGGGCATTCCTTATGCTCAGAGGTGAGGTGGCAATGCCATGCATGTATATGATGTGCCATGCCATGTAGGCACAGAAAGTCAACCAAGTTGAGTGTGTTGAGGTGGCGAGATAACATGGACATTCTTGATTATGTGGAAATGCCATGTATGCATGTGATGTGGCATGCCATGTAGGCTTTAGGGAGTCAACCTTGTTGACTAACTTAAGGTGGCATGATGACAAGGCATGATGAGATGGCAAGATGCTTATGTGGACTCTCCTCATCATGATGTGGCATATACATGTAGGACTAAGACTATGTTACCCATAGTTCAATTGCTTGACAAATGGCATACTCTCTAGGTTTGGTGAAACACCAAGCCTAATAGGGAAAATTGGGCGCTTAAGACTTTGGCAGACAAACAGGGTAAATTTGATTAAGATGGCTAGAAAATGGGCTTTCCTTACTCAAATTCACTTCAATTTTTTTTTGTTAAATTCATCATGACAACTACTTTGATCCACAAGAAATTTGAGTACAATGAGGGTCATATTATATTTTTATAATTAAATTATTAAACTTCTACATGCCCTCTTATAGAATGAGTGAATTTTCTACAAAAGATCGAAAGAAATTCAACCATCAAAATTCTAATTTGACAATATGGCCATATTCTAGACATATTTTTCTAGATTCTCACCCTTGGATCTTTAATGTGATGAGCTTCACATTTGCCAAGATCTTGGATGCAAAATCACATGTTGCTTTACAATATAAAGGGGAGATAAAATAATTACAAAAAATAGTTAAGCACCTAAAAATTTTCCAATAAATCAAGTTAAGCTCTATGTAATGTGTTCTTTTCATGTACGAATTGGAGTGATTATTGGACTTTAGATAATTTGAATACCCACCACTATGTATAATGTACCCAAAACACCATGCCACTAAATTCTAAACATAACCATGAGAGATTGGACCTTTAAGTTTTGGAGATACTTTTTTTTAGGCCACCTTCAAGGTGCCCAATTGTCAAAAGTGGTTCCCCTTATTTTGCAACAGCCGTTTTCTTCACGAACTTACAATTTTTTTCAAAATTAGTTAAAAAATTCCCCTCTTGTAAATGTAATTCTGTAACTTTTTAAAATTAATTTACGCCTCCTGATGAACTCATGTGCTACACTTACATATTTTTAGGTGAAGCTCCAGAAGCTCCAGGGCATAAGCTCTTATGCACATATAGAAGGTGATGCAAAGTCTCTTATGTATAATGCATAGGAGGTGATTCAAAGTCTCTTATGCATTAGATTTTATGCATGAGAGCTTATCCTTGTTATATATAATAGCTTAACCTTTATACATAATAATTCACTTAAGAGGCATAAGCTCTTATGCCTTTTATGCATAAGGGATTAATGCATAATCTTTTATGGATTATATTGAAAAGAGATTATGAATAAGAGCTTATACCATGTGTTTAAGCTCTTTTACATAATGCATAATGTCTTACACCCAAAAGAAACAAAGGAAATAAATGCTTACATCAATGGAGGCAAAAAAAACTTCACAATGGATGTAATTATTTTAAAGTAGAAATTACATGCAAAATTACTCAATAAATCAAGTTAAGATCTCCATTACATGCCTTCCTTGTGTGCAAAAAAGTGGGGATGGAATTGGAGTCAAAACAAGAAAGATAATAACATTTTATGATCGTACTATCTACCTATCTAAGTTTGGGACATGCCATATGTACTATAGTTGTGATGTAGGAAATTTGGCATTTAAAATTTTGGAATTTCAATCGGACCATATGTTTAATTCCACAACTAATAGTGTGATGCTTCTTTAGAAGAGCTTCTAGTATCCAATTCCTTTACCAAGTGGGTGAGACTAGCCAATTTTAGTGAAAAAAATGACGGTTTTTTGTTTTACAAAAAAACTTTGAAGGTGATCCAAAGAGAGGACCCTTATTGTACAACCACACTTCTCAATTTTCCAATCTTGACCCTTATTACATTTTGTGCTTTTTGTGATATTGTATTAAAAAAAACCCAGTCCTTTGCTCTCAAGGGGATATTGTGAGCTCTTTGGAATATCTGGATTTTTTTTTCATAGTATGCTACGTGGCTATGCATGTGGCTATAGCTACGTGTATAGCCTCATGCATAGCCGCGCACTGGAACTACACAAGTCTTGTAGCTGTGTTGGGTCACCTCTCACTACTCTCTCTCCTCTTCAAGCGGCTATCATGCACGGCTATGCTCCCCTTCTCTTGGGTGTGGGCTATATATTAGGGATCTAATGCTCTTCTGCATGTTATATAAGATCTTATGGTTAATGTCTTATGCATGATAAGGTCCATAAGCTCTTATGCATAATGCATAGGAGGTGATCCTCTTATGCATAAATGAGAGCTTACTCTCTTATGCATAAAAGGCATAAGATCTTATGCCCCTTAAGTGAATTATGTATAAAGGTTAAGCTATTATGCACATAAGGGCATGGGCTATACATTAATGGTCTAATGCTCTTATGTATGTTGCATAAGAGAATATGCATGATGATGTCTTATGCATACTAAGAGCCATAAGCTCCCAGGGGGTGCACTATGAAGACATCCTATCTATCATGTGCGTTCAAGGAGTGTTTTAAAAACCCCTTACACTTATATACTTTTGTGAATAAAATGACCCCTTTTTCTTTATAAACTTACGATTTTTTTTCCAAAATTGTTTTAAAAAACCCCTCCTATAAATGTAATTCTATAACTTTTCTAAATTAATATACCCCTCTTGATGAACTCACATGTTACACTTACATATTTTTAGGTGAAGCCCCCAAGCATAAGCTCTTATGCTCATAGAAGGTGATGCAAAGTCTCTTATGCATAATGCATAGGAGGTGATTCAAAGTCTTTTATACATTAGATTTTATGCATGGGAGCTTATGCTCTTATGTATAATAGCTTAACCTTTATATGTAATAATTCAGTTAAGAGGTATAAGCTCTTATGCCTTTTATGTATAAGGTATTAATGCATAATCTCTTATGGATTATACTAATAAGAGATTATGCCATGTGTAAGCTCTTTTACATAATGCGTAAGGTCTTACACCCAAAAAAAATAAAGGAAATAAATGCTTACATCAATGGATCCAAAAAAGTTCACATTGGTATAAGTGTTGATAAGATCGACACTTATATACCAACTCTTATATATACAATAAAACCTTCTTGATTTCTATTTGTAATGTCGTGGTTGTAGAAAGTAGTTGTCATGTATGATGAGGGGTATGAAGTTTTTGTTTCCAACATTGTTTATGTGTAGACCTTCATGCAGTTGTTCGTTAATATTTTTCAATTCTAGATTTGTTGATGTGGTTCTTCTGACTTTTAAAAAAAAACTTGTTATGTTAACGTGGTAGCACCCTGTTAAACCATATGCAATCGATTAAATGGAAGGCTATGATTCACCATTTCATGGTCAAGGACCATGATGATTTGGGTAACTATGAGGCACATGATGCTATGGAGAAAAGCACAAAGAAAGAGGACAAATATGAAACTTATCTTTGTCTCACCATGCAAGGTGTGAGAGGATGTAAGTGTGCATATGCATTTGAGTGTCACAAAAATGGCAACCCCACTTGGGTTACTGCTAGGTCATTTAGATTGATTGTCCTTTCCCTTATTTTGGGAACATTAAACAAAGAAACATGTTTGTCTTTAAATTTACAGCTTTCTAATTAAAAGAATGAGTTTAGTCATGGTCCAATGAGGGTCTCATGATACCATGCATAAAAGCAAGCTTGCAAGACATGTGAATGTGCAAATAATCATGACATTTTGTACCAATAGAGCCATATAAGAATGAGAGGGAAGGTAAGTGTGATAAAGGAGGAGATGATTCCTTTAGCCAATTAGGAGAAGGGCCAATCATTCATGTTGAAAGAAGAAACCAAACCAGGCCAGGGCGAGATGCTTTAGTTTGACAAAAGATGATGCATAAGACATTAACATTTTATTTAGAAGCAAGATTGCATAGACCAATCAAAAGAAAGAAAAGGCCCCATTGAAATGAGGGGGTAACACATGATCACCTAGGATCATCGAGTGGTGGCTTGAATGGCTCGTGGGTCCATAGATTTGGAGAGCCAATCTAGGCCTTCACAGAGCCCAACTCCACTCACTGCACAAGAGCGTTGGATGAACCAAGGGTGCGAGCGCAGCGACGATAGGCGGAGCTGGTGGGCGAGCTCGTCGGTGGGCATGGCATTGGGGAGGTCACTTTTGTTGGCTAGCACGAGCACCGCCACCTCGCGTAGCTCATCCTGTTGCAGTAGCTTGTGTAGCTCCTCCGCTGCCAACCCCACTCTCTCTCGGTCATTGCTATCCACCACAAAGATGAGGCCCTGCACATAAAGATGTGTACTATTAATTATCATCCACACAGCCTATATATGTGCGCTAGCAACATACCATATCTAGGGCGTGGGGCTGTGTTCGATCTCGTGCCTGCGTGTTCTGATAGTAGTAGCCCCATAGGTCCCGGATCTTGTCTTGGCCGCCCATGTCCCACACCGTGAACCTGATGTTCTTGTACTCCACTGTCTCCACGTTGAACCCAATCGTGGGCACCGTCGTCACTGTCTCGTTCAGCTTCAGCTTGTACAGAATGGTGGTCTTGCCTGCAAATATTGATGATCCGGCCAATATAACGTGAGATTCAAAGGTACCAAAACAGTGGATTGTTGAGTGTGCTAATGTCAGAAAAGCAATTTGCCTGCAGCGTCCAAGCCCAACATGAGGATTCGAAATTCTCTCTGCCACCAGATGGAGGACAAGCCAAAAATGCGCCCCAGGGACTGCCCCATATAGGATCTGTGTGTGTGTGTGTGTGTGTTCTCGCTTGCTCGTGTACCTGGAGATTAAGTTTTTCGTCTTTGAATGAAGATCTAACTACTGATCGATCCAGCGTTTCGTTTGGCTTGGTGAGCAAGAAAATGCAACTTGAGAGACAAGTTCGGGAAGAGGTCAATGCCGCAGCGCATACTACGAAGAGAGAGAGAGAGAGAGTCTTCATGACAAGGTCCAATAATCAATTACAATTTGGTCTATTGGAGGAGTTGTAAAAGCAAATGGCCTTATATCAACACATCCAGCCCTTCGTACTATGAATCGAACTCAATATGCTAATGTATATTA